>NW_027175300.1:0-300000 GCF_028021215.1 Eschrichtius robustus | reverse complement strand
CTCTCTAGATACCCCTTAGCACGTCCAGGAATATTATTTGGGGGTCCAGACATGGAGAAGAGTTTAGACACTAGGAGAAGATAAGGAACACACCCATTATCAAGAAGTCACATTAGGATTCTCTTTTTAACCTGTTCCTTAAAACACTAGTGCTTAGGAAATCTATTGGAGGCAGAAGCAGTCAAGGGTAGCTTAGGGTTAGGGTTAGGGATAGTGTTAGGGTACGGCTTAGGGTACGGGTTCGGTTACGGTTTCGGGTACGGCGTAGGGTATGGGTTAGGGTTAGGGTTAGGGTTAGTTTGAGGGTTAGGGCTCAGTTTAGGGTACGGGTTAGGATTAGGGTACGTGTTAGGGTTCGGGTAGGGGTTAGGGTTAGGGTACGCGTAGTGTTAGGGTAGTTATTAAACCCATCCCACTCTCTAGATACCCCTTAGCACGTCAAGGAATATTATTTGGGGGTCCAGCCATGGAGAAGAGTTTAGACACTAGGAGAAGATAAGGAACACACCCATTGTCAAGAAATCACATTAGGATTCTCTTTTTAACCTGTTCCTTAAAACACTAGTGCTTAGGAAATCTATTGGAGGCAGAAGCAGTCAAGGGTAGCTTAGGTTTAGGGTCAGGGTTAGGTTTAGGGTTATTGTTATGGTAAGGTTTAGGGTACGGGTTCGGGTACGGGTTCGGGTACGACATAGGGTATGGGTTAGGGTTAGGGTTAGGGTTAGTTTGAGGGTTAGGGCT
This sequence comes from Eschrichtius robustus, assembly GCF_028021215.1. NCBI lineage: Eukaryota > Metazoa > Chordata > Mammalia > Artiodactyla > Eschrichtiidae > Eschrichtius > Eschrichtius robustus. The sequence goes on along the minus strand of NW_027175300.1, from coordinate 299,259 downwards.
CGGTTTAGGGTACGGGTTAGGATTAGGGTACGTGTTAGGGTTAGGGTACGCGTTAGGGTTAGGGTACGCGTTAGGGTTAGGGTAGTTATTAAACCTATCCCACTATCTAGATACCCCTTAGCACGTCAAGGAATATTATTTGGGTGTCCAGCCATGGAGAAGAGTTTAGACACTAGGAGAAGATAAGGAACACACCCATTATCAAGAAATCACATTAGGATTCTCTTTTTAACCTGTTCCTTAAAACACTAGTGCTTAGGAAATCTATTGGAGGCAGAAGCAGTCAAGGGTAGCTTAGGGTTAGGGTTAGGGTTAGGGTTAGGATTAGGGTACGGCTTAGGGTACGGGTTCGGGTACGGGTTCATGTACGGCATAGGGTATGGGTTAGGGTTAGGGTTAGGGTTAGTTTGAAGGTTAGGGCTCGGTTTAGGGTACGGGTTAGGATTAGGGTTCGTGTTAGGGTTAGGGTAGGGGTTAGGGTTAGGGTACGCGTTAGGTTTAGGGTAGTTATTAAACCTATCTCACTCTCTAGATACCCCTTAGCACGTCAAGGAATATTATTTGGGGGTCCAGCCATGGAGAAGAGTTTAGACACTAGGAGAAGATAAGGAACACACCCATTATCAAGAAATCACATTAGGATTCTCTTTTTAACCTGTTCCTTTAAACACTAGTGCTTAGGAAATCTATTGGAGGCAGAAGCAGTGAAGGGTAGCTTAGGTTTAGGGTTAGGGTTAGGGTTAGGGTTAGGGTACGGCTTAGGGTACGGGTTCGGGTACGGGTTCGGGTACGGCGTAGGGTATGGGTTAGGGTTAGGGTTAGTTTGAGGGTTAGGGCTCGGTTTAGGGTACGGGTTAGGATTAGGGTACGTGTTAGGGTTAGGGTAGGGGTTAGGGTTAGGATACGCGTTAGGGTTAGGGTAGTTATTAAACCTATCCCACTCTCTAGATACCCCTTAGCAAGTCAAGAAATATTATTTGTGGTTCCAGCCATGGAGAAGAGTTTAGACACTAGGAGAAGGTAAGGAACACAACCATTATCAAGAAATCACATTAGGATTCTCTTTTTAACCTGTTCCTTAAAACACTAGTGCTTAGGAAATCTATTGGAAACAGAAGCAGTCAAGGGTAGCTTAGGGTTAGGGTTAGGGTTAGTGTTAGGATACGGCTTAGGGTACGGTTTCGGGTACGGGTTCGGGTACGGCGTAGGGTATGGGTTAGGGTTAGGGTTAGGGTTAGTTTGAGGGTTAGGGCTCGGTTTAGGGTACGGGTTAGGATTAGGGTACGTGTTAGGGTTAGGGTACACGTTAGGGTTAGGGTACGCGTTAGGGTTAGGGTAGTTATTAAACCCATCCCACTCTCTAGATACCCCTTAGCACGTCAAGGAATATTATTTGGGGGTCCAGCCATGGAGAAGCGTTTAGACACTAGGAGAAGATAAGGAACACACCCATTATCAAGAAATCACATTAGGATTCTCTTTTTAACCTGTTCCTTAAAACACTAGCGCTTAGGAAATCTATTGGAGGCAGAAGCAGTCAAGGGTAGCTTAGGGTTAGGGTTAGGGTTAGGGTTAGGGTTAGGGTACGGCTTAGGTTACGGGTTCGGGTACGGGTTCGGGTACGTGTTCGGGTACGGCGTAGGGTATGGGTTAGGGTTAGGGTTAGGGTTAGTTTGAGGGTTAGGGCTCGGTTTAGGGAACGTGTTAGGGTTAGAGTAGGGGTTAGGGTTAGGGTACGCATTAGGGTTAGGGTAGTTGTTAAACCTATCCCACTCTCTAGATACCCCTTAGCAAGTCAAGGAATATTATTTGGGGGTCCAGCCATGGAGAAGAGTTTAGACACTAGGAGAAGATAAGGAACACACCCATTATCAAGAAATCACATTAGGATTCTCTTTTTAACCTGTTCCTTTAAACACTAGTGCTTAGGAAATCTATTGGAGGCAGAAGCAGTCAAGGGTAGCTTAGGGTTAGGGTTAGGGTTAGGGTTAGGGTTAGGGTACGGCTTAGGGTACGGGTTCGGGTACGGGTTCGGGTACGGCATAGGGTATGGGTTAGGGTTAGGGTTAGGGTTAGTTTGAGGGTTAGGGCTCGGTTTAGGGTACGGGTTAGGATTAGGGTACGTGTTAGGGTTAGGGTAGGGGTTAGGGTTAGGGCACGCGTTAGGGATAGGGTAGTTATTAAACCTATCCCACTCTCTAGATACCCCTTAGCACGTCAAGGAATATTATTTTGGGGTCCAGCCATGGAGAAGAGTTTAGACACTAGGATAAGATAAGGAACACACCCATTATCAAGAAATCACATTAGGATTCTCTTTTTAACCTGTTCCTTAAAACACTAGTGCTTAGGAAAACTATTGGAGGCAGAAGCAGTCAAGGGTAGCTTAGGGTTAGGGTTAGGGTTAGGGTTAGGGTTAGTGTTAGGGTACGGGTTCGGGTACGGGTTCGGGTACGGCGTAGGGTATGGGTTAGGGTTAGGGTTAGTTTGAGGGTTAGGGCTCGGTTTAGGGTACGGGTTAGGATTAGGGTACGTGTTAGGGTTAGGGTAGGGGTTAGGGTTAGGGTACGCGTTAGGGTTAGGGTAGTTATTAAACCTATCCCACTCTGTAGATACCCCGTAGCAAGTCAAGAAATATTATTTGGGGGTCCAGCCATGGAGAAGAGTTTAGACACTAGGAGAAGGTAAGGAACACACCCATTATCAAGAAATCACATTAGGATTCTCTTTTTAACCTGTTCCTTAAAACACTAGTGCTTAGGAAATCTATTGGAAACAGAAGCAGTCAAGGGTAGCTTAGGGTTAGGGTTAGGGTTAGTGTTATGATACGGCTTAGGGTACGGGTTCGGGTACGGGTTCGGGTACGGCGTAGGGTATGGGTTAGGGTTAGGGTTAGGGTTACTTTGAGGGTTAGGGCTCGGTTTAGGGTACGGGTTAGGATTAGGGTACGTGTTAGGGTTAGGGTAGGGGTTAGGGTTAGGGTACGCGTTAGGGTTAGGGTAGTTATTAAACCTATCCCACTCTCTAGATACCCCTTAGCACGTCAAGGAATATTATTTGGGGGTCCAGCCATGGAGAAGAGTTTAGACACTAGGAGAAGATAAGGAACACACCCTTTATCAAGAAATCACATTAGGATTCTCTTTTTAACCTGTTCCTTAAAACACTAGTGCTTAGGATATCTATTGGAGGCAGAAGCAGTCAAGGATAGCTTACGGTTAGGGTTAGGGTTAGGGTTAGGGTTAGGGTACGGCTTAGGTTATGGCGTAGGGTATGGGTTAGGGTTAGGGTAAGGGTTAGTTTTAGAGTTAGGGCTAGGGTCTGGGTTAGGGTTAGGGTTAGGGTACGCCTTAGGGTACGGGTTCGGGTAGGGGTTCAGGTACGGCGTAGGGTATGGGTTAGGGTTAGGGTTAGTTTGAGGGTTAGGGCTCGGTTTAGGGTACGTGTTAGGGTTAGAGTAGGGGTTAGGGTTAGGGTACGCATTAGGGTTAGGGTAGTTATTAAACCTATCCCACTCTCTAGATACCCCTTAGCACGTCAAGGAATATTATTTTGGGGTCCAGCCATGGAGAAGAGTTTAGACACTAGGATAAGATAAGGAACACACCCATTATCAAGAAATCACATTAGGATTCTCTTTTTAACCTGTTCCTTAAAACACTAGTGCTTAGGAAAACTATTGGAGGCAGAAGCAGTCAAGGGTAGCTTAGGGTTAGGGTTAGGGTTAGTGTTATGATACGGCTTAGGGTACGGGTTCGGGTACGGGTTCGGGTACGGCGTAGGGTATGGGTTAGGGTTAGGGTTAGGGTTAGTTTGAGGGTTAGGGCTCGGTTTAGGGTACGGGTTAGGATTAGGGTACGTGTTAGGGTTAGGGTAGGGGTTAGGGTTAGGGTACGCGTTAGGTTTAGGGTAGTTATTAAACCTATCCCACTCTCTAGATACCCCTTAGCACGTCAAGGAATATTATTTGGGGGTCCAGCCATGGAGAAGAGTTTAGACACTAGGAGAAGATAAGGAACACACCCTTTATCAAGAAATCACATTAGGATTCTCTTTTTAACCTGTTCCTTAAAACACTAGTGCTTAGGAAATCTATTGGAGGCAGAAGCAGTCAAGGGTAGCTTACGGTTAGGGTTAGGGTTAGGGTTAGGGTCAGGGTACGGCTTAGGGTATGGCGTAGGGTATGGTTTAGGGTTAGGGTAAGGGTTAGTTTTAGAGTTAGGGCTAGGGTCTGGGTTAGGGTTAGGGTTAGGGTACGCCTTAGGGTACGGGTTCGGGTACGGGTTCGGGTACAACATAAGGTATGGGTTAGTGTTAGGGTTAGGGTTAGTTTTAGGGTTAGGGCTCGGTTTAGGGTACGGTTTAGGATTAGGGTACGTGTTAGGGTTAGGGTACGCGTTAGGGTTAGGGTAGTTATTAAACGTATTCCACTCTCTAGATACCCCTTAGCACGTCCAGGAATATTATTTGGGGGTCCAGACATGGAGAAGAGTTTAGACACTAGGAGAAGATAAGGAACACACCCATTATCAAGAAGTCACATTAGGATTCTCTTTTTAACCTGTTCCTTAAAACACTAGTGTTTAGGAAATCTATTGGAGGCAGAATCAGTCAAGGGTAGCTTAGGGTTAGGGTTAGGGATAGTGTTAGGGTACGGCTTAGGGTACGGGTTCGGTTACGGGTTCGGGTACGGCGTAGGGTATGGGTTAGGGTTAGGGTTAGGGTTAGTTTGAGGGTTAGGGCTCAGTTTAGGGTACGGGTTAGGATTAGGGTACGTGTTAGGGTTAGGGTAGGGGTTAGGATTAGGGTACGCGTTAGGGTTAGGGTAGTTATTAAACCCATCCCACTCTCTAGATACCCCTTAGCACGTCAAGGAATATTATTTGGGGGTCCAGCCATGGAGAAGAGTTTAGACACTAGGAGAAGATAAGGAACACACCCATTATCAAGAAATCACATTAGGATTCTCTTTTTAACCTGTTCCTTAAAACACTAGTGCTTAGGAAATCTATTGGAGGCAAAAGCAGTCAAGGGTAGCTTAGGTTTAGGGTCAGGGTTAGGGTTAGGGTTATTGTTATGGTAAGGTTTAGGGTACGGGTTCGGGTACGGGTTCGGGTACGACATAGGGTATGGGTTAGGGTTAGGGTTAGGGTTAGTTTGAGGGTTAGGGATCGGTTTAGGGTACGGGTTAGGATTAGGGTACGTGTTAGGGTTAGGGTAGGGTTTAGGGTTAGGGTACGCGTTAGGGTTAGGGTAGTTATTAAACCTATCCCACTATCTAGATACCCCTTAGCACGTCAAGGAATATTATTTGGGTGTCCAGCCATGGAGAAGAGTTTAGACACTAGGAGAAGATAAGGAACACACCCATTATCAAGAAATCACATTAGGATTCTCTTTTTAACCTGTTCCTTAAAACACTAGTGCTTAGGAAATCTATTGGAGGCAGAAGCAGTCAAGGGTAGCTTAGGGTTAGGGTTAGGGTTAGGGTTAGGGTTAGGGTACGGCTTAGGGTACGGGTTCGGGTACGGGTTCATGTACGGCATAGGGTATGGGTTAGGGTTAGGGTTAGGGTTAGTTTGAAGGTTAGGGCTCGGTTTAGGGTACGGGTTAGGATTAGGGTTCGTGTTAGGGTTAGGGTAGGGGTTAGGGTTAGGGTACGCGTTAGGGTTAGGGTAGTTATTAAACCTATCCCACTCTCTAGATACCCCTTAGCACGTCAAGGAATATTATTTGTGGGTCCAGCCATGGAGAAGAGTTTAGACACTAGGAGAAGATAAGGAACACACCCATTATCAAGAAATCACATTAGGATTCTCTTTTTAACCTGTTCCTTTAAACACTAGTGCTTAGGAAATCTATTGGAGGCAGAAGCAGTCAAGGGTAGCTTAGGGTTAGGGTTAGGGTTAGGGTTAGGGTTAGGGTACGGCTTAGGGTACGGGTTCGGGTACGGGTTCGGGTACGGCGTAGGGTATGGGTTAGGGTTAGGGTTAGTTTGACGGTTAGGGCTCGGTTTAGGGTACGGGTTAGGATTAGGGTACGTGTTAGGGTTAGTGTAGGGGTTAGGGTTAGGGTACGCGTTAGGGTTAGGGTAGTTATTAAACCTATCCCACTCTCTAGATACCCCTTAGCAAGTCAAGAAATATTATTTGGGGTTCCAGCCATGGAGAAGAGTTTAGACACTAGGAGAAGGTAAGGAACACACCCATTATCAAGAAATCACATTAGGATTCTCTTTTTAACCTGTTCCTTAAAACACTAGTGCTTAGGAAATCTATTGGAAACAGAAGCAGTCAAGGGTAGCTTAGGGTTAGGGTTAGGGTTAGTGTTAGGATACGGCTTAGGGTACGGGTTCGGGTACGGGTTCGGGTACGGCGTAGGGTATGGGTTAGGGTTAGGGTTAGGGTTAGTTTGAGGGTTAGGGCTCGGTTTAGGGTACGGGTTAGGATTAGGGTACGTGTTAGGGTTAGGGTAGGGGTTAGGGTTAGGGTACGCGTTAGGGTTAGGGTAGTTATTAAACCCATCCCACTCTCTAGATACCCCTTAGCACGTCAAGGAATATTATTTGGGGGTCCAGCCATGGAGAAGAGTTTAGACACTAGGAGAAGATAAGGAACACACCCATTATCAAGAAATCACATTAGGATTCTCTTTTTAACCTGTTCCTTAAAACACTAGTGCTTAGGAAATCTATTGGAGGCAGAAGCAGTCAAGGGTAGCTTAGGGTTAGGGTTAGGGTTAGGGTTAGGGTTAGGGTACGGCTTAGGGTACGGGTTCGGGTACGGGTTCATGTACGGCATAGGGTATGGGTTAGGGTTAGGGTTAGGGTTAGTTTGAAGGTTAGGGCTCGGTTTAGGGTACGGGTTAGGATTAGGGTACGTGTTAGTGTTAGGGTAGGGGTTAGGGTTAGGGTACGCGTTAGGGTTAGGGTAATTATTAAACCCATCCCAGTCTCTAGATACCCCTTAGCACGTCAAGGAATATTATTTGGGGGTCCAGCCATGGAGAAGAGTTTAGACACTAGGAGAAGATAAGGAACACACCCATTATCAAAAAATCACATTAGGATTCTCTTTTTAACCTGTTCCTTAAAACACTAGTGCTTAGGAAATCTATTTGAGGCAGAAGCAGTCAAGGGTAGCTTAGGGTTAGGGTTAGGGTCAGGGTTAGGGTTAGGGTTATTGTTATGGTAAGGTTTAGGGTACGGGTTCGGGTACGGGTTCGGGTACGACATAGGGTATGGGTTAGGGTTAGGGTTAGGGTTAGTTTGAGGGTTAGGGCTCGGTTTAGGGTACGGGTTAGGATTAGGGTACGTGTTAGGGTTAGGGTAGGGTTTAGGCTTAGGGTACGCGTTAGGGTTAGGGTAGTTATTAAACCTATCCCACTCTCTAGATACCCCTTAGCACGTCAAGGAATATTATTTGTGGGTCCAGCCATGGAGAAGAGTTTAGACACTAGGAGAAGATAAGGAACACACCCATTATCAAGAAATCACATTAGGATTCTCTTTTTAACCTGTTCCTTAAAACACTAGTGCTTAGGAAATCTATTGGAGGCAGAAGCAGTCAAGGGTAGCTTAGGGTTAGGGTTAGGGTTAGGGTTAGGGTTAGGGTACGGCTTAGGTTACGGGTTCGGGTACGGGTTCGGGTACGGGTTCGGGTACGGCGTAGGGTATGGGTTAGGGTTAGGGTTAGGGTTAGTTTGAGGGTTAGGGCTCGGTTTAGGGAACGTGTTAGGGTTAGAGTAGGGGTTAGGGTTAGGGTACGCATTAGGGTTAGGGTAGTTGTTAAACCTATCCCACTCTCTAGATACCCCTTAGCAAGTCAAGGAATATTATTTGGGGGTCCAGCCATGGAGAAGAGTTTAGACACTAGGAGAAGATAAGGAACACACCCATTATCAAGAAATCACATTAGGATTCTCTTTTTAACCTGTTCCTTAAAACACTAGTGCTTAGGAAATCTATTGGAGGCAGAAGCAGTCAAGGGTAGCTTAGGGTTAGGGTTAGGGTTAGGGTTAGGGTTAGGGTACGGCTTAGGGTACGGGTTCGGGTACGGGTTCGGGTACGGCATAGGGTATGGGTTAGGGTTAGGGTTAGGGTTAGTTTGAGGGTTAGGGCTCGGTTTAGGGTACGGGTTAGGATTAGGGTACGTGTTAGGGTTAGGGTAGGGGTTAGGGTTAGGGCACGCGTTAGGGATAGGGTAGTTATTAAACCTATCCCACTCTCTAGATACCCCTTAGCACGTCAAGGAATATTATTTTGGGGTCCAGCCATGGAGAAGGGTTTAGACACTAGGATAAGATAAGGAACACACCCATTATCAAGAAATCACATTAGGATTCTCTTTTTAACCTGTTCCTTAAAACACTAGTGCTTAGGAAAACTATTGGAGGCAGAAGCAGTCAAGGGTAGCTTAGGGTTAGGGTTAGGGTTAGGGTTAGGGTTAGTGTTAGGGTACGGGTTCGGGTACGGGTTCGGGTACGGCGTAGGGTATGGGTTAGGGTTAGGGTTAGTTTGAGGGTTAGGGCTCGGTTTAGGGTACGGGTTAGGATTAGGGTACGTGTTAGGGTTAGGGTAGGGGTTAGGGTTAGGGTACGCGTTAGGGTTAGGATAGTTATTAAACCTATCCCACTCTCTAGATACCCCTTAGCAAGTCAAGAAATATTATTTGGGGGTCCAGCCATGGAGAAGAGTTTAGACACTAGGAGAAGGTAAGGAACACACCCATTATCAAGAAATCACATTAGGATTCTCTTTTTAACCTGTTCCTTAAAACACTAGTGCTTAGGAAATCTATTGGAAACAGAAGCAGTCAAGGGTAGCTTAGGGTTAGGGTTAGGGTTAGTGTTATGATACGGCTTAGGGTACGGGTTCGGGTACGGGATCGGGTACGGCGTAGGGTATGGGTTAGGGTTAGGGTTAGGGTTACTTTGAGGGTTAGGGCTCGGTTTAGGGTACGGGTTAGGATTAGGGTACGTGTTAGGGTTAGGGTAGGGGTTAGGGTTAGGGTACGCGTTAGGGTTAGGGTAGTTATTAAACCTATCCCACTCTCTAGATACCCCTTAGCACGTCAAGGAATATTATTTGGGGGTCCAGCCATGGAGAAGAGTTTAGACACTAGGAGAAGATAAGGAACACACCCTTTATCAAGAAATCACATTAGGATTCTCTTTTTAACCTGTTCCTTAAAACACTAGTGCTTAGGAAATCTATTGGAGGCAGAAGCAGTCAAGGATAGCTTACGGTTAGGGTTAGGGTTAGGGTTAGGGTTAGGGTACGGCTTAGGTTATGGCTTAGGGTATGGGTTAGGGTTAGGGTAAGGGTTAGTTTTAGAGTTAGGGCTAGGGTCTGGGTTAGGGTTAGGGTTAGGGTACGCCTTAGGGTACGGGTTCGGGTACGGGTTCGGGTACAACATAAGGTATGGGTTAGTGTTAGGGTTAGGGTTAGTTTTAGGCTTAGGGCTCGGTTTAGGGTACGGTTTAGGATTAGGATACGTGTTAGGGTTAGGGTACGCGTTAGGGTTAGGGTAGTTATTAAACCTATTCCACTCTCTAGATACCCCTTAGCACGTCCAGGAATATTATTTGGGGGTCCAGATATGGAGAAGAGTTTAGACACTAGGAGAAGATAAGGAACACACCCATTATCAAGAAGTCACATTAGGATTCTCTTTTTAACCTGTTCCTTAAAACACTAGTGCTTAGGAAATCTATTGGAGGCAGAAGCAGTCAAGGGTAGCTTAGGGTTAGGGTTAGGGATAGTGTTAGGGTACGGCTTAGGGTACGGGTTCGGTTACGGTTTCGGGTACGGCGTAGGGTATGGGTTAGGGTTAGGGTTAGGGTTAGTTTGAGGGTTAGGGCTCAGTTTAGGGTACGGGTTAGGATTAGGGTACGTGTTAGGGTTCGGGTAGGGGTTAGGGTTAGGGTACGCGTAGGGTTAGGGTAGTTATTAAACCCATCCCACTCTCTAGATACCCCTTAGCACGTCAAGGAATATTATTTGGGGGTCCAGCCATGGAGAAGAGTTTAGACACTAGGAGAAGATAAGGAACACACCCATTGTCAAGAAATCACATTAGGATTCTCTTTTTAACCTGTTCCTTAAAACACTAGTGCTTAGGAAATCTATTGGAGGCAGAAGCAGTCAAGGGTAGCTTAGGTTTAGGGTCAGGGTTAGGTTTAGGGTAATTGTTATGGTAAGGTTTAGGGTACGGGTTCGGGTACGGGTTCGGGTACGACATAGGGTATGGGTTAGGGTTAGGGTTAGGGTTAGTTTGAGGGTTAGGGCTCGGTTTAGGGTACGGGTTAGGATTAGGGTACGTGTTAGGGTTAGGGTACGCGTTAGGGTTAGGGTACGCGTTAGGGTTAGGGTAGTTATTAAACCTATCCCACTATCTAGATACCCCTTAGCACGTCAAGGAATATTATTTGGGTGTCCAGCCATGGAGAAGAGTTTAGACACTAGGAGAAGATAAGGAACACACCCATTATCAAGAAATCACATTAGGATTCTCTTTTGAACCTGTTCCTTAAAACACTAGTGCTTAGGAAATCTATTGGAGGCAGAAGCAGTCAAGGGTAGCTTAGGGTTAGGGTTAGGGTTAGGGTTAGGATTAGGGTACGGCTTAGGGTACGGGTTCGGGTACGGGTTCATGTACGGCATAGGGTATGGGTTAGGGTTAGGGTTAGGGTTAGTTTGAAGGTTAGGGCTCGGTTTAGGGTACGGGTTAGGATTAGGGTTCGTGTTAGGGTTAGGGTAGGGGTTAGGGTTAGGGTACGCGTTAGGGTTAGGGTAGTTATTAAACCTATCTCACTCTCTAGATACCCCTTAGCACGTCAAGGAATATTATTTGGGGGTCCAGCCATGGAGAAGAGTTTAGACACTAGGAGAAGATAAGGAACACACCCATTATCAAGAAATCACATTAGGATTCTCTTTTTAACCTGTTCCTTTAAACACTAGTGCTTAGGAAATCTATTGGAGGCAGAAGCAGTGAAGGGTAGCTTAGGTTTAGGGTTAGGGTTAGGGTTAGGGTTAGGGTACGGCTTAGGGTACGGGTTCGGGTACGGGTTCGGGTACGGCGTAGGGTATGGGTTAGGGTTAGGGTTAGTTTGAGGGTTAGGGCTCGGTTTAGGGTACGGGTTAGGATTAGGGTACGTGTTAGGGTTAGGGTAGGGGTTAGGGTTAGGATACGCGTTAGGGTTAGGGTAGTTATTAAACCTATCCCACTCTCTAGATACCCCTTAGCAAGTCAAGAAATATTATTTGGGGTTCCAGCCATGGAGAAGAGTTTAGACACTAGGAGAAGGTAAGGAACACACCCATTATCAAGAAATCACATTAGGATTCTCTTTTTAACCTGTTCCTTAAAACACTAGTGCTTAGGAAATCTATTGGAAACAGAAGCAGTCAAGGGTAGCTTAGGGTTAGGGTTAGGGTTAGTGTTAGGATACGGCTTAGGGTACGGGTTCGGGTACGGGTTCGGGTACGGCGTAGGGTATGGGTTAGGGTTAGGGTTAGGGTTAGTTTGAGGGTTAGGGCTCGGTTTAGGGTACGGGTTAGGATTAGGGTACGTGTTAGGGTTAGGGTACACGTTAGGGTTAGGGTACGCGTTAGGGTTAGGGTAGTTATTAAACCCATCCCACTCTCTAGATACCCCTTAGCACGTCAAGGAATATTATTTGGGGGTCCAGCCATGGAGAAGCGTTTAGACACTAGGAGAAGATAAGGAACACACCCATTATCAAGAAATCACATTAGGATTCTCTTTTTAACCTGTTCCTTAAAACACTAGCGCTTAGGAAATCTATTGGAGGCAGAAGCAGTCAAGGGTAGCTTAGGGTTAGGGTTAGGGTTAGGGTTAGGGTACGGCTTAGGGTACGGGTTCGGGTACGGGTTCGTGTACGGCATAGGGTATGGGTTAGTGTTAGGGTTAGGGTTAGTTTGAAGGTTAGGGCTCGGTTTAGGGTACGGGTTATGATTAGGGTTCGTGTTAGGGTTAGGTTAGGGGTTAGGGTTAGGGTACGCGTTAGGGTTAGGGTAGTTATTAAACCTATCCCACTCTCTAGATACCCCTTAGCACGTCAAGGAATATTATTTGTGGGTCCAGCCATGGAGAAGAGTTTAGACACTAGGAGAAGATAGGGAACACACCCATTATCAAGAAATCACATTAGGATTCTCTTTTTAACCTGTTCCTTAAAACACTAGTGCTTAGGAAATCTATTGGAGGCAGAAGCAGTCAAGGGTAGCTTAGGGTTAGGGTTAGGGTTAGGGTTAGGGTTAGGGTACGGCTTAGGTTACGGGTTCGGGTACGGGTTCGGGTACGTGTTCGGGTACGGCGTAGGGTATGGGTTAGGGTTAGGGTTAGGGTTAGTTTGAGGGTTAGGGCTCGGTTTAGGGAACGTGTTAGGGTTAGAGTAGGGGTTAGGGTTAGGGTACGCATTAGGGTTAGGGTAGTTGTTAAACCTATCCCACTCTCTAGATACCCCTTAGCAAGTCAAGGAATATTATTTGGGGGTCCAGCCATGGAGAAGAGTTTAGACACTAGGAGAAGATAAGGAACACACCCATTATCAAGAAATCACATTAGGATTCTCTTTTTAACCTGTTCCTTTAAACACTAGTGCTTAGGAAATCTATTGGAGGCAGAAGCAGTCAAGGGTAGCTTAGGGTTAGGGTTAGGGTTAGGGTTAGGGTTAGGGTACGGCTTAGGGTACGGGTTCGGGTACGGGTTCGGGTACGGCATAGGGTATGGGTTAGGGTTAGGGTTAGGGTTAGTTTGTGGGTTAGGGCTCGGTTTAGGGTACGGGTTAGGATTAGGGTACGTGTTAGGGTTAGGGTAGGGGTTAGGGTTAGGGCACGCGTTAGGGATAGGGTAGTTATTAAACCTATCCCACTCTCTAGATACCCCTTAGCACGTCAAGGAATATTATTTTGGGGTCCAGCCATGGAGAAGAGTTTAGACACTAGGATAAGATAAGGAACACACCCATTATCAAGAAATCACATTAGGATTCTCTTTTTAACCTGTTCCTTAAAACACTAGTGCTTAGGAAAACTATTGGAGGCAGAAGCAGTCAAGGGTAGCTTAGGGTTAGGGTTAGGGTTAGGGTTAGGGTTAGTGTTAGGGTACGGGTTCGGGTACGGGTTCGGGTACGGCGTAGGGTATGGGTTAGGGTTAGGGTTAGTTTGAGGGTTAGGGCTCGGTTTAGGGTACGGGTTAGGATTAGGGTACGTGTTAGGGTTAGGGTAGGGGTTAGGGTTAGGGTACGCGTTAGGGTTAGGGTAGTTATTAAACCTATCCCACTCTCTAGATACCCCTTAGCAAGTCAAGAAATATTATTTGGGGGTCCAGCCATGGAGAAGAGTTTAGACACTAGGAGAAGGTAAGGAACACACCCATTATCAAGAAATCACATTAGGATTCTCTTTTTAACCTGTTCCTTAAAACACTAGTGCTTAGGAAATCTATTGGAAACAGAAGCAGTCAAGGGTAGCTTAGGGTTAGGGTTAGGGTTAGTGTTATGATACGGCTTAGGGTACGGGTTCGGGTACGGGTTCGGGTACGGCGTAGGGTATGGGTTAGGGTTAGGGTTAGGGTTACTTTGAGGGTTAGGGCTCGGTTTAGGGTACGGGTTAGGATTAGGGTACGTGTTAGGGTTAGGGTAGGGGTTAGGGTTAGGGTACGCGTTAGGGTTAGGGTAGTTATTAAACCTATCCCACTCTCTAGATACCCCTTAGCACGTCAAGGAATATTATTTGGGGGTCCAGCCATGGAGAAGAGTTTAGACACTAGGAGAAGATAAGGAACACACCCTTTATCAAGAAATCACATTAGGATTCTCTTTTTAACCTGTTCCTTAAAACACTAGTGCTTAGGAAATCTATTGGAGGCAGAAGCAGTCAAGGATAGCTTACGGTTAGGGTTAGGGTTAGGGTTAGGGTTAGGGTACGGCTTAGGTTATGGCGTAGGGTATGGGTTAGGGTTAGGGTAAGGGTTAGTTTTAGAGTTAGGGCTAGGGTCTGGGTTAGGGTTAGGGTTAGGGTACGCCTTAGGGTACGGGTTCGGGTACGGGTTCGGGTACAACATAAGGTATGGGTTAGTGTTAGGGTTAGGGTTAGTTTTAGGGTTAGGGCTCGGTTTAGGGTACGGTTTAGGATTAGGGTACGTGTTAGGGTTAGGGTACGCGTTAGGGTTAGGGTAGTTATTAAACGTATTCCACTCTCTAGATACCCCTTAGCACGTCCAAGAATATTATTTGGGGGTCCAGACATGGAGAAGAGTTTAGACACTAGGAGAAGATAAGGAACACACCCATTATCAAGAAGTCACATTAGGATTCTCTTTTTAACCTGTTCCTTAAAACACTAGTGCTTAGGAAATCTATTGGAGGCAGAAGCAGTCAAGGGTAGCTTAGGGTTAGGGTTAGGGTTAGGGTTAGGATTAGGGTACGGCTTAGGGTACGGGTTCGGTACGGGTTCATGTACGGCATAGGGTATGGGTTAGGGTTAGGGTTAGGGTTAGTTTGAAGGTTAGGGCTCGGTTTAGGGTACGGGTTAGGATTAGGGTTCGTGTTAGGGTTAGGGTAGGGGTTAGGGTTAGGGTACGCGTTAGGGTTAGGGTAGTTATTAAACCCATCCCACTCTCTAGATACCCCTTAGCACGTCAAGGAATATTATTTGGGTGTCCAGCCATGGAGAAGAGTTTAGACACTAGGAGAAGATAAGGAACACACCCATTATCAAGAAATCACATTAGGATTCTCTTTTTAACCTGTTCCTTAAAACACTAGTGCTTAGGAAATCTATTGGAGGCAGAAGCAGTCAAGGGTAGCTTAGGGTTAGGGTTAGGGATAGTGTTAGGGTACGGCTTAGGGTACGGGTTCGGTTACGGTTTCGGGTACGGCGTAGGGTATGGGTTAGGGTTAGGGTTAGGGTTAGTTTGAGGGTTAGGGCTCAGTTTAGGGTACGGGTTAGGATTAGGGTACGTGTTAGGGTTCGGGTAGGGGTTAGGGTTAGGGTACGCGTTAGGGTAAGGGTAGTTATTAAACCCATCCCACTCTCTAGATACCCCTTAGCACGTCAAGGAATATTATTTGGGGGTCCAGCCATGGAGAAGAGTTTAGACACTAGGAGAAGATAAGGAACACACCCATTGTCAAGAAATCACATTAGGATTCTCTTTTTAACCTGTTCCTTAAAACACTAGTGCTTAGGAAATCTATTGGAGGCAGAAGCAGTCAAGGGTAGCTTAGGGTTAGGGTTAGGGTTAGGGTTAGGATTAGGGTACGGCTTAGGGTACGGGTTCGGGTACGGGTTCATGTACGGCATAGGGTATGGGTTAGGGTTAGGGTTAGGGTTAGTTTGAAGGTTAGGGCTCGGTTTAGGGTACGGGTTAGGATTAGGGTTCGTGTTAGGGTTAGGGTAGGGGTTAGGGTTAGGGTACGCGTTAGGGTTAGGGTAGTTATTAAACCTATCCCACTCTCTAGATACCCCTTAGCAAGTCAAGAAATATTATTTGGGGTTCCAGCCATGGAGAAGAGTTTAGACACTAGGAGAAGGTAAGGAACACACCCATTATCAAGAAATCACATTAGGATTCTCTTTTTAACCTGTTCCTTAAAACACTAGTGCTTAGGAAATCTATTGGAAACAGAAGCAGTCAAGGGTAGCTTAGGGTTAGGGTTAGGGTTAGTGTTAGGATACGGCTTAGGGTACGGGTTCGGGTACGGGTTCGGGTACGGCGTAGGGTATGGGTTAGGGTTAGGGTTAGGGTTAGTTTGAGGGTTAGGGCTCGGTTTAGGGTACGGGTTAGGATTAGGGTACGTGTTAGGGTTAGGGTACACGTTAGGGTTAGGGTACGCGTTAGGGTTAGGGTAGTTATTAAACCCATCCCACTCTCTAGATACCCCTTAGCACGTCAAGGAATATTATTTGGGGGTCCAGCCATGGAGAAGCGTTTAGACACTAGGAGAAGATAAGGAACACACCCATTATCAAGAAATCACATTAGGATTCTCTTTTTAACCTGTTCCTTAAAACACTAGCGCTTAGGAAATCTATTGGAGGCAGAAGCAGTCAAGGGTAGCTTAGGGTTAGGGTTAGGGTTAGGGTTAGGGTACGGCTTAGGGTACGGGTTCGGGTACGGGTTCGTGTACGGCATAGGGTATGGGTTAGTGTTAGGGTTAGGGTTAGTTTGAAGTTTAGGGCTCGGTTTAGGGTACGGGTTATGATTAGGGTTCGTGTTAGGGTTAGGTTAGGGGTTAGGGTTAGGGTACGCGTTAGGGTTAGGGTAGTTATTAAACCTATCCCACTCTCTAGATACCCCTTAGCACGTCAAGGAATATTATTTGTGGGTCCAGCCATGGAGAAGAGTTTAGACACTAGGAGAAGATAGGGAACACACCCATTATCAAGAAATCACATTAGGATTCTCTTTTTAACCTGTTCCTTAAAACACTAGTGCTTAGGAAATCTATTGGAGGCAGAAGCAGTCAAGGGTAGCTTAGGGTTAGGGTTAGGGTTAGGGTTAGGGTTAGGGTACGGCTTAGGTTACGGGTTCGGGTACGGGTTCGGGTACGTGTTCGGGTACGGCGTAGGGTATGGGTTAGGGTTAGGGTTAGGGTTAGTTTGAGGGTTAGGGCTCGGTTTAGGGAACGTGTTAGGGTTAGAGTAGGGGTTAGGGTTAGGGTACGCATTAGGGTTAGGGTAGTTGTTAAACCTATCCCACTCTCTAGATACCCCTTAGCAAGTCAAGGAATATTATTTGGGGGTCCAGCCATGGAGAAGAGTTTAGACACTAGGAGAAGATAAGGAACACACCCATTATCAAGAAATCACATTAGGATTCTCTTTTTAACCTGTTCCTTAAAACACTAGTGCTTAGGAAATCTATTGGAGGCAGAAGCAGTCAAGGGTAGCTTAGGGTTAGGGTTAGGGTTAGGGTTAGGGTTAGGGTACGGCTTAGGGTACGGGTTCGGGTACGGGTTCGGGTACGGCATAGGGTATGGGATAGGGTTAGGGTTAGGGTTAGTTTGAGGGTTAGGGCTCGGTTTAGGGTACGGGTTAGGATTAGGGTACGTGTTAGGGTTAGGGTAGGGGTTAGGGTTAGGGCACGCGTTAGGGATAGGGTAGTTATTAAACCTATCCCACTCTCTAGATACCCCTTAGCACATCAAGGAATATTATTTTGGGGTCCAGCCATGGAGAAGAGTTTAGACACTAGGATAAGATAAGGAACACACCGATTATCAAGAAATCACATTAGGATTCTCTTTTTAACCTGTTCCTTAAAACACTAGTGCTTAGGAAAACTATTGGAGGCAGAAGCAGTCAAGGGTAGCTTAGGGTTAGGGTTAGGGTTAGGGTTAGGGTTAGTGTTAGGGTACGGGTTCGGGTACGGGTTCGGGTACGGCGTAGGGTATGGGTTAGGGTTAGGGTTAGTTTGAGGGTTAGGGCTCGGTTTAGGGTACGGGTTAGGATTAGGGTACGTGTTAGGGTTAGGGTAGGGGTTAGGGTTAGGGTACGCGTTAGGGTTAGGGTAGTTATTAAACCTATCCCACTCTCTAGATACCCCTTAGCAAGTCAAGAAATATTATTTGGGGGTCCAGCCATGGAGAAGAATTTAGACACTAGGAGAAGGTAAGGAACACACCCATTATCAAGAAATCACATTAGGATTCTCTTTTTAACCTGTTCCTTAAAACACTAGTGCTTAGGAAATCTATTGGAAACAGAAGCAGTCAAGGGTAGCTTAGGGTTAGGGTTAGGGTTAGTGTTATGATACGGCTTAGGGTACGGGTTCGGGTACGGGTTCGGGTACGGCGTAGGGTATGGGTTAGGGTTAGGGTTAGGGTTACTTTGAGGGTTAGGGCTCGGTTTAGGGTACGGGTTAGGATTAGGGTACGTGTTAGGGTTAGGGTAGGGGTTAGGGTTAGGGTACGCGTTAGGGTTAGGGTAGTTATTAAACCTATCCCACTCTCTAGATACCCCTTAGCACGTCAAGGAATATTATTTGGGGGTCCAGCCATGGAGAAGAGTTTAGACACTAGGAGAAGATAAGGAACACACCCTTTATCAAGAAATCACATTAGGATTCTCTTTTTAACCTGTTCCTTAAAACAGTAGTGCTTAGGAAATCTATTGGAAACAGAAGCAGTCAAGGGTAGCTTAGGGTTAGGGTTAGGGTTAGGGTTAGGGTTAGGGTACGGCTTAGGTTATGGCGTAGGGTATGGGTTAGGGTTAGGGTAAGGGTTAGTTTTAGAGTTAGGGCTAGGGTCTGGGTTAGGGTTAGGGTTAGGGTACGCCTTAGGGTACGGGTTCGGGTACAACATAAGGTATGGGTTAGTGTTAGGGTTAGGGTTAGTTTTAGAGTTAGGGCTCGGTTTAGGGTACGGTTTAGGATTAGGGTACGTGTTAGGGTTAGGGTACGCGTTAGGGTTAGGGTAGTTATTAAACGTATTCCACTCTCTAGATACCCCTTAGCACGTCCAGGAATATTATTTGGGGGTCCAGACATGGAGAAGAGTTTAGACACTAGGAGAAGATAAGGAACACACCCATTATCAAGAAGTCACATTAGGATTCTCTTTTTAACCTGTTCCTTAAAACACTAGTGCTTAGGAAATCTATTGGAGGCAGAAGCAGTCAAGGGTAGCTTAGGGTTAGGGTTAGGGATAGTGTTAGGGTACGGCTTAGGGTACGGGTTCGGTTACGGTTTCGGGTACGGCGTAGGGTATGGGTTAGGGTTAGGGTTAGGGTTAGTTTGAGGGTTAGGGCTCAGTTTAGGGTACGGGTTAGGATTAGGGTACGTGTTAGGGTTCGGGTAGGGGTTAGGGTTAGGGTACGCGTTAGGGTTAGGGTAGTTATTAAACCCATCCCACTCTCTAGATACCCCTTAGCACGTCAAGGAATATTATTTGGGGGTCCAGCCATGGAGAAGAGTTTAGACACTAGGAGAAGATAAGGAACACACCCATTATCAAGAAATCACATTAGGATTCTCTTTTTAACCTGTTCCTTAAAACACTAGTGCTTAGGAAATCTATTGGAGGCAGAAGCAGTCAAGGGTAGCTTAGGTTTAGGGTCAGGGTTAGGGTTAGGGTTATTGTTATGGTAAGGTTTAGGGTACGGTTTCGGGTACGGGTTCGGGTACGACATAGGGTATGGTTTAGGGTTAGGGTTAGGGTTAGTTTGAGGGTTAGGGCTCGGTTTAGGGTACGGGTTAGGATTAGGGTACGTGTTAGGGTTAGGGTAGGTTTTAGGGTTAGGGTACGCGTTAGGGTTAGGGTAGTTATTAAACCTATCCCACTATCTAGATACCCCTTAGCACGTCAAGGAATATTATTTGGGTGTCCAGCCATGGAGAAGAGTTTAGACACTAGGAGAAGATAAGGAACACACCCATTATCAAGAAATCACATTAGGATTCTCTTTTTAACCTGTTCCTTAAAACACTAGTGCTTAGGAAATCTATTGGAGGCAGAAGCAGTCAAGGGTAGCTTAGGGTTAGGGTTAGGGTTAGGGTTAGGATTAGGGTACGGCTTAGGGTACGGGTTCGGGTACGGGTTCATGTACGGCATAGGGTATGGGTTAGGGTTAGGGTTAGGGTTAGTTTGAAGGTTAGGGCTCGGTTTAGGGTACGGGTTAGGATTAGGGTTCGTGTTAGGGTTAGGGTAGGTGTTAGGGTTAGGGTACGCGTTAGGGTTAGGGTAGTTATTAAACCTATCTCACTCTCTAGATACCCCTTAGCACGTCAAGGAATATTATTTGGGGGTCCAGCCATGGAGAAGAGTTTAGACACTAGGAGAAGATAAGGAACACACCCATTATCAAGAAATCACATTAGGATTCTATTTTTAACCTGTTCCTTTAAACACTAGTGCTTAGGAAATCTATTGGAGGCAGAAGCAGTGAAGGGTAGCTTAGGTTTAGGGTTAGGGTTAGGGTTAGGGTTAGGGTACGGCTTAGGGTACGGGTTCGGGTACGGGTTCGGGTACGGCGTAGGGTATGGGTTAGGGTTAGGGTTAGTTTGAGGGTTAGGGCTCGGTTTAGGGTACGGGTTAGGATTAGGGTACGTGTTAGGGTTAGGGTAGGGGTTAGGGTTAGGATACGCGTTAGGGTTAGGGTAGTTATTAAACCTATCCCACTCTCTAGATACCCCTTAGCAAGTCAAGAAATATTATTTGGGGTTCCAGCCATGGAGAAGAGTTTAGACACTAGGAGAAGGTAAGGAACACACCCATTATCAAGAAATCACATTAGGATTCTCTTTTTAACCTGTTCCTTAAAACACTAGTGCTTAGGAAATCTATTGGAAACAGAAGCAGTCAAGGGTAGCTTAGGGTTAGGGTTAGGGTTAGTGTTAGGATACGGCTTAGGGTACGGGTTCGGGTACGGGTTCGGGTACGGCGTAGGGTATGGGTTAGGGTTAGGGTTAGGGTTAGTTTGAGGGTTAGGGCTCGGTTTAGGGTACGGGTTAGGATTAGGGTACGTGTTAGGGTTAGGGTACACGTTAGGGTTAGGGTACGCGTTAGGGTTAGGGTAGTTATTAAACCCATCCCACTCTCTAGATACCCCTTAGCACGTCAAGGAATATTATTTGGGGGTCCAGCCATGGAGAAGCGTTTAGACACTAGGAGAAGATAAGGAACACACCCATTATCAAGAAATCACATTAGGATTCTCTTTTTAACCTGTTCCTTAAAACACTAGCGCTTAGGAAATCTATTGGAGGCAGAAGCAGTCAAGGGTAGCTTAGGGTTAGGGTTAGGGTTAGGGTTAGGGTACGGCTTAGGGTACGGGTTCGGGTACGGGTTCGTGTATGGCATAGGGTATGGGTTAGGGTTAGGGTTAGGGTTAGTTTGAAGGTTAGGGCTCGGTTTAGGGTACGGGTTATGATTAGGGTTCGTGTTAGGGTTAGGTTAGGGGTTAGGGTTAGGGTACGCGTTAGGGTTAGGGTAGTTATTAAACCTATCCCACTCTCTAGATACCCCTTAGCACGTCAAGGAATATTATTTGTGGGTCCAGCCATGGAGAAGAGTTTAGACACTAGGAGAAGATAAGGAACACACCCATTATCAAGAAATCACTTTAGGATTCTCTTTTTAACCTGTTCCTTAAAACACTAGTGCTTAGGAAATCTATTGGAGGCAGAAGCAGTCAAGGGTAGCTTAGGGTTAGGGTTAGGGTTAGGGTTAGGGTTAGGGTACGGCTTAGGTTACGGGTTCGGGTACGGGTTCGGGTACGGGTTCGGGTACGGCGTAGGGTATGGGTTAGGGTTAGGGTTAGGGTTAGTTTGAGGGTTAGGGCTCGGTTTAGGGAACGTGTTAGGGTTAGAGTAGGGGTTAGGGTTAGGGTACGCATTAGGGTTAGGGTAGTTGTTAAACCTATCCCACTCTCTAGATACCCCTTAGCTAGTCAAGGAACATTATTTGGGGGTCCAGCCATGGAGAAGAGTTTAGACACTAGGAGAAGATAAGGAACACACCCATTATCAAGAAATCACATTAGGATTCTCTTTTTAACCTGTTCCTTAAAACACTAGTGCTTAGGAAATCTATTGGAGGCAGAAGCAGTCAAGGGTAGCTTAGGGTTAGGGTTAGGGTTAGGGTTAGGGTTAGGGTACGGCTTAGGGTACGGGTTCGGGTACGGGTTCGGGTACGGCATAGGGTATGGGTTAGGGTTAGGGTTAGGGTTAGTTTGAGGGTTAGGGCTCGGTTTAGGGTACGGGTTAGGATTAGGGTACGTGTTAGGGTTAGGGTAGGGGTTAGGGTTAGGGCACGCGTTAGGGATAGGGTAGTTATTAAACCTATCCCACTCTCTAGATACCCCTTAGCACGTCAAGGAATATTATTTTGGGGTCCAGCCATGGAGAAGAGTTTAGACACTAGGATAAGATAAGGAACACACCCATTATCAAGAAATCACATTAGGATTCTCTTTTTAACCTGTTCCTTAAAACACTAGTGCTTAGGAAAACTATTGGAGGCAGAAGCAGTCAAGGGTAGCTTAGGGTTAGGGTTAGGGTTAGGGTTAGGGTTAGTGTTAGGGTACGGGTTCGGGTACGGGTTCGGGTACGGCGTAGGGTATGGGTTAGGGTTAGGGTTAGTTTGAGGGTTAGGGCTCGGTTTAGGGTACGGGTTAGGATTAGGGTACGTGTTAGGGTTAGGGTAGGGGTTAGGGTTAGGGTACGCATTAGGGTTAGGGTAGTTATTAAACCTATCCCACTCTCTAGATACCCCTTAGCAAGTCAAGAAATATTATTTGGGGGTCCAGCCATGGAGAAGAGTTTAGACACTAGGAGAAGGTAAGGAACACACCCATTATCAAGAAATCACATTAGGATTCTCTTTTTAACCTGTTCCTTAAAACACTAGTGCTTAGGAAATCTATTGGAAACAGAAGCAGTCAAGGGTAGCTTAGGGTTAGGGTTAGGGTTAGTGTTATGATACGGCTTAGGGTACGGGTTCGGGTACGGGTTCGGGTACGGCGTAGGGTATGGGTTAGGGTTAGGGTTAGGGTTACTTTGAGGGTTAGGGCTCGGTTTAGGGTACGGGTTAGGATTAGGGTACGTGTTAGGGTTAGGGTAGGGGTTAGGGTTAGGGTACGCGTTAGGGTTAGGGTAGTTATTAAACCTATCCCACTCTCTAGATACCCCTTAGCACGTCAAGGAATATTATTTGGGGGTCCAGCCATGGAGAAGAGTTTAGACACTAGGAGAAGATAAGGAACACACCCTTTATCAAGAAATCACATTAGGATTCTCTTTTTAACCTGTTCCTTAAAACACTAGTGCTTAGGAAATCTATTGGAGGCAGAAGCAGTCAAGGATAGCTTACGGTTAGGGTTAGGGTTAGGGTTAGGGTTAGGGTACGGCTTAGGTTATGGCGTAGGGTATGGGTTAGGGTTAGGGTAAGGGTTAGTTTTAGAGTTAGGGCTAGGGTCTGGGTTAGGGTTAGGGTTAGGGTACGCCTTAGGGTACGGGTTCGGGTACGGGTTCGGGTACAACATAAGGTATGGGTTAGTGTTAGGGTTAGGGTTAGTTTTAGGGTTAGGGCTCGGTTTAGGGTACGGTTTAGGATTAGGTTACGTGTTAGGGTTAGGGTACGCGTTAGGGTTAGGGTAGTTATTAAACGTATTCCACTCTCTAGATACCCCTTAGCACGTCCAGGAATATTATTTGGGGGTCCAGACATGGAGAAGAGTTTAGACACTAGGAGAAGATAAGGAACACACCCATTATCAAGAAGTCACATTAGGATTCTCTTTTTAACCTGTTCCTTAAAACACTAGTGCTTAGGAAATCTATTGGAGGCAGAAGCAGTCAAGGGTAGCTTAGGGTTAGGGTTAGGGTTAGGGTTAGGATTAGGGTACGGCTTAGGGTACGGGTTCGGGTACGGGTTCATGTACGGCATAGGGTATGGGTTAGGGTTAGGGTTAGGGTTAGTTTGAAGGTTAGGGCTCGGTTTAGGGTACGGGTTAGGATTAGGGTTCGTGTTAGGGTTAGGGTAGGGGTTAGGGTTAGGGTACGCGTTAGGGTTAGGGTAGTTATTAAACCTATCTCACTCTCTAGATACCCCTTAGCACGTCAAGGAATATTATTTGGGGGTCCAGCCATGGAGAAGAGTTTAGACACTAGGAGAAGATAAGGAACACACCCATTATCAAGAAATCACATTAGGATTCTCTTTTTAACCTGTTCCTTTAAACACTAGTGCTTAGGAAATCTATTGGAGGCAGAAGCAGTGAAGGGTAGCTTAGGTTTAGGGTTAGGGTTAGGGTTAGGGTTAGGGTACGGCTTAGGGTACGGGTTCGGGTACGGGTTCGGGTACGGCGTAGGGTATGGGTTAGGGTTAGGGTTAGTTTGAGGGTTAGGGCTCGGTTTAGGGTACGGGTTAGGATTAGGGTACGTGTTAGGGTTAGGGTAGGGGTTAGGGTTAGGATACGCGTTAGGGTTAGGGTAGTTATTAAACCTATCCCACTCTCTAGATACCCCTTAGCAAGTCAAGAAATATTATTTGGGGTTCCAGCCATGGAGAAGAGTTTAGACACTAGGAGAAGGTAAGGAACACACCCATTATCAAGAAATCACATTAGGATTCTCTATTTAACCTGTTCCTTAAAACACTAGTGCTTAGGAAATCTATTGGAAACAGAAGCAGTCAAGGGTAGCTTAGGGTTAGGGTTAGGGTTAGTGTTAGGATACGGCTTAGGGTACGGGTTCGGGTACGGGTTCGGGTACGGCGTAGGGTATGGGTTAGGGTTAGGGTTAGGGTTAGTTTGAGGGTTAGGGCTCGGTTTAGGGTACGGGTTAGGATTAGGGTACGTGTTAGGGTTAGGGTACACGTTAGGGTTAGGGTACGCGTTAGGGTTAGGGTAGTTATTAAACCCATCCCACTCTCTAGATACCCCTTAGCACGTCAAGGAATATTATTTGGGGGTCCAGCCATGGAGAAGCGTTTAGACACTAGGAGAAGATAAGGAACACACCCATTATCAAGAAATCACATTAGGATTCTCTTTTTAACCTGTTCCTTAAAACACTAGTGCTTAGGAAATCTATTGGAGGCAGAAGCAGTCAAGGGTAGCTTAGGGTTAGGGTTAGGGTTAGGGTTAGGGTTAGGGTACGGCTTAGGTTACGGGTTCGGGTACGGGTTCATGTACGGCATAGGGTATGGGTTAGGGTTAGGGTTAGGGTTAGTTTGAAGGTTAGGGCTCGGTTTAGGGTACGGGTTAGGATTAGGGTTCGTGTTAGGGTTAGGGTAGGGGTTAGGGTTAGGGTACGCGTTAGGGTTAGGGTAGTTATTAAACCTATCCCACTCTCTAGATACCCCTTAGCACGTCAAGGAATATTATTTGGGGGTCCAGCCATGGAGAAGAGTTTAGACACTAGGAGAAGATAAGGAACACACCCATTATCAAAAAATCACATTAGGATTCTCTTTTTAACCTGTTCCTTAAAACACTAGTGCTTAGGAAATCTATTGGAGGCAGCAGCAGTCAAGGGTAGCTTAGGGTTAGGGTTAGGGTTAGGGTTAGGGTTAGGGTTATTGTTAGGGGAAGGCTTAGGGTACGGGTTCGGGTACGGGTTCGGGTACGGCATAGGGTATGGGTTAGGGTTAGGGTTAGGGTTAGTTTGAGGGTTAGGGCTCGGTTTAGGGTACGGGTTAGGATTAGGGTACGTGTTAGGGTTAGGGTAGGGTTTAGGGTTAGGGTACGCGTTAGGCTTAGGGTAGTTATTAAACCCATCCCACTCTCTAGATACCCCTTAGCACGTCAAGGAATATTATTTGGGGGTCCAGCCATGGAGAAGAGTTTAGACACTAGGAGAAGATAAGGAACACACCCATTATCAAGAAATCACATTAGTATTCTCTTTTTAACCTGTTCCTTAAAACACTAGCGCTTAGGAAATCTATTGGAGGCAGAAGCAGTCAAGGGTAGCTTAGGGTTAGGGTTAGGGTTAGGGTTAGGGTACGGCTTAGGGTACGGGTTCGGGTACGGGTTCGTGTACGGCATAGGGTATGGGTTAGGGTTAGGGTTAGGGTTAGTTTGAAGGTTAGGGCTCGGTTTAGGGTACGGGTTATGATTAGGGTTCGTGTTAGGGTTAGGTTAGGGGTTAGGGTTAGGGTACGCGTTAGGGTTAGGGTAGTTATTAAACCTATCCCACTCTCTAGATACCCCTTAGCACGTCAAGGAATATTATTTGTGGGTCCAGCCATGGAGAAGAGTTTAGACACTAGGAGAAGATAAGGAACACACCCATTATCAAGAAATCACATTAGGATTCTCTTTTTAACCTGTTCCTTAAAACACTAGTGCTTAGGAAATCTATTGGAGGCAGAAGCAGTCAAGGGTAGCTTAGGGTTAGGGTTAGGGTTAGGGTTAGGGTTAGGGTACGGCTTAGGTTACGGGTTCGGGTACGGGTTCGGGTACGGGTTCGGGTACGGCGTAGGGTATGGGTTAGGGTTAGGGTTAGGGTTAGTTTGAGGGTTAGGGCTCGGTTTAGGGAACGTGTTAGGGTTAGAGTAGGGGTTAGGGTTAGGGTACGCATTAGGGTTAGGGTAGTTGTTAAACCTATCCCACTCTCTAGATACCCCTTAGCAAGTCAAGGAATATTATTTGGGGGTCCAGCCATGGAGAAGAGTTTAGACACTAGGAGAAGATAAGGAACACACCCATTATCAAGAAATCACATTAGGATTCTCTTTTTAACCTGTTCCTTAAAACACTAGTGCTTAGGAAATCTATTGGAGGCAGAAGCAGTCAAGGGTAGCTTAGGGTTAGGGTTAGGGTTAGGGTTAGGGTTAGGGTACGGCTTAGGGTACGGGTTCGGGTACGGGTTCGGGTACGGCATAGGGTATGGGTTAGGGTTAGGGTTAGGGTTAGTTTGAGGGTTAGGGCTCGGTTTAGGGTACGGGTTAGGATTAGGGTACGTGTTAGGGTTAGGGTAGGGGTTAGGGTTAGGGCACGCGTTAGGGATAGGGTAGTTATTAAACCTATCCCACTCTCTAGATACCCCTTAGCACGTCAAGGAATATTATTTTGGGGTCCAGCCATGGAGAAGAGTTTAGACACTAGGATAAGATAAGGAACACACCCATTATCAAGAAATCACATTAGGATTCTCTTTTTAACCTGTTCCTTAAAACACTAGTGCTTAGGAAAACTATTGGAGGCAGAAGCAGTCAAGGGTAGCTTAGGGTTAGGGTTAGGGTTAGGGTTAGGGTTAGTGTTAGGGTACGGGTTCGGGTACGGGTTCGGGTACGGCGTAGGGTATGGGTTAGGGTTAGGGTTAGGGTTACTTTGAGGGTTAGGGCTCGGTTTAGGGTACGGGTTAGGATTAGGGTACGTGTTAGGGTTAGGGTAGGGGTTAGGGTTAGGGTACGCGTTAGGGTTAGGGTAGTTATTAAACCTATCCCACTCTCTAGATACCCCTTAGCACGTCAAGGAATATTATTTGGGGGTCCAGCCATGGAGAAGAGTTTAGACACTAGGAGAAGATAAGGAACACACCCTTTATCAAGAAATCACATTAGGATTCTCTTTTTAACCTGTTCCTTAAAACACTAGTGCTTAGGAAATCTATTGGAGGCAGAAGCAGTCAAGGATAGCTTACGGTTAGGGTTAGGGTTAGGGTTAGGGTTAGGGTACGGCTTAGGTTATGGCGTAGGGTATGGGTTAGGGTTAGGGTAAGGGTTAGTTTTAGAGTTAGGTCTAGGGTCTGGGTTAGGGTTAGGGTTAGGGTACGCCTTAGGGTACGGGTTCGGGTACGGGTTCGGGTACAACATAAGGTATGGGTTAGTGTTAGGGTTAGGGTTAGTTTTAGGGTTAGGGCTCGGTTTAGGTTACGGTTTAGGATTAGGGTACGTGTTAGGGTTAGGGTACGCGTTAGGGTTAGGGTAGTTATTAAACCCATCCCACTCTCTAGATACCCCTTAGCACGTCAAGGAATATTATTTGGGTGTCCAGCCATGGAGAAGAGTTTAGACACTAGGAGAAGATAAGGAACACACCCATTATCAAGAAGTCACATTAGGATTCTCTTTTTAACCTGTTCCTTAAAACACTAGTGCTTAGGAAATCTATTGGAGGCAGAAGCAGTCAAGGGTAGCTTAGGGTTAGGGTTAGGGTTAGGGTTAGGATTAGGGTACGGCTTAGGGTACGGGTTCGGGTACGGGTTCATGTACGGCATAGGGTATGGGTTAGGGTTAGGGTTAGGGTTAGTTTGAAGGTTAGGGCTCGGTTTAGGGTACGGGTTAGGATTAGGGTTCGTGTTAGGGTTAGGGTAGGGGTTAGGGTTAGGGTACGCGTTAGGGTTAGGGTAGTTATTAAACCTATCTCACTCTCTAGATACCCCTTAGCACGTCAAGGAATATTATTTGGGGGTCCAGCCATGGAGAAGAGTTTAGACACTAGGAGAAGATAAGGAACACACCCATTATCAAGAAATCACATTAGGATTCTCTTTTTAACCTGTTCCTTTAAACACTAGTGCTTAGGAAATCTATTGGAGGCAGAAGCAGTGAAGGGTAGCTTAGGTTTAGGGTTAGGGTTAGGGTTAGGGTTAGGGTACGGCTTAGGGTACGGGTTCGGGTACGGGTTCGGGTACGGCGTAGGGTATGGGTTAGGGTTAGGGTTAGTTTGAGGGTTAAGGCTCGGTTTAGGGTACGGGTTAGGATTAGGGTACGTGTTAGGGTTAGGGTAGGGGTTAGGGTTAGGATACGCGTTAGGGTTAGGGTAGTTATTAAACCTATCCCACTCTCTAGATACCCTTTAGCAAGTCAAGAAATATTATTTGGGGTTCCAGCCATGGAGAAGAGTTTAGACACTAGGAGAAGGTAAGGAACACACCCATTATCAAGAAATCACATTAGGATTCTCTTTTTAACCTGTTCCTTAAAACACTAGTGCTTAGGAAATCTATTGGAAACAGAAGCAGTCAAGGGTAGCTTAGGGTTAGGGTTAGGGTTAGTGTTAGGATACGGCTTAGGGTACGGGTTCGGGTACGGGTTCGGGTACGGCGTAGGGTATGGGTTAAGGTTAGGGTTAGGGTTAGTTTGAGGGTTAGGGCTCGGTTTAGGGTACGGGTTAGGATTAGGGTACGTGTTAGGGTTAGGGTACACGTTAGGGTTAGGGTACGCGTTAGGGTTAGGGTAGTTATTAAACCCATCCCAATCTCTAGATACCCCTTAGCACGTCAAGGAATATTATTTGGGGGTCCAGCCATGGAGAAGCGTTTAGACACTAGGAGAAGATAAGGAACACACCCATTATCAAGAAATCACATTAGGATTCTCTTTTTAACCTGTTCCTTAAAACACTAGTGCTTAGGAAATCTATTGGAGGCAGAAGCAGTCAAGGGTAGCTTAGGGTTAGGGTTAGGGTTAGGGTTAGGGTTAGGGTACGGCTTAGGTTACGGGTTCGGGTACGGGTTCATGTACGGCATAGGGTATGGGTTAGGGTTAGGGTTAGGGTTAGTTTGAAGGTTAGGGCTCGGTTTAGGGTACGGGTTAGGATTAGGGTTCGTGTTAGGGTTAGGGTAGGGGTTAGGGATAGGGTACGCATTAGGGTTAGGGTAGTTATTAAACCTATCCCACTCTCTAGATACCCCTTAGCACGTCAAGGAATATTATTTGGGGGTCCAGCCATGGAGAAGAGTTTAGACACTAGGAGAAGATAAGGAACACACCCATTATCAAAAAATCACATTAGGATTCTCTTTTTAACCTGTTCCTTAAAACACTAGTGCTTAGGAAATCTATTGGAGGCAGCAGCAGTCAAGGGTAGCTTAGGGTTAGGGTTAGGGTTAGGGTTAGGGATAGGGTTATTGTTAGGGGAAGGCTTAGGGTACGGGTTCGGGTACGGGTTCGGGTACGGCATAGGGTATGGGTTAGGGTTAGGGTTAGGGTTAGTTTGAGGGTTAGGGCTGGGTTTAGGGTACGGGTTAGGATTAGGGTACGTGTTAGGTTTAGGGTAGGGTTTAGGGTTGGGGTACGCGTTAGGGTTAGGGTAGTTATTAAACCCATCCCACTCTCTAGATACCCCTTAGCACGTCAAGGAATATTATTTGGGGGTCCAGCCATGGAGAAGAGTTTAGACACTAGGAGAAGATAAGGAACACACCCATTATCAAGAAATCACATTAGTATTCTCTTTTTAACCTGTTCCTTAAAACACTAGCGCTTAGGAAATCTATTGGAGGCAGAAGCAGTCAAGGGTAGCTTAGGGTTAGGGTTAGGGTTAGGGTTAGGGTACGGCTTAGGGTACGGGTTCGGGTACGGGTTCGTGTACGGCATAGGGTATGGGTTAGGGTTAGGGTTAGGGTTAGTTTGAAGGTTAGGGCTCGGTTTAGGGTACGGGTTAGGATTAGGGTTCGTGTTAGGGTTAGGTTAGGGGTTAGGGTTAGGGTACGCGTTAGGGTTAGGGTAGTTATTAAACCTATCCCACTCTCTAGATACCCCTTAGCACGTCAAGGAATATTATTTGTGGGTCCAGCCATGGAGAAGAGTTTAGACACTAGGAGAAGATAAGGAACACACCCATTATCAAGAAATCACATTAGGATTCTCTTTTTAACCTGTTCCTTAAAACACTAGTGCTTAGGAAATCTATTGGAGGCAGAAGCAGTCAAGGGTAGCTTAGGGTTAGGGTTAGGGTTACGGTTAGGGTTAGGGTACGGCTTAGGGTACGGGTTCGGGTACGGGTTCGGGTACGGGTTCGGGTACGGCGTAGGGTATGGGTTAGGGTTAGGGTTAGGGTTAGTTTGAGGGTTAGGGCTCGGTTTAGGGTACGTGTTAGGGTTAGCGTAGGGGTTAGGGTTAGGGTACGCGTTAGGGTTAGGGTAGTTATTAAACCTATCCGACTCCCTATATACCCCTTAGCAAGTCAAGGAATATTATTTGGGGGTCCAGCCATGGAGAAGAGTTTAGACACTAGGAGAAGATAAGGAACACACCCATTATCAAGAAATCACATTAGGATTCTCTTTTTAACCTGTTCCTTAAAACACTAGTACTTAGGAATTCTATTGGAGGCAGAAGCAGTCAAGGGTAGCTTAGGGTTAGGGTTAGGGATAGTGTTAGGGTACGGCTTAGGGTACGGGTTCGTTTACGGGTTCGGGTACGGCGTAGGGTATGGGTTAGGGTTAGGGTTAGGGTTAGTTTGAGGGTTAGGGCTCGGTTTAGGGTACGGGTTAGGATTAGGGTACGTGTTAGTGTTAGGGTAGGGGTTAGGGTTAGGGTACGCGTTAGGGTTAGGGTAATTATTAAACCCATCCCACTCTCTAGATACCCCTTAGCACGTCAAGGAATATTATTTGGGGGTCCAGCCATGGAGAAGAGTTTAGACACTAGGAGAAGATAAGGAACACACCCATTATCCTGAAATCACATTAGGATTCTCTTTTCAACCTGTTCCTTAAAACACTAGTGCTTAGGAAATCTATTGGAGGCAGAAGCAGTCAAGGGTAGCTTAGGGTTAGGGTTAGGGTTAGTGTTAGGATACGGCTTAGGGTACGGGTTCGGGTACGGTTTCGGTTACGGCGTAGGGTATGGGTTAGGGTTAGGGTTAGTGTTAGTTTGAGGGTTAGGGCTCGGTTTAGGGTACGGGTTACGATTAGGGTACGTGTTAGGGTTAGGGTAGGGTTTAGGGTTAGGGTACGCGTTAGGGTTAGGGTAGTTTTTAAACCCATCCCACTCTCTAGATACACCTTAGCACGTCAAGGAATATTATTTGGGGGTCCAGCCATGGAGAAGAGTTTAAGCACTAGGAGAAGATAAGGAACACACCCATTATCAAGAAATCACATTAGTATTCTCTTTTTAACCTGTTCCTTAAAACACTAGCGCTTAGGAAATGTATTGAAGGCAGAAGCAGTCAAGGGTAGCTTAGGGTTAGGGTTAGGGTTAGGGTTAGGGTACGGCTTAGGGTACGGGTTCGGGTACGGGTTCGTGTACGGCATAGGGTATGGGTTAGGGTTAGGGTTAGGGTTAGTTTGAAGGTTAGGGCTTGGTTTAGGGTACGGGTTAGGATTAGGGTTCGTGTTAGGGTTAGGTTAGGGGTTAGGGTTAGGGTACGCGTTAGGGTTAGGGTAGTTATTAAACCTATCCCACTCTCTAGATACCCCTTAGCACGTCAAGGAATATTATTTGTGGGTCCAGGAATGGAGAAGAGTTTAGACACTAGGAGAAGATAAGGAACACACCCATTATCAAGAAATCACATTAGGATTCTCTTTTTAACCTGTTCCTTAAAACACTAGTGCTTAGGAAATCTATTGGAGGCAGAAGCAGTCAAGGGTAGCTTAGGGTTAGGGTTAGGGATAGTGTTAGGGTACGGCTTAGGGTACGGGTTCGGTTACGGGTTCGGGTACGGCGTAGGGTATGGGTTAGGGTTAGGGTTAGGGTTAGTTTGAGGGTTAGGGCTCAGTTTAGGGTACGGGTTAGGATTAGGGTACGTGTTAGGGTTAGGGTAGGGGTTAGGGTTAGGGTACGCGTTAGGGTTAGGGTAGTTATTAAACCCATCCCACTCTCTAGATACCCCTTAGCACGTCAAGGAATATTATTTGGGGGCCCAGCCATGGAGAAGAGTTTAGACACTAGAGAAGATAAGGAACACACCCATTATCAAGAAATCACATTAGGATTCTCTTTTTAACCTGTTCCTTAAAACAGTACTGCTTAGGAAATCTATTGGAGGCAGAAGCAGTCAAGGGTAGCTTAGGTTTAGGGTTAGGGTTAGGGTTAGGGTTATTGTTATGGTAAGGTTTAGGGTACGGGTTCGGGTACGGGTTCGGGTACGACATAGGGTATGGGTTAGGGTTAGGGTTAGGGTTAGTTTGAGGGTTAGGGCTCGGTTTAGGGTACGGGTTAGGATTAGGGTACGTGTTAGGGTTAGGATAGGGTTTAGGGTTAGGGTACGCATTAGGGTTAGGGTAGTTATTAAACCTATCCCACTATCTAGATACCCCTTAGCACGTCAAGGAATATTATTTGGGTGTCCAGCCATGGAGAAGAGTTTAGACACTAGGAGAAGATAAGGAACACACCCATTATCAAGAAATCACATTAGGATTCTCTTTTTAACCTGTTCCTTAAAACGCTAGTGCTTAGGAAATCTATTGGAGGCAGAAGCAGTCAAGGGTAGCTTAGGGTTAGGGTTAGGGTTAGGGTTAGGGTTAGGGTACGGCTTAGGGTACGGTTTCGGGTACGGGTTCATGTACGGCATAGGGTATGGGTTAGGGTTAGGCTTAGGGTTCGTGTTAGGGTTAGGGTAGGGGTTAGGGTTAGGGTACGCGTTAGGGTTAGGGTAGTTATTAAACATATCCCACTCTCGAGATACCCCTTAGCACGTCAAGGAATATTATTTGGGGGTCC
Organism: Eschrichtius robustus; assembly: GCF_028021215.1. Taxonomy (NCBI): domain Eukaryota; kingdom Metazoa; phylum Chordata; class Mammalia; order Artiodactyla; family Eschrichtiidae; genus Eschrichtius; species Eschrichtius robustus. Next base: position 266,379 of record NW_027175300.1, on the reverse strand, counting down.
AGCCATGGAGAAGAGTTTAGACACTAGGAGAAGATAAGGAACACACCCATTATCAAGAAATCACATTAGGATTCTCTTTTTAACCTGTTCCTTTAAACACTAGTGCTTAGGAAATCTATTGGAGGCAGAAGCAGTCAAGGGTAGCTTAGGGTTAGGGTTAGGGTTAGGATTAGGGTTAGGGTACGGCTTAGGGTACGGGTTCGGGTACGGGTTCGGGTACGGCATAGGGTATGGGTTAGGGTTAGGGTTAGTTTGAGGGTTAGGGCTCGGTTTAGGGTATGGGTTAGGATTAGGGTACGTGTTAGGGTTAGGGTAGGGGTTAGGGTTAGGGTACGCGTTAGGGTTAGGGTAGTTATTAAACCTATCCCACTCTCTAGATACCCCTTAGCAAGTCAAGAAATATTATTTGGGGTTCCAGCCATGGAGAAGAGTTTAGACACTAGGAGAAGTTAAGGAACACACCCATTATCAAGAAATCACATTAGGATTCTCTTTTTAACCTGTTCCTTAAAACACTAGTGCTTAGGAAATCTATTGGAAACAGAAGCAGTCAAAGGTAGCTTAGGGTTAGGGTTAGGGTTAGTGTTAGGATACGGCTTAGGGTACGGGTTCGGGTACGGGTTCGGGTACGGCGTAGGGTATGGGTTAGGGTTAGGGTTAGTTTGAGGGTTAGGGCTCGGTTTAGGGTACGGGTTAGGATTAGGGTACGTGTTAGGGTTAGGGTAGGGGTTAGGGTTAGGGTACGCGTTAGGGTTTGGGTAGTTATTAAACACATCCCACTCCCTAGATACCCCTTAGCACGTCAAGGAATATTATTTGGGGGTCCAGCCATGGAGAAGAGTTTAGACACTAGGAGAAGATAAGGAACACACCCATTATCAAGAAATCACATTAGGATTCTCTTTCTAACCTGTTCCTTAAAACACTAGTGCTTAGGAAATCTATTGGAGGCAGCAGCAGTCAAGGGTAGCTTAGGGTTAGGGTTAGGGTTAGGGTTAGGGTTAGGGTTATTGTTAGGGTAAGGCTTAGGGTACGGGTTCGGATACGGGTTCGGGTACGGCATAGGGTATGGGTTAGGGGTAGGGTTAGGGTTAATTTGAGGGTTAGGGCTCGGTTTAGGGTACGGGTTAGGATTAGGGTACGTGTTAGGTTTAGGGTAGGGTATAGGGTTAGGGTACGCGTTAGGGTTAGGGTAGTTATTAAACCCATCCCACTCTCTAGATACCCCTTAGCACGTCAAGGAATATTATTTGGGGGTCCAGCCATGGAGAAGAGTTTAGACACTAGAAGAAGATAAGGAACACACCCATTATCAAGAAATCACATTAGTATTCTCTTTTTAACCTGTTCCTTAAAACACTAGCGCTTAGGAAATCTATTGGAGGCAGAAGCAGTCAAGGGTAGCTTAGGGTTAGGGTTAGGGTTAGGGTTAGGGTACGGCTTAGGGTACGGGTTCGGGTACGGGTTCGGGTACGGGTTCGGGTACGGCGTAGGGTATGGGTTAGGGTTAGGGTTAGGGTTAGTTTGAGGGTTAGGGCTCGGTTTAGGGTACGTGTTAGGGTTAGGGTAGGGGTTAGGGTTAGGGTACGCGTTAGGGTTAGGGTAGTTATTAAACCTATCCCACTCCCTATATACCCCTTAGCAAGTCAAGGAATATTATTTGGGGGTCCAGCCATGGAGAAGAGTTTAGACACTAGGAGAAGATAAGGAACACACCCATTATCAAGAAATCACATTAGGATTCTATTTTTAACCTGTTCCTTAAAACACTAGTGCTTAGGAAATCTATTGGAGGCAGCAGCAGTCAAGGGTAGCTTAGGGTTAGGGTTAGGGTTAGGGTTAGGGTTAGGGTTATTGTTAGGGTAAGGCTTAGGGTACGGGTTCGGATACGGGTTCGGGTACGGCATAGGGTATGGGTTAGGGTTAGGGTTAGGGTTAGTTTGAGGGTTAGGGCTGGGTTTAGGGTACGGGTTAGGATTAGGGTACGTGTTAGGGTTAGGGTAGGGTTTAGGGTTAGGGTACGCGTTAGGGTTAGGGTAGTTATTAAACCCATCCCACTCTCTAGATACCCCTTAGCACGTCAAGGAATATTATTTGGGGGTCCAGCCATGGAGAAGAGTTTAGACACTAGGAGAAGATAAGGAACACACCCATTATCAAGAAATCACATTAGTATTCTCTTTTTAACCTGTTCCTTAAAACACTAGCGCTTAGGAAATCTATTGGAGGCAGAAGCAGTCAAGGGTAGCTTAGGGTTAGGGTTAGGGTTAGGGTTAGGTTTAGGGTACAGCTTAGGGTACGGGTTCAGGTACGGGTTCATGTACGGCATAGGGTATGGGTTAGGGTTAGGGTTAGGGTTAGTTTGAAGGTTAGGGCTCGGTTTAGGGTACGGGTTATGATTAGGGTTCGTGTTAGGGTTAGGGTAGGGGTTAGGGTTAGGGTACGCGTTAGGGTTAGGGTAGTTATTAAACCTATCCCACTCTCTAGATACCCCTTAGCACGTCAAGGAATATTATTTGGGGGTCCAGCCATGGAGAAGAGTTTAGACACTAGGAGAAGATAAGGAACACACCCATTATCAAGAAATCACATTAGGATTCTCTTTTTAACCTGTTCCTTTAAACACTAGTGCTTAGGAAATCTATTGGAGGCAGAAGCAGTCAAGGGTAGCTTAGGGTTAGGGTTAGGGTTAGGGTTAGGGTTAGGGTACGGCTTAGGTTACGGGTTCGGGTACGGGTTCGGGTACGGGTTCGGGTACGGCATAGGGTATGGGTTAGGGTTAGGGTTAGGGTTAGTTTGAGGGTAAGGGCTCGGTTTAGGGTACGTGTTAGGGTTAGCGTAGGGGTTAGGGTTAGGGTACGTGTTAGGGTTAGGGTAGTTATTAAACCCATCCCACTCTCTAGATACCCCTTAGCACGTCAAGGAATATTATTTGGGGGTCCAGGCATGGAGAAGAGTTTAGACACTAGGAGAAGATAAGGAACAAACCCATTATCAAAAAATCACATTAGGATTCTCTTTTTAACCTGTTCCTTAAAACACTAGTGCTTAGGAAATCTATTGGAGGCAGCAGCAGTCAAGGGTAGCTTAGGGTTAGGGTTAGGGTTAGGGTTAGGGTTAGGGTATGGCGTAGGGTATGGGTTAGGTTTAGGGTAAGGGTTAGTTTTAGGGTTAGGGCTAGGGTCAGGGTTAGGGTTAGGGTTAGGGTACGCCTTAGGGTATGGGTTCAGGTACGGGTTCGGGTACAACATACGGTATGGGTTAGTGTTAGGGTTAGGGTTAGTTTTAGGGTTAGGGCTCGGTTTAGGGTACGGTTTAGGATTAGGGTACGTGTTAGGGTTAGGGTACGCGTTAGGGTTAGGGTAGTTATTAAACCTATTCCACTCTCTAGATACCCCTTAGCACGTCCAGGAATATTATTTGGGGGTCCAGACATGGAGAAGAGTTTAGACACTAGGAGAAGATAAGGAACACACCCATTATCAAGAAGTCACATTAGGATTCTCTTTTTAACCTATTCCTTAAAACACTAGTGCTTGGGAAATCTATTGGAGGCAGAAGCAGTCAAGGGTAGCTTAGGGTTAGGGTTAGGGATAGTGTTAGGGTACGGCTTAGGGTACGGGTTCGGTTACGGGTTCGGGTACGGCGTAGGGTATGGGTTAGGATTAAGGTTAGGGTTAGTTTGAGGGTTAGGGCTCAGTTTAGGGTACGGGTTAGGATTAGGGTACGTGTTAGGGTTAGGGTAGGGGTTAGGGTTAGGGTACGCGTTAGGGTTAGGGTAGTTATTAAACCCATCCCACTCTCTAGATACCCCTTAGCACGTCAAGGAATATTATTTGGGGGTCCAGCCATGGAGAAGAGTTTAGACACTAGGAGAAGATAAGGAACACACCCATTATCAAGAAATCACATTAGGATTCTCTTTTTAACCTGTTCCTTAAAACACTAGTGCTTAGGAAATCTATTGGTGGCAGAAGCAGTCAAGGGTAGCTTAGGTTTAGGGTTAGGGTTAGGGTTAGGGTTATTGTTATGGTAAGGTTTAGGGTACGGGTTCGGGTACGGGTTCGGGTACGACATAGGGTATGCGTTAGGGTTAGGGTTAGGGTTAGTTTGAGGGTTAGGGCTCGGTTTAGGGTACGGGTTAGGATTAGGGTACGTGTTAGGGTTAGGGTAGGGTTTAGGGTTAGGGTACGCGTTAGGGTTAGGGTAGTTATTAAACCTATCCCACTATCTAGATACCCCTTAGCACGTCAAGGAATATTATTTGGGTGTCCAGCCATGGAGAAGAGTTTAGACACTAGGAGAAGATAAGGAACACACCCATTATCAAGAAATCACATTAGGATTCTCTTTTTAACCTGTTCCTTAAAACACTAGTGCTTAGGAAATCTATTGGAGGCAGAAGCAGTCAAGGGTAGCTTAGGGTTAGGGTTAGGGTTAGGGTTAGGGTTAGGGTACGGTTTAGGGTACGGGTTCGGGTACGGGTTCATGTACGGCATAGGGTATGTGTTAGGGTTAGGGCTAGGGTTAGTTTGAAGGTTAGGGCTCGGTTTAGGGTACGGGTTAGGATTAGGGTTCGTGTTAGGGTTAGGGTAGGGGTTAGGGTTAGGGTACGCGTTAGGGTTAGGGTAGTTATTAAACCTATCCCACTCTCTAGATACCCCTTAGCACGTCAAGGAATGTTATTTGTGGGTCCAACCATGGAGAAGAGTTTAGACACTAGGAGAAGATAAGGAACACACCCATTATCAAGAAATCACATTAGGATTCTCTTTTTAACCTGTTCCTTTAAACACTAGTGCTTAGGAAATCTATTGGAGGCAGAAGCAGTCAAGGGTAGCTTAGGGTTAGGGTTAGGGTTAGGGTTAGGGTTAGGGTACGGCTTAGGGTACGGGTTCGGGTACGGGTTCGGGTACGGCGTAGGGTATGGGTTAGTGTTAGGTTTAGTTTGACGGTTAGGGCTCGGTTTAGGGTACGGGTTAGGATTAGGGTACGTGTTAGGGTTAGGGTAGGGGTTAGGGTTAGGGTACGCGTTAGGGTTAGGGTAGTTATTAAACCTATCCCACTCTCTAGATACCCCTTAGCAAGTCAAGAAATATTATTTGGGGTTCCAGCCATGGAGAAGAGTTTAGACACTAGGAGAAGGTAAGGAACACACCCATTATCAAGAAATCACATTAGGATTCTCTTTTTAACCTGTTCCTTAAAACACTAGTGCTTAGGAAATCTATTGGAAACAGAAGCAGTCAAGGGTAGCTTAGGGTAAGGGTTAGGGTTAGTGTTAGGATACGGCTTAGGGTACGGGTTCGGGTACGGGTTCGGGTACGGCGTAGGGTATGGGTTAGGGTTAGGGTTAGGGTTAGTTTGAGGGTTAGGGCTCGGTTTAGGGTACGGGTTAGGATTAGGGTACGTGTTAGGGTTAGGGTAGGGGTTAGGGTTAGGGTACGCGTTAGGGTTAGGGTAGTTATTAAACCCATCCCACTCTCTAGATACCCCTTAACACGTCAAGGAATATTATTTGGGTGTCCAGCCATGGAGAAGAGTTTAGACACTAGGAGAAGATAAGGAACACACCCATTATCAAGAAATCACATTAGGATTCTCTTTTTAACCTGTTCCTTAAAACACTAGTGCTTAGGAAATCTATTGGAGGCAGAAGCAGTCAAGGGTAGCTTAGGGTTAGGGTTAGGGTTAGGGTTAGGGTTAGGGTACGGTTTAGGGTACGGGTTCGGGTACGGGTTCATGTACGGCATAGGGTATGGGTTAGGGTTAGGGCTAGGGTTAGTTTGAAGGTTAGGGCTCGGTTTAGGGTACGGGTTAGGATTAGGGTTCGTGTTAGGGTTAGGGTAGGGGTTAGGGTTAGGGTACGCGTTAGGGTTAGGGTAGTTATTAAACCTATCCCACTCTCTAGATACCCCTTAGCACGTCAAGGAATATTATTTGGGGGTCCAGCCATGGAGAAGAGTTTAGACACTAGGAGAAGATAAGGAACACACCCATTATCAAGAAATCACATTAGGATTCTCTTTTTAACCTGTTCCTTTAAACAGTAGTGCTTAGGAAATCTATTGGAGGCAGAAGCAGTCAAGGGTAGCTTAGGGTTAGGGTTAGGGTTAGGGTTAGGGTTAGGGTACGGCTTAGGTTACGGGTTCGGGTACGGGTTCGGGTACGGCGTAGGATATGGGTTAGTGTTAGGGTTAGTTTGACGGTTAGGGCTCGCTTTAGGGTACGGGTTAGGATTAGGGTACGTGTTAGGGTTAGGGTAGGGGTTAGGGTTAGGGTACGCGTTAGGGTTAGGGTAGTTATTAAACCTATCCCACTCTCTAGATACCCCTTAGCAAGTCAAGAAATATTATTTGGGATTCCAGCCATGGAGAAGAGTTTAGACACTAGGAGAAGGTAAGGAACACACCCAATATCAAGAAATCACATTAGGATTCTCTTTTTAACCTGTTCCTTAAAACACTAGTGCTTAGGAAATCTATTGGAAACAGAAGCAGTCAAGGGTAGCTTAGGGTTAGGGTTAGGGTTAGTGTTAGGATACGGCTTAGGGTACGGGTTCGGGTATGGGTTCGGGTACGGCGTAGGGTATGGGTTAGGGTTAGGGTTAGGGTTAGTTTGAGGGTTAGGGCTCGGTTTAGGGTACGGGTTAGGATTAGGGTACGTGTTAGGGTTAGGGTAGGGGTTAGGGTTAGGGTACGCTTTAGGGTTAGGGTAGTTATTAAACCCATCCCACTCTCTAGATACCCCTTAGCACGTCAAGGAATATTATTTGGGGGTCCAGCCATGGAGAAGAGTTTAGACACTAGGAGAAGATAAGGAACACACCCATTATCAAGAAATCACATTAGGATTCTCTTTTTAACCTGTTCCTTAAAACACTAGTGCTTAGGAAATCTATTGGAGGCAGAAGCAGTCAAGGGTAGCTTAGGGTTAGGGTTAGGGTTAGGGTTAGGGTTAGGGTACGGCTTAGGGTACGGGTTCGGGTACGGGTTCATGTACGGCATAGGGTATGGGTTAGGGTTAGGGTTAGGGTTAGTTTGAAGGTTAGGGCTCGGTTTAGGGTACGGGTTAGGATTAGGTTTCGTGTTAGGGTTAGGGTAGGGGTTAGGGTTAGGGTACGCGTTAGGGTTAGGGTAGTTATTAAACCTATCCCACTCTCTAGATACCCCTTAGCACGTCAAGGAATATTATTTGGGGGTCCAGCCATGGAGAAGAGTTTAGACACTAGGAGAAGGTAAGGAACACACCCATTATCAAGAAATCACATTAGGATTCTCTTTTTAACCTGTTCCTTAAAACACTAGTGCTTAGGAAATCTATTGGAAACAGAAGCAGTCAAGGGTAGCTTAGGGTTAGGGTTAGGGTTAGGGTTAGGGTTAGTGTTAGGGTACGGGTTCGGGTAAGGGTTCGGGTACGGCGTAGGGTATGGGTTAGGGTTAGGGTTAAGGTTAGTTTGAGGGTTAGGGCTCGGTTTAGGGAACGTGTTAGATTTAGAGTAGGGGTTAGGGTTAGGGTACGCATTAGGGTTAGGGTAGTTGTTAAACCTATCCCACTCTCTAGATACCCCTTAGCAAGTCAAGGAATATTATTTGGGGGTCCAGCCATGGAGAAGAGTTTAGACACTAGGAGAAGATAAGGAACACACCCATTATCAAGAAATCACATTAGGATTCTCTTTTTAACCTGTTCCTTAAAACACTAGTGCTTAGGAAATCTATTGGAGGCAGAAGCAGTCAAGGGTAGCTTAGGGTTAGGGTTAGGGATAGTGTTAGGGTACGGCTTAGGGTACGGGTTCGGTTACGGGTTCGGGTACGGCGTAGGGTATGGGTTAGGGTTAGGGTTAGGGTTAGTTTGAGGGTTAGGGCTCGGTTTAGGGTACGGGTTAGGATTAGGGTACGTGTTAGTGTTAGGGTAGGGGTTAGGGTTAGGGTACGCGTTAGGGTTAGGGTAGTTATTAAACCCATCCCACTCTCTAGATACCCCTTAGCACGTCAAGGAATATTGTTTGGGGGTCCAGCCATGGAGAAGAGTTTAGACACTAGGAGAAGATAAGGAACACACCCATTATCCTGAAATCACATTAGGATTCTCTTTTTAACCTGTTCCTTAAAACACTAGTGCTTAGGAAATCTATTGGAGGCAGAAGCATTCAAGGGTAGCTTAGGGTTAGGGTTAGGGTTATTGTTAGGATACGGCTTAGGGTACGGGTTCGGTTACGGGTTCGGGTACGGCGTAGGGTATGGGTTAGGGTTAGGGTTAGGGTTAGTTTGAGGGTTAGGACTCGGTTTAGGGTACGGGTTAGGATTAGGGTACGTGTTAGTGTTAGGGTAGGGGTTAGGGTTAGGGTAAGCGTTAGGGTTAGGGTAATTATTAAACCCATCCCACTCTCTAGATACCCCTTAGCACGTCAAGGAATATTATTTGGGGGTCCAGCCATGGAGAAGAGTTTAGATACTAGGAGAAGATAAGGAACACACCCATTATCCTGAAATCACATTAGGATTCTCTTTTTAACCTGTTCCTTAAAACACTAGTGCTTAGGAAATCTATTGGAGGCAGAAGCAGTCAAGGGTAGCTTATGGTTAGGGTTAGGGTTAGGGTTAGGGTTAGGGTACGGCTTAGGGTATGGCGTAGGGTATGGGTTAGGGTTAGGGTAAGGGTTAGTTTTAGGGTTAGGGCTAGGGTCAGGGTTAGGGTTAGGGTTAGGGTACGCCTTAGGGTACGGGTTCGGGTACGGGTTCGGGTACAACATACGGTATGGGTTAGTGTTAGGGTTAGGGTTAGTTTTAGGGTTAGGGCTCGGTTTAGGGTACGGTTTAGGATTAGGGTACGTGTTAGGGTTAGGGTATGCGTTTGGGTTAGGGTAGTTATTAAACCTATTCCACTCTCTAGATACCCCTTAGCACGTCCAGGAATATTATTTGGGGGTCCAGACATGGAGAAGAGTTTAGACACTAGGAGAAGATAAGGAACACACCCATTATCAAGAAGTCACATTAGGATTCTCTTTTTAACCTGTTCCTTAAAACACTAGTGCTTAGGAAATCTATTGGAGGCAGAAGCAGTCAAGGGTAGCTTAGGGTTAGGGTTAGCGATAGTGTTAGGGTACGGCTTAGGGTACGGGTTCGGTTACGGGTTCGGGTACGGCGTAGGGTATGGGTTAGGATTAAGGTTAGGGTTAGTTTGAGGGTTAGGGCTCAGTTTAGGGTACGGGTTAGGATTAGGGTACGTGTTAGGGTTAGGGTAGGGGTTAGGGTTAGGGTACGCGTTAGGGTTAGGGTAGTTATTAAACCCATCCCACTCTCTAGATACCCCTTAGCACGTCAAGGAATATTATTTGGGGGTCCAGCCATGGAGAAGAGTTTAGACACTAGGAGAAGATAAGGAACACACCCATTATCAAGAAATCACATTAGGATTCTCTTTTTAACCTGTTCCTTAAAACACTAGTGCTTAGGAAATCTATTGGAGGCAGAAGCAGTCAAGGGTAGCTTAGGTTTAGGGTTAGGGTTAGGGTTAGGGTTATTGTTATGGTAAGGTTTAGGGTACGGGTTCGGGTACGACATAGGGTATGGGTTAGGGTTAGGGTTAGGGTTAGTTTGAGGGTTAGGGCTCGGTTTATGGTACGGGTTAGGATTAGGGTACGTGTTAGTGTTAGGGTAGGGTTTAGGGTTAGGGTACGCGTTAGGGTTAGGGTAGTTATTAAACCTATCCCACTATCTAGATACCCCTTAGCACGTCAAGGAATATTATTTGGGTGTCCAGCCATGGAGAAGAGTTTAGACACTAGGAGAAGATAAGGAACACACCCATTATCAAGAAATCACATTAGGATTCTCTTTTTAACCTGTTCCTTAAAACACTAGTGCTTAGGAAATCTATTGGAGGCAGAAGCAGTCAAGGGTAGCTTAGGGTTAGGGTTAGGGTTAGGGTTAGGGTTAGGGTACAGCTTAGGGTACGGGTTCAGGTACGGGTTCATGTACGGCATAGGGTATGGGTTAGGGTTAGGGTTAGGGTTAGTTTGAAGGTTAGGGCTCGGTTTAGGGTACGGGTTATGATTAGGGTTCGTGTTAGGGTTAGGGTAGGGGTTAGGGTTAGGGTACGCGTTAGGGTTAGGGTAGTTATTAAACCTATCCCACTCTCTAGATACCCCTTAGCACGTCAAGGAATATTATTTGGGGGTCCAGCCATGGAGAAGAGTTTAGACACTAGGAGAAGATAAGGAACACACCCATTATCAAGAAATCACATTAGGATTCTCTTTTTAACCTGTTCCTTTAAACACTAGTGCTTAGGAAATCTATTGGAGGCAGAAGCAGTCAAGGGTAGCTTAGGGTTAGGGTTAGGGTTAGGGTTAGGGTTAGGGTACGGCTTAGGGTACGGGTTCGGGTACGGGTTCGGGTACGGCGTAGGGTATGGGTTAGTGTTAGGGTTAGTTTGACGGTTAGGGCTCGGTTTAGGGTACGGGTTAGGATTAGGGTACGTGTTAGGGTTAGGGTAGGGGTTAGGGTTAGGGTACGCGTTAGGGTTAGAGTAGTTATTAAACCTATCCCACTCTCTAGATACCCCTTAGCAAGTCAAGAAATATTATTTGGGGTTCCAGCCATGGAGAAGAGTTTAGACACTAGGAGAAGGTAAGGAACACACCCATTATCAAGAAATCACATTAGGATTCTCTTTTTAACCTGTTCCTTAAAACACTAGTGCTTAGGAAATCTATTGGAAACAGAAGCAGTCAAGGGTAGCTTAGGGTTAGGGTTAGGGTTAGTGTTAGGATACGGCTTAGGGTACGGGTTCGGGTACGGGTTCGGGTACGGCGTAGGGTATGGGTTAGGGTTAGGGTTAGGGTTAGTTTGAGGGTTAGGGCTCGGTTTAGGGTACGGGTTAGGATTAGGGTACGTGTTAGGGTTAGGGTAGGGGTTAGGGTTAGGGTACGCGTTAGGGTTAGGGTAGTTATTAAACCCATCCCACTCTCTAGATACCCCTTAGCACGTCAAGGAATATTATTTGGGGGTCCAGCCATGGAGAAGAGTTTAGACACTAGGAGAAGATAAGGAACACACCCATTATCAAGAAATCACATTAGGATTCTCTTTTTAACCTGTTCCTTAAAACACTAGTGCTTAGGAAATCTATTGGAGGCAGCAGCAGTCAAGGGTAGCTTAGGGTTAGGGTTAGGGTTAGGGTTAGGGTTAGGGTTATTGTTAGGGTAAGGCTTAGGGTACGGGTTCGGGTACGAGTTCGGGTACGGCATAGGGTATGGGTTAGGGTTAGGGTTAGGGTTAGTTTGAGGGTTAGGGCTCGGTTTAGGGTACGGGTTAGGATTAGGGTACGTGTTAGGGTTAGGGTAGGGTTTAGGGTTAGGGTACGCGTTAGGGTTAGGGTAGTTATTAAAACCATCCCACTCTCTAGATACCCCTTAGCACGTCAAGGAATATTATTTGGGGGTCCAGCCATGGAGAAGAGTTTAGACACTAGGAGAAGATAAGGAACACACCCATTATCAAGAAATCACATTAGGATTCTCTTTTTAACCTGTTCCTTTAAACACTAGTGCTTAGGAAATCTATTGGAGGCAGAAGCAGTCAAGGGTAGCTTAGGGTTAGGGTTAGGGTTAGGGTTAGGGTTAGGGTACGGCTTAGGGTACGGGTTCGGGTACGGGTTCGGGTACGGCGTAAGGTATGGGTTAGGGTTAGGGTTAGTTTGACGGTTAGGGCTCGGTTTAGTGTACAGGTTAGGATTAGGGTACGTGTTAGGGTTAGGGTAGGGATTAGGGTTAGGGTACGCGTTAGAGTTAGGGTAGTTATTAAACCTATCCCACTCTCTAGATACCCCTTAGCAAGTCAAGAAATATTATTTGGGGTTCCAGCCATGGAGAAGAGTTTAGACACTAGGAGAAGGTAAGGAACACACCCATTATCAAGAAATCACATTAGGATTCTCTTTTTAACCTGTTCCTTAAAACAGTAGTGCTTAGGAAATCTATTGGAAACAGAAGCAGTCAAGGGTAGCTTAGGGTTAGGGTTAGGGTTAGTGTTAGGATACGGCTTAGGGTACGGGTTCGGTTACGGGTTCATGTACGGCATAGGGTATGGGTTAGGGTTAGGGTTAGGGTTAGTTTGAAAGTTAGGGCTCGGTTTAGGGTACGGGTTAGGATTAGGGTACGTGTTAGTGTTAGGGTAGGGGTTAGGGTTAGGGTACGCGTTAGGGTTAGGGTAATTATTAAACCCATCCCACTCTCTAGATACCCCTTAGCACGTCAAGGAATATTATTTGGGGGTCCAGCCATGGAGAAGAGTTTAGACACTAGCAGAAGATAAGGAACACACCCATTATCAAAAAATCACATTAGGATTCTCTTTTTAACCTGTTCCTTAAAACACTAGTGATTAGGAAATCTATTGGAGGCAGCAGCAGTCAAGGGTAGCTTAGGGTTAGGGTTAGGGTTAGGGTTAGGGTTAGGGTTATTGTTAGGGTAAGGCTTAGGGTACGGGTTCGGGTACGGGTTCGGGTACGGCATAGGGTATGGGTTAGGGTTAGGGTTAGGGTTAGTTTGAGGGTTAGGGCTCGGTTTAGGGTACGGGTTAGGATTAGGGTACGTGTTAGTGTTAGGGTAGGGGTTAGGGTTAGGGTACGCGTTAGGGTTAGGGTAGTTATTAAACCTATCCCACTCTCTAGATACCCCTTAGCAAGTCAAGAAATATTATTTGGGGTTCCAGCCATGGAGAAGAGTTTAGACACTAGGAGAAGGTAAGGAACACACCCATTATCAAGAAATCACATTAGGATTCTCTTTTTAACCTGTTCCTTAAAACACTAGTGCTTAGGAAATCTATTGGAAACAGAAGCAGTCAAGGGTAGCTTAGGGTAAGGGTTAGGGTTAGTGTTAGGATACGGCTTAGGGTACGGGTTCGGGTACGGGTTCGGGTACGGCGTAGGGTATGGGTTAGGGTTAGGGTTAGGGTTAGTTTGAGGGTTAGGGCTCGGTTTAGGGTACGGGTTAGGATTAGGGTACGTGTTAGGGTTAGGGTAGGGGTTAGGGTTAGGGTACGCGTTAGGGTTAGGGTAGTTATTAAACCCATCCCACTCTCTAGATACCCCTTAACACGTCAAGGAATATTATTTGGGTGTCCAGCCATGGAGAAGAGTTTAGACACTAGGAGAAGATAAGGAACACACCCATTATCAAGAAATCACATTAGGATTCTCTTTTTAACCTGTTCCTTTAAACAGTAGTGCTTAGGAAATCTATTGGAGGCAGCAGCAGTCAAGGGTAGCTTAGGGTTAGGGTTAGGGTTAGGGTTAGGGTTAGGGTACGGTTTAGGGTACGGGTTCGGGTACGGGTTCATGTACGGCATAGGGTATGGGTTAGGGTTAGGGCTAGGGTTAATTTGAAGGTTAGGGCTCGGTTTAGGGTACGGGTTAGGATTAGGGTTCGTGTTAGGGTTAGGGTAGGGGTTAGGGTTAGGGTACGCGTTAGGGTTAGGGTAGTTATTAAACCTATCCCACTCTCTAGATACCCCTTAGCACGTCAAGGAATATTATTTGGGGGTCCAGCCATGGAGAAGAGTTTAGACACTAGGAGAAGATAAGGAACACACCCATTATCAAGAAATCACATTAGGATTCTCTTTTTAACCTGTTCCTTTAAACAGTAGTGCTTAGGAAATCTATTGGAGGCAGAAGCAGTCAAGGGTAGCTTAGGGTTAGGGTTAGGGTTAGGGTTAGGGTTAGGGTACGGCTTAGGTTACGGGTTCGGGTACGGGTTCGGGTACGGCGTAGGATATGGGTTAGTGTTAGGGTTAGTTTGACGGTTAGGGCTCGCTTTAGGGTACGGGTTAGGATTAGGGTACGTGTTAGGGTTAGGGTAGGGGTTAGGGTTAGGGTACGCGTTAGGGTTAGGGTAGTTATTAAACCCATCCCACTCTCTAGATACCCCTTAGCAAGTCAAGAAATATTATTTGGGGTTCCAGCCATGGAGAAGAGTTTAGACACTAGGAGAAGGTAAGTAACACACCCAATATCAAGAAATCACATTAGGATTCCCTTTTTAACCTGTTCCTTAAAACACTAGTGCTTAGGAAATCTATTGGAAACAGAAGCAGTCAAGGGTAGCTTAGGGTTAGGGTTAGGGTTAGTGTTAGGATACGGCTTAGGGTACGGGTTCGGGTATGGGTTCGGGTACGGCGTAGGGTATGGGTTAGGGTTAGGGTTAGGGTTAGTTTGAGGGTTAGGGCTCGGTTTAGGGTACGGGTTAGGATTAGGGTACGTGTTAGGGTTAGGGTAGGGGTTAGGGTTAGGGTACGCTTTAGGGTTAGGGTAGTTATTAAACCCATCCCACTCTCTAGATACCCCTTAGCACGTCAAGGAATATTATTTGGGGGTCCAGCCATGGAGAAGAGTTTAGACACTAGGAGAAGATAAGGAACACACCCATTATCAAGAAATCACATTAGGATTCTCTTTTTAACCTGTTCCTTAAAACACTAGTGCTTAGGAAATCTATTGGAGGCAGAAGCAGTCAAGGGTAGCTTAGGGTTAGGGTTAGGTTTAGGGTTAGGGTTAGGGTACGGCTTAGGGTACGGGTTCGGGTACGGGTTCATGTACGGCATAGGGTATGGGTTAGGGTTAGGGTTAGGGTTAGTTTGAAGGTTAGGGCTCGGTTTAGGGTACGGGTTAGGATTAGGTTTCGTGTTAGGGTTAGGGTAGGGGTTAGGGTTAGGGTACGCGTTAGGGTTAGGGTAGTTATTAAACCTATCCCACTCTCTAGATACCCCTTAGCACGTCAAGGAATATTATTTGGGGGTCCAGCCATGGAGAAGAGTTTAGACACTAGGAGAAGGTAAGGAACACACCCATTATCAAGAAATCACATTAGGATTCTCTTTTTAACCTGTTCCTTAAAACACTAGTGCTTAGGAAATCTATTGGAAACAGAAGCAGTCAAGGGTAGCTTAGGGTTAGGGTTAGGGTTAGGGTTAGGGTTAGTGTTAGGGTACGGGTTCGGGTAAGGGTTCGGGTACGGCGTAGGGTATGGGTTAGGGTTAGGGTTAAGGTTAGTTTGAGGGTTAGGGCTCGGTTTAGGGAACGTGTTAGATTTAGAGTAGGGGTTAGGGTTAGGGTACGCATTAGGGTTAGGGTAGTTGTTAAACCTATCCCACTCTCTAGATACCCCTTAGCAAGTCAAGGAATATTATTTGGGGGTCCAGCCATGGAGAAGAGTTTAGACACTAGGAGAAGATAAGGAACACACCCATTATCAAGAAATCACATTAGGATTCTCTTTTTAACCTGTTCCTTAAAACACTAGTGCTTAGGAAATCTATTGGAGGCAGAAGCAGTCAAGGGTAGCTTAGGGTTAGGGTTAGGGATAGTGTTAGGGTACGGCTTAGGGTACGGGTTCGGTTACGGGTTCGGGTACGGCGTAGGGTATGGGTTAGGGTTAGGGTTAGGGTTAGTTTGAGGGTTAGGGCTCGGTTTAGGGTACGGGTTAGGATTAGGGTACGTGTTAGTGTTAGGGTAGGGGTTAGGGTTAGGGTACGCGTTAGGGTTAGGGTAGTTATTAAACCCATCCCACTCTCTAGATACCCCTTAGCACGTCAAGGAATATTGTTTGGGGGTCCAGCCATGGAGAAGAGTTTAGACACTAGGAGAAGATAAGGAACACACCCATTATCCTGAAATCACATTAGGATTCTCTTTTTAACCTGTTCCTTAAAACACTAGTGCTTAGGAAATCTATTGGAGGCAGAAGCAGTCAAGGGTAGCTTATGGTTAGGGTGAGGGTTAGGGTTAGGGTTAGGGTACGGCTTAGGGTATGGCGTAGGGTATGGGTTAGGGTTAGGGTAAGGGTTAGTTTTAGGGTTAGGGCTAGGGTCAGGGTTAGGGTTAGGGTTAGGGTACGCCTTAGGGTACGGGTTCGGGTACGGGTTCGGGTACAACATACGGTATGGGTTAGTGTTAGGGTTAGGGTTAGTTTTAGGGTTAGGGCTCGGTTTAGGGTACGGTTTAGGATTAGGGTACGTGTTAGGGTTAGGGTATGCGTTTGGGTTAGGGTAGTTATTAAACCTATTCCACTCTCTAGATACCCCTTAGCACGTCCAGGAATATTATTTGGGGGTCCAGACATGGAGAAGAGTTTAGACACTAGGAGAAGATAAGGAACACACCCATTATCAAGAAGTCACATTAGGATTCTCTTTTTAACCTGTTCCTTAAAACACTAGTGCTTAGGAAATCTATTGGAGGCAGAAGCAGTCAAGGGTAGCTTAGGGTTAGGGTTAGGGATAGTGTTAGGGTACGGCTTAGGGTACGGGTTCGGTTACGGGTTCGGGTACGGCGTAGGGTATGGGTTAGGATTAAGGTTAGGGTTAGTTTGAGGGTTAGGGCTCAGTTTAGGGTACGGGTTAGGATTAGGGTACGTGTTAGGGTTAGGGTAGGGGTTAGGGTTAGGGTACGCGTTAGGGTTAGGGTAGTTATTAAACCCATCCCACTCTCTAGATACCCCTTAGCACGTCAAGGAATATTATTTGGGGGTCCAGCCATGGAGAAGAGTTTAGACACTAGGAGAAGATAAGGAACACACCCATTATCAAGAAATCACATTAGGATTCTCTTTTTAACCTGTTCCTTAAAACACTAGTGCTTAGGAAATCTATTGGAGGCAGAAGCAGTCAAGGGTAGCTTAGGTTTACGGTTAGGGTTAGGGTTAGGGTTATTGTTATGGTAAGGTTTAGGGTACGGGTTCGGGTACGACATAGGGTATGGGTTAGGGTTAGGGTTAGGGTTAGTTTGAGGGTTAGGGCTCGGTTTAGGGTACGGGTTAGGATTACGGTACGTGTTAGTGTTAGGGTAGGGTTTAGGGTTAGGGTACGCGTTAGGGTTAGGGTAGTTATTAAACCTATCCCACTATCTAGATACCCCTTAGCACGTCAAGGAATATTATTTGGGTGTCCAGCCATGGAGAAGAGTTTAGACACTAGGAGAAGATAAGGAACACACCCATTATCAAGAAATCACATTAGGATTCTCTTTTTAACCTGTTCCTTAAAACACTAGTGCTTAGGAAATCTATTGGAAACAGAAGCAGTCAAGGGTAGCTTAGGGTTAGGGTTAGGGTTAGGGTTAGGGTTAGGGTACGGCTTAGGGTACGGGTTCTGGTACGGGTTCGGGTACGGCGTAGGGTATGGGTTAGTGTTAGGGTTAGTTTGACGGTTAGGGCTCGGTTTAGGGTACGGGTTAGGATTAGGGTACGTGTTAGGGTTAGGGTAGGGGTTAGGGTTAGGGTACGCGTTAGGGTTAGAGTAGTTATTAAACCTATCCCACTCTCTAGATACCCCTTAGCAAGTCAAGAAATATTATTTGGGGTTCCAGCCATGGAGAAGAGTTTAGACACTAGGAGAAGGTAAGGAACACACCCATTATCAAGAAATCACATTAGGATTCTCTTTTTAACCTGTTCCTTAAAACACTAGTGCTTAGGAAATCTATTGGAAACAGAAGCAGTCAAGGGTAGCTTAGGGTTAGGGTTAGGGTTAGTGTTAGGATACGGCTTAGGGTACGGGTTCGGGTACGGGTTCGGGTACGGCGTAGGGTATGGGTTAGGGTTAGGGTTAGGGTTAGTTTGAGGGTTAGGGCTCGGTTTAGGGTACGGGTTAGGATTAGGGTACGTGTTAGGGTTAGGGTAGGGGTTAGGGTTAGGGTACGCGTTAGGGTTAGGGTAGTTATTAAACCCATCCCACTCTCTAGATACCCCTTAGCACGTCAAGGAATATTATTTGGGGGTCCAGCCATGGAGAAGAGTTTAGACACTAGGAGAAGATAAGGAACACACCCATTATCAAGAAATCACATTAGGATTCTCTTTTTAACCTGTTCCTTAAAACACTAGTGCTTAGGAAATCTATTGGAGGCAGCAGCAGTCAAGGGTAGCTTAGGGTTAGGGTTAGGGTTAGGGTTAGGGTTAGGGTTATTGTTAGGGTAAGGCTTAGGGTACGGGTTCGGGTACGAGTTCGGGTACGGCATAGGGTATGGGTTAGGGTTAGGGTTAGGGTTAGTTTGAGGGTTAGGGCTCGGTTTAGGGTACGGGTTAGGATTAGGGTACGTGTTAGGGTTAGGGTAGGGTTTAGGGTTAGGGTACGCGTTAGGGTTAGGGTAGTTATTAAACCCATCCCACTCTCTAGATACCCCTTAGCACGTCAAGGAATATTATTTGGGGGTCCAGCCATGGAGAAGAGTTTAGACACTAGGAGAAGATAAGGAACACACCCATTATCAAGAAATCACATTAGGATTCTCTTTTTAACCTGTTCCTTTAAACACTAGTGCTTAGGAAATCTATTGGAGGCAGAAGCAGTCAAGGGTAGCTTAGGGTTAGGGTTAGGGTTAGGGTTAGGGTTAGGGTACGGCTTAGGGTACGGGTTCGGGTACGGGTTCGGGTACGGCGTAGGGTATGGGTTAGGGTTAGGGTTAGTTTGACGGTTAGGGCTCGGTTTAGGGTACAGGTTAGGATTAGGGTACGTGTTAGGGTTAGGGTAGGGATTAGGGTTAGGGTACGCGTTAGGGTTAGGGTAGTTATTAAACCTATCCCACTCTCTAGATACCCCTTAGCAAGTCAAGAAATATTATTTGGGGTTCCAGCCATGGAGAAGAGTTTAGACACTAGGAGAAGGTAAGGAACACACCCATTATCAAGAAATCACATTAGGATTCTCTTTTTAACCTGTTCCTTAAAACAGTAGTGCTTAGGAAATCTATTGGAAACAGAAGCAGTCAAGGGTAGCTTAGGGTTAGGGTTAGGGTTAGTGTTAGGATACGGCTTAGGGTACGGGTTCGGGTACGGGTTCGGGTACGGCGTAGGGTATGGGTTAGGGTTAGGGTTAGGGTTAGTTTGAGGGTTAGGACTCGGTTTAGGGTACGGGTTAGGATTAGGGTACGTGTTAGGGTTAGGGTAGGGGTTAGGGTTAGGGTACGCGTTAGGGTTAGGGTAGTTATTAAACCCATCCCACTCTCTAGATACCCCTTAGCACGTCAAGGAATATTATTTGGGGGTCCAGCCATGGAGAAGAGTTTAGACACTAGGAGAAGATAAGGAACACACCCATTATCAAGAAATCACATTAGGATTCTCTTTTTAACCGGTTCCTTAAAACACTAGTGCTTAGGAAATCTATTGGAGGCAGAAGCAGTCAAGGGTAGCTTAGGGTTAGGGTTAGGGTTAGGGTTAGGGTTAGGGTACGGCTTAGGGTACGGGTTCGGTTACGGGTTCATGTACGGCATAGGGTATGGGTTAGGGTTAGGGTTAGGGTTAGTTTGAAAGTTAGGGCTCGGTTTAGGGTACGGGTTAGGATTAGGGTACGTGTTAGTGTTAGGGTATGGGTTAGGGTTAGGGTACGCGTTAGGGTTAGGGTAATTATTAAACCCATCCCACTCTCTAGATACCCCTTAGCACGTCAAGGAATATTATTTGGGGGTCCAGCCATGGAGAAGAGTTTAGACACTAGCAGAAGATAAGGAACACACCCATTATCAAAAAATCACATTAGGATTCTCTTTTTAACCTGTTCCTTAAAACACTAGTGATTAGGAAATCTATTGGAGGCAGCAGCAGTCAAGGGTAGCTTAGGGTTAGGGTTAGGGTTAGGGTTAGGGTTAGGGTTATTGTTAGGGTAAGGCTTAGGGTACGGGTTCGGGTACGGGTTCGGGTACGGCATAGGGTATGGGTTAGGGTTAGGGTTAGGGTTAGTTTGAGGGTTAGGGCTCGGTTTAGGGTACGGGTTAGGATTAGGGTACGTGTTAGTGTTAGGGTAGGGGTTAGGGTTAGGGTACGCGTTAGGGTTAGGGTAGTTATTAAACCTATCCCACTCTCTAGATACCCCTTAGCACGTCAAGGAATATTATATGTGGGTCCAGCCATGGAGAAGAGTTTAGACACTAGGAGAAGATAAGGAACACACCCATTATCAAGAAATCACATTAGGATTCTCTTTTTAACCTGTTCCTTAAAACACTAGTGCTTAGGAAATCTATTGGAGGCAGAAGCAGTCAAGGGTAGCTTAGGGTTAGGGTTAGGGTTAGGGTTAGGGTTAGGGTACGGCTTAGGGTACGGGTTCGGGTAGGGGTTCAGGTACGGCGTAGGGTATGGGTTAGGGTTAGGGTTAGTTTGAGGGTTAGGACTCGTTTTAGGGTACGTGTTAGGGTTAGAGTAGGGGTTAGGGTTAGGGTACGCATTAGGGTTAGGGTAGTTGTTAAACGTATCCCACTCTCTAGATACCCCTTAGCAAGTCAAGGAATATTATTTGGGGGTCCAGCCATAGAGAAGAGTTTAGACACTAGGAGAAGATAAGGAACACACCCATTATCAAGAAATCACATTAGGATTCTCTTTTTAACCTGTTCCTTAAAACACTAGTGCTTAGGAAATCTATTGGAGGCAGAAGCAGTCAAGGGTAGCTTAGGGTTAGGGTTAGGGTTAGGGTTAGGGTTAGGGTACGGCTTAGGGTACGGGTTCGGGTACGGGTTCGGGTACGGCATAGGGTATGGGTTAGGGTTAGGGTTAGGGTTAGTTTGAGGGTTAGGGCTCGGTTACGGTACGGGTTAGGATTAGGGTACGTGTTAGGGTTAGGGTAGGGGTTAGGGTTAGGGTACGCGTTAGGGTAAGGGTAGTTATTAAACCTATCCCACTCTCTAGATACCCCTTAGCACGTCGAGGAATATTATTTTGGGGTCCAGCCATGGAGAAGAGTTTAGACACTAGGAGAAGATAAGGAACACACCCATTATCAAGAAATCACATTAGGATTCTCTTTTTAACCTGTTCCTTAAAACACTAGTGCTTAGGAAAACTATTGGAGGCAGAAGCAGTCAAGGGTAGCTTAGGGTTAGGGTTAGGGTTAGGGTTAGGGTTAGTGTTAGGGTACGGGTTCGGGTACGGGTTCGGGTACGGCGTAGGGTATGGGTTAGTGTTAGGGTTAGTTTGACGGTTAGGGCTCGGTTTAGGGTACGGGTTAGGATTAGGGTACGTGTTAGGGTTAGGGTAGGGGTTAGGGTTAGGGTACGCGTTAGGGTTAGAGTAGTTATTAAACCTATCCCACTCTCTAGATACCCCTTAGCAAGTCAAGAAATATTATTTGGGGTTCCAGCCATGGAGAAGAGTTTAGACACTAGGAGAAGGTAAGGAACACACCCATTATCAAGAAATCACATTAGGATTCTCTTTTTAACCTGTTCCTTAAAACACTAGTGCTTAGGAAATCTATTGGAAACAGAAGCAGTCAAGGGTAGCTTAGGGTTAGGGTTAGGGTTAGTGTTAGGATACGGCTTAGGGTACGGGTTCGGGTACGGGTTCGGGTACGGCGTAGGGTATGGGTTAGGGTTAGGGTTAGGGTTAGTTTGAGGGTTAGGGCTCGGTTTAGGGTACGGGTTAGGATTAGGGTACGTGTTAGGGTTAGGGTAGGGGTTAGGGTTAGGGTACGCGTTAGGGTTAGGGTAGTTATTAAACCCATCCCACTCTCTAGATACCCCTTAGCACGTCAAGGAATATTATTTGGGGGTCCAGCCATGGAGAAGAGTTTAGACACTAGGAGAAGATAAGGAACACACCCATTATCAAGAAATCACATTAGGATTCTCTTTTTAACCTGTTCCTTAAAACACTAGTGCTTAGGAAATCTATTGGAGGCAGCAGCAGTCAAGGGTAGCTTAGGGTTAGGGTTAGGGTTAGGGTTAGGGTTAGGGTTATTGTTAGGGTAAGGCTTAGGGTACGGGTTCGGGTACGAGTTCGGGTACGGCATAGGGTATGGGTTAGGGTTAGGGTTAGGGTTAGTTTGAGGGTTAGGGCTCGGTTTAGGGTACGGGTTAGGATTAGGGTACGTGTTAGGGTTAGGGTAGGGTTTAGGGTTAGGGTACGCGTTAGGGTTAGGGTAGTTATTAAACCCATCCCACTCTCTAGATACCCCTTAGCACGTCAAGGAATATTATTTGGGGGTCCAGCCATGGAGAAGAGTTTAGACACTAGGAGAAGATAAGGAACACACCCATTATCAAGAAATCACATTAGGATTCTCTTTTTAACCTGTTCCTTTAAACACTAGTGCTTAGGAAATCTATTGGAGGCAGAAGCAGTCAAGGGTAGCTTAGGGTTAGGGTTAGGGTTAGGGTTAGGGTTAGGGTACGGCTTAGGGTACGGGTTCGGGTACGGGTTCGGGTACGGCGTAGGGTATGGGTTAGGGTTAGGGTTAGTTTGACGGTTAGGGCTCGGTTTAGGGTACAGGTTAGGATTAGGGTACGTGTTAGGGTTAGGGTAGGGATTAGGGTTAGGGTACGCGTTAGGGTTAGGGTAGTTATTAAACCTATCCCACTCTCTAGATACCCCTTAGCAAGTCAAGAAATATTATTTGGGGTTCCAGCCATGGAGAAGAGTTTAGACACTAGGAGAAGGTAAGGAACACACCCATTATCAAGAAATCACATTAGGATTCTCTTTTTAACCTGTTCCTTAAAACAGTAGTGCTTAGGAAATCTATTGGAAACAGAAGCAGTCAAGGGTAGCTTAGGGTTAGGGTTAGGGTTAGTGTTAGGATACGGCTTAGGGTACGGGTTCGGGTACGGGTTCGGGTACGGCGTAGGGTATGGGTTAGGGTTAGGGTTAGTTTGAGGGTTAGGACTCGGTTTAGGGTACGTGTTAGGGTTAGAGTAGGGGTTAGGGTTAGGGTACGCATTAGGGTTAGGGTAGTTGTTAAACGTATCCCACTCTCTAGATAGCCCTTAGCAAGTCAAGGAATATTATTTGGGGGTCCAGCCATAGAGAAGAGTTTAGACACTAGGAGAAGATAAGGAACACACCCATTATCAAGAAATCACATTAGGATTCTCTTTTTAACCTGTTCCTTAAAACACTAGTGCTTAGGAAATCTATTGGAGGCAGAAGCAGTCAAGGGTAGCTTAGGGTTAGGGTTAGGGTTAGGGTTAGGGTTAGGGTACGGCTTAGGGTACGGGTTCGGGTACGGGTTCGGGTACGGCATAGGGTATGGGTTAGGGTTAGGGTTAGGGTTAGTTTGAGGGTTAGGGCTCGGTTAGGGTACGGGTTAGGATTAGGGTACGTGTTAGGGTTAGGGTAGGGGTTAGGGTTAGGGTACGCGTTAGGGTAAGGGTAGTTATTAAACCTATCCCACTCTCTAGATACCCCTTAGCACGTCGAGGAATATTATTTTGGGGTCCAGCCATGGAGAAGAGTTTAGACACTAGGATAAGATAAGGAACACACCCATTATCAAGAAATCACATTAGGATTCTCTTTTTAACCTGTTCCTTAAAACACTAGTGCTTAGGAAAACTATTGGAGGCAGAAGCAGTCAAGGGTAGCTTAGGGTTAGGGTTAGGGTTAGGGTTAGGGTTAGTGTTAGGGTACGGGTTCGGGTACGGGTTCGGGTACGGCGTAGGGTATGGGTTAGTGTTAGGGTTAGTTTGACGGTTAGGGCTCGGTTTAGGGTACGGGTTAGGATTAGGGTACGTGTTAGGGTTAGGGTAGGGGTTAGGGTTAGGGTACGCGTTAGGGTTAGAGTAGTTATTAAACCTATCCCACTCTCTAGATACCCCTTAGCAAGTCAAGAAATATTATTTGGGGTTCCAGCCATGGAGAAGAGTTTAGACACTAGGAGAAGGTAAGGAACACACCCATTATCAAGAAATCACATTAGGATTCTCTTTTTAACCTGTTCCTTAAAACACTAGTGCTTAGGAAATCTATTGGAAACAGAAGCAGTCAAGGGTAGCTTAGGGTTAGGGTTAGGGTTAGTGTTAGGATACGGCTTAGGGTACGGGTTCGGGTACGGGTTCGGGTACGGCGTAGGGTATGGGTTAGGGTTAGGGTTAGGGTTAGTTTGAGGGTTAGGGCTCGGTTTAGGGTACGGGTTAGGATTAGGGTACGTGTTAGGGTTAGGGTAGGGGTTAGGGTTAGGGTACGCGTTAGGGTTAGGGTAGTTATTAAACCCATCCCACTCTCTAGATACCCCTTAGCACGTCAAGGAATATTATTTGGGGGTCCAGCCATGGAGAAGAGTTTAGACACTAGGAGAAGATAAGGAACACACCCATTATCAAGAAATCACATTAGGATTCTCTTTTTAACCTGTTCCTTAAAACACTAGTGCTTAGGAAATCTATTGGAGGCAGCAGCAGTCAAGGGTAGCTTAGGGTTAGGGTTAGGGTTAGGGTTAGGGTTAGGGTTATTGTTAGGGTAAGGCTTAGGGTACGGGTTCGGGTACGAGTTCGGGTACGGCATAGGGTATGGGTTAGGGTTAGGGTTAGGGTTAGTTTGAGGGTTAGGGCTCGGTTTAGGGTACGGGTTAGGATTAGGGTACGTGTTAGGGTTAGGGTAGGGTTTAGGGTTAGGGTACGCGTTAGGGTTAGGGTAGTTATTAAACCCATCCCACTCTCTAGATACCCCTTAGCACGTCAAGGAATATTATTTGGGGGTCCAGCCATGGAGAAGAGTTTAGACACTAGGAGAAGATAAGGAACACACCCATTATCAAGAAATCACATTAGGATTCTCTTTTTAACCTGTTCCTTTAAACACTAGTGCTTAGGAAATCTATTGGAGGCAGAAGCAGTCAAGGGTAGCTTAGGGTTAGGGTTAGGGTTAGGGTTAGGTTTAGGGTACGGCTTAGGGTATGGCGTAGCGTATGGGTTAGGGTTAGGGTAAGGGTTAGTTTTAGGGTTAGGGCTAGGGTCTGGGTTAGGGTTAGGGTTAGTGTACGCCTTAGGGTACGGGTTCGGGTACGGGTTCGGGTACAACATAAGGTATGGGTTAGTGTTAGGGTTAGGGTTAGTTTTAGGGTTAGGGCTCGGTTTAGGGTACGGTTTAGGATTAGGGTACGTGTTAGGGTTAGGGTACGCGTTAGGGTTAGGGTAGTTATTAAACCCATCCCACTCTCTAGATACCCCTTAGCACGTCAAGGAATATTATTTGGGGGTCCAGCCATGGAGAAGAGTTTAGACACTAGGAGAAGATAAGGAACACACCCATTATCAAGAAATCACATTAGGATTCTCTTTTTAACCTGTTCCTTAAAACACTAGTGCTTAGGAAATCTATTGGAGGCAGAAGCAGTCAAGGGTAGCTTAGGTTTAGGGTTAGGGTTAGGGTTAGGGTTATTGTTATGGTAAGGTTTAGGGTACGGGTTCGGGTACGACATAGGGTATGGGTTAGGGTTAGGGTTAGGGTTAGTTTGAGGGTTAGGGCTCGGTTTAGGGTACGGGTTAGGATTAGGGTACGTGTTAGTGTTAGGGTAGGGGTTAGGGTTAGGGTACGCGTTAGGGTTAGGGTAGTTATTAAACCTATCCCACTCTCTAGATACCCCTTAGCACGTCAAGGAATATTATTTGTGGGTCCAGCCATGGAGAAGAGTTTAGACACTAGGAGAAGATAAGGAACACACCCATTATCAAGAAATCACATTAGGATTCTCTTTTTAACCTGTTCCTTAAAACACTAGTGCTTAGGAAATCTATTGGAGGCAGAAGCAGTCAAGGGTAGCTTAGGGTTAGGGTTAGGGTTAGGGTTAGGGTTAGGGTACGGCTTAGGGTACGGGTTCGGGTAGGGGTTCAGGTACGGCGTAGGGTATGGGTTAGGGTTAGGGTTAGTTTGAGGGTTAGGGCTCGGTTTAGGGTACGTGTTAGGGTTAGAGTAGGGGTTAGGGTTAGGGTACGCATTAGGGTTAGGGTAGTTGTTAAACGTATCCCACTCTCTAGATACCCCTTAGCAAGTCAAGGAATATTATTTGGGGGTCCAGCCATAGAGAAGAGTTTAGACACTAGGAGAAGATAAGGAACACACCCATTATCAAGAAATCACATTAGGATTCTCTTTTTAACCTGTTCCTTAAAACACTAGTGCTTAGGAAATCTATTGGAGGCAGAAGCAGTCAAGGGTAGCTTAGGGTTAGGGTTAGGGTTAGGGTTAGGGTTAGGGTACGGCTTAGGGTACGGGTTCGGGTACGGGTTCGGGTACGGCATAGGGTATGGGTTAGGGTTAGGGTTAGGGTTAGTTTGAGGGTTAGGGCTCGGTTTAGGGTACGGGTTAGGATTAGGGTACGTGTTAGGGTTAGGGTAGGGGTTAGGGTTAGGGTACGCGTTAGGGTAAGGGTAGTTATTAAACCTATCCCACTCTCTAGATACCCCTTAGCACGTCGAGGAATATTATTTTGGGGTCCAGCCATGGAGAAGAGTTTAGACACTAGGATAAGATAAGGAACACACCCATTATCAAGAAATCACATTAGGATTCTCTTTTTAACCTGTTCCTTAAAACACTAGTGCTTAGGAAAGCTATTGGAGGCAGAAGCAGTCAAGGGTAGCTTAGGGTTAGGGTTAGGGTTAGGGTTAGGGTTAGTGTTAGGGTACGGGTTCGGGTACGGGTTCGGGTACGGCGTAGGGTATGGGTTAGGGTTAGGGTTAGTTTGAGGGTTAGGGCTCGGTTTAGGGTACGGGTTAGGATTAGGGTACGTGTTAGGGTTAGGGTAGGGGTTAGGGTTAGGGTACGCGTTAGGGTTAGGGTAGTTATTAAACCTATCCCACTCTCTAGATACCCCTTAGCAAGTCAAGAAATATTATTTGGGTGTCCAGCCATGGAGAAGAGTTTAGACACTAGGAGAAGGTAAGGAACACACCCATTATCAAGAAATCACATTAGGATTCTCTTTTTAACCTGTTCCTTAAAACACTAGTGCTTAGGAAATCTATTGGAAACAGAAGCAGTCAAGGGTAGCTTAGGGTTAGGGTTAGGGGTAGTGTTATGATACGGCTTAGGGTACGGGTTCGGGTACGGGTTCGGGTACGGCGTAGGGTATGGGTTAGGGTTAGGGTTAGGGTTAGTTTGAGGGTTAGGACTCGGTTTAGGGTACGGGTTAGGATTAGGGTACGTGTTAGGGTTAGGGTAGGGGTTAGGGTTAGGGTACGCGTTAGGGTTAGGGTAGTTATTAAACCTATCCCACTCTCTAGATACCCCTTAGCACGTCAAGGAATATTATTTGGGGGTCCAGCCATGGAGAAGAGTTTAGACACTAGGAGAAGATAAGGAACACACCCTTTATCAAGAAATCACATTAGGATTCTCTTTTTAACCTGTTCCTTAAAACACTAGTGCTTAGGAAATCTATTGGAGGCAGAAGCAGTCAAGGGTAGCTTACGGTTAGGGTTAGGGTTAGGGTTAGGTTTAGGGTACGGCTTAGGGTATGGCGTAGCGTATGGGTTAGGGTTAGGGTAAGGGTTAGTTTTAGGGTTAGGGCTAGGGTCTGGGTTAGGGTTAGGGTTAGTGTACGCCTTAGGGTACGGGTTCGGGTACGGGTTCGGGTACAACATAAGGTATGGGTTAGTGTTAGGGTTAGGGTTAGTTTTAGGGTTAGGGCTCGGTTTAGGGTACGGTTTAGGATTAGGGTACGTGTTAGGGTTAGGGTACGCGTTAGGGTTAGGGTAGTTATTAAACCCATCCCACTCTCTAGATACCCCTTAGCACGTCAAGGAATATTATTTGGGGGTCCAGCCATGGAGAAGAGTTTAGACACTAGGAGAAGATAAGGAACACACCCATTATCAAGAAATCACATTAGGATTCTCTTTTTAACCTGTTCCTTAAAACACTAGTGCTTAGGAAATCTATTGGAGGCAGAAGCAGTCAAGGGTAGCTTAGGTTTAGGGTTAGGGTTAGGGTTAGGGTTATTGTTATGGTAAGGTTTAGGGTACGGGTTCGGGTACGACATAGGGTATGGGTTAGGGTTAGGGTTAGGGTTAGTTTGAGGGTTAGGGCTCGGTTTAGGGTACGGGTTAGGATTAGGGTACGTGTTAGTGTTAGGGTAGGGTTTAGGGTTAGGGTACGCGTTAGGGTTAGGGTAGTTATTAAACCTATCCCACTATCTAGATACCCCTTAGCACGTCAAGGAATATTATTTGGGTGTCCAGCCATGGAGAAGAGTTTAGACACTAGGAGAAGATAAGGAACACACCCATTATCAAGAAATCACATTAGGATTCTCTTTTTAACCTGTTCCTTAAAACACTAGTGCTTAGGAAATCCATTGGAGGCAGAAGCAGTCAAGGGTAGCTTAGGGTTAGGGTTAGGGTTAGGGTTAGGGTTAGGGTACGGCTTAGGGTACGGGTTCAGGTACGGGTTCATGTACGGCATAGGGTATGGGTTAGGGTTAGGGTTAGGGTTAGTTTGAAGGTTAGGGCTCGGTTTAGGGTACGGGTTATGATTAGGGTTCGTGTTAGGGTTAGGGTAGGGGTTAGGGTTAGGGTACGCGTTAGGGTTAGGGTAGTTATTAAACCTATCCCACTCTCTAGATACCCCTTAGCACGTCAAGGAATATTATTTGGGGGTCCAGCCATGGAGAAGAGTTTAGACACTAGGAGAAGATAAGGAACACACCCATTATCAAGAAATCACATTAGGATTCTCTTTTTAACCTGTTCCTTTAAACACTAGTGCTTAGGAAATCTATTGGAGGCAGAAGCAGTCAAGGGTAGCTTAGGGTTAGGGTTAGGGTTAGGGTTAGGGTTAGGGTTATTGTTAGGGTAAGGCTTAGGGTACGGGTTCGGGTACGGGTTCGGGTACGGCATAGGGTATGGGTTAGGGTTAGGGTTAGGGTTAGTTTGAGGGTTAGGGCTCGGTTTAGGGTACGGGTTAGGATTAGGGTACGTGTTAGTGTTAGGGTAGGGGTTAGGGTTAGGGTACGCGTTAGGGTTAGGGTAGTTATTAAACCTATCCCACTCTCTAGATACCCCTTAGCACGTCAAGGAATATTATTTGTGGGTCCAGCCATGGAGAAGAGTTTAGACACTAGGAGAAGATAAGGAACACACCCATTATCAAGAAATCACATTAGGATTCTCTTTTTAACCTGTTCCTTAAAACACTAGTGCTTAGGAAATCTATTGGAGGCAGAAGCAGTCAAGGGTAGCTTAGGGTTAGGGTTAGGGTTAGGTTTAGGGTTAGGGTACGGCTTAGGGTACGGGTTCGGGTAGGGGTTCAGGTACGGCGTAGGGTATGGGTTAGGGTTAGGGTTAGTTTGAGGGTTAGGGCTCGGTTTAGGGTACGTGTTAGGGTTAGAGTAGGGGTTAGGGTTAGGGTACGCATTAGGGTTAGGGTAGTTGTTAAACGTATCCCACTCTCTAGATACCCCTTAGCAAGTCAAGGAATATTATTTGGGGGTCCAGCCATAGAGAAGAGTTTAGACACTAGGAGAAGATAAGGAACACACCCATTATCAAGAAATCACATTAGGATTCTCTTTTTAACCTGTTCCTTAAAACACTAGTGCTTAGGAAATCTATTGGAGGCAGAAGCAGTCAAGGGTAGCTTAGGGTTAGGGTTAGGGTTAGGGTTAGGGTTAGGGTACGGCTTAGGGTACGGGTTCGGGTACGGGTTCGGGTACGGGTTCGGGTACGGCGTAGGGTATGGGTTAGGGTTAGGGTTAGTTTGAGGGTTAGGGCTCGGTTTAGGGTACGGGTTAGGATTAGGGTACGTGTTAGGGTTAGGGTAGGGGTTAGGGTTAGGGTACGCGTTAGGGTTAGGGTAGTTATTAAACCTATCCCACTCTCTAGATACCCCTTAGCAAGTCAAGAAATATTATTTGGGTGTCCAGCCATGGAGAAGAGTTTAGACACTAGGAGAAGGTAAGGAACACACCCATTATCAAGAAATCACATTAGGATTCTCTTTTTAACCTGTTCCTTAAAACACTAGTGCTTAGGAAATCTATTGGAAACAGAAGCAGTCAAGGGTAGCTTAGGGTTAGGGTTAGGGGTAGTGTTATGATACGGCTTAGGGTACGGGTTCGGGTACGGGTTCGGGTACGGCGTAGGGTATGGGTTAGGGTTAGGGTTAGGGTTAGTTTGAGGGTTAGGACTCGGTTTAGGGTACGGGTTAGGATTAGGGTACGTGTTAGGGTTAGGGTAGGGGTTAGGGTTAGGGTACGCGTTAGGGTTAGGGTAGTTATTAAACCTATCCCACTCTCTAGATACCCCTTAGCACGTCAAGGAATATTATTTGGGGGTCCAGCCATGGAGAAGAGTTTAGACACTAGGAGAAGATAAGGAACACACCCTTTATCAAGAAATCACATTAGGATTCTCTTTTTAACCTGTTCCTTAAAACACTAGTGCTTAGGAAATCTATTGGAGGCAGAAGCAGTCAAGGGTAGCTTACGGTTAGGGTTAGGGTTAGGGTTAGGTTTAGGGTACGGCTTAGGGTATGGCGTAGCGTATGGGTTAGGGTTAGGGTAAGGGTTAGTTTTAGGGTTAGGGCTAGGGTCTGGGTTAGGGTTAGGGTTAGTGTACGCCTTAGGGTACGGGTTCGGGTACGGGTTCGGGTACAACATAAGGTATGGGTTAGTGTTAGGGTTAGGGTTAGTTTTAGGGTTAGGGCTCGGTTTAGGGTACGGTTTAGGATTAGGGTACGTGTTAGGGTTAGGGCACGCGTTAGGGTTAGGGTAGTTATTAAACCCATCCCACTCTCTAGATACCCCTTAGCACGTCAAGGAATATTATTTGGGGGTCCAGCCATGGAGAAGAGTTTAGACACTAGGAGAAGATAAGGAACACACCCATTATCAAGAAATCACATTAGGATTCTCTTTTTAACCTGTTCCTTAAAACACTAGTGCTTAGGAAATCTATTGGAGGCAGAAGCAGTCAAGGGTAGCTTAGGTTTAGGGTTAGGGTTAGGGTTAGGGTTATTGTTATGGTAAGGTTTAGGGTACGGGTTCGGGTACGACATAGGGTATGGGTTAGGGTTAGGGTTAGGGTTAGTTTGAGGGTTAGGGCTCGGTTTAGGGTACGGGTTAGGATTAGGGTACGTGTTAGTGTTAGGGTAGGGGTTAGGGTTAGGGTACGCGTTAGGGTTAGGGTAGTTATTAAACCTATCCCACTCTCTAGATACCCCTTAGCACGTCAAGGAATATTATTTGTGGGTCCAGCCATGGAGAAGAGTTTAGACACTAGGAGAAGATAAGGAACACACCCATTATCAAGAAATCACATTAGGATTCTCTTTTTAACCTGTTCCTTAAAACACTAGTGCTTAGGAAATCTATTGGAGGCAGAAGCAGTCAAGGGTAGCTTAGGGTTAGGGTTAGGGTTAGGGTTAGGGTTAGGGTACGGCTTAGGGTACGGGTTCGGGTAGGGGTTCAGGTACGGCGTAGGGTATGGGTTAGGGTTAGGGTTAGTTTGAGGGTTAGGGCTCGGTTTAGGGTACGTGTTAGGGTTAGAGTAGGGGTTAGGGTTAGGGTACGCATTAGGGTTAGGGTAGTTGTTAAACGTATCCCACTCTCTAGATACCCCTTAGCAAGTCAAGGAATATTATTTGGGGGTCCAGCCATAGAGAAGAGTTTAGACACTAGGAGAAGATAAGGAACACACCCATTATCAAGAAATCACATTAGGATTCTCTTTTTAACCTGTTCCTTAAAACACTAGTGCTTAGGAAATCTATTGGAGGCAGAAGCAGTCAAGGGTAGCTTAGGGTTAGGGTTAGGGTTAGGGTTAGGGTTAGGGTACGGCTTAGGGTACGGGTTCGGGTACGGGTTCGGGTACGGCATAGGGTATGGGTTAGGGTTAGGGTTAGGGTTAGTTTGAGGGTTAGGGCTCGGTTTAGGGTACGGGTTAGGATTAGGGTACGTGTTAGGGTTAGGGTAGGGGTTAGGGTTAGGGTACGCGTTAGGGTAAGGGTAGTTATTAAACCTATCCCACTCTCTAGATACCCCTTAGCACGTCGAGGAATATTATTTTGGGGTCCAGCCATGGAGAAGAGTTTAGACACTAGGATAAGATAAGGAACACACCCATTATCAAGAAATCACATTAGGATTCTCTTTTTAACCTGTTCCTTAAAACACTAGTGCTTAGGAAAACTATTGGAGGCAGAAGCAGTCAAGGGTAGCTTAGGGTTAGGGTTAGGGTTAGGGTTAGGGTTAGTGTTAGGGTACGGGTTCGGGTACGGGTTCGGGTACGGCGTAGGGTATGGGTTAGGGTTAGGGTTAGTTTGAGGGTTAGGGCTCGGTTTAGGGTACGGGTTAGGATTAGGGTACGTGTTAGGGTTAGGGTAGGGGTTAGGGTTAGGGTACGCGTTAGGGTTAGGGTAGTTATTAAACCTATCCCACTCTCTAGATACCCCTTAGCAAGTCAAGAAATATTATTTGGGTGTCCAGCCATGGAGAAGAGTTTAGACACTAGGAGAAGGTAAGGAACACACCCATTATCAAGAAATCACATTAGGATTCTCTTTTTAACCTGTTCCTTAAAACACTAGTGCTTAGGAAATCTATTGGAAACAGAAGCAGTCAAGGGTAGCTTAGGGTTAGGGTTAGGGGTAGTGTTATGATACGGCTTAGGGTACGGGTTCGGGTACGGGTTCGGGTACGGCGTAGGGTATGGGTTAGGGTTAGGGTTAGGGTTAGTTTGAGGGTTAGGACTCGGTTTAGGGTACGGGTTAGGATTAGGGTACGTGTTAGGGTTAGGGTAGGGGTTAGGGTTAGGGTACGCGTTAGGGTTAGGGTAGTTATTAAACCTATCCCACTCTCTAGATACCCCTTAGCACGTCAAGGAATATTATTTGGGGGTCCAGCCATGGAGAAGAGTTTAGACACTAGGAGAAGATAAGGAACACACCCTTTATCAAGAAATCACATTAGGATTCTCTTTTTAACCTGTTCCTTAAAACACTAGTGCTTAGGAAATCTATTGGAGGCAGAAGCAGTCAAGGGTAGCTTACGGTTAGGGTTAGGGTTAGGGTTAGGTTTAGGGTACGGCTTAGGGTATGGCGTAGCGTATGGGTTAGGGTTAGGGTAAGGGTTAGTTTTAGGGTTAGGGCTAGGGTCTGGGTTAGGGTTAGGGTTAGTGTACGCCTTAGGGTACGGGTTCGGGTACGGGTTCGGGTACAACATAAGGTATGGGTTAGTGTTAGGGTTAGGGTTAGTTTTAGGGTTAGGGCTCGGTTTAGGGTACGGTTTAGGATTAGGGTACGTGTTAGGGTTAGGGTACGCGTTAGGGTTAGGGTAGTTATTAAACCCATCCCACTCTCTAGATACCCCTTAGCACGTCAAGGAATATTATTTGGGGGTCCAGCCATGGAGAAGAGTTTAGACACTAGGAGAAGATAAGGAACACACCCATTATCAAGAAATCACATTAGGATTCTCTTTTTAACCTGTTCCTTAAAACACTAGTGCTTAGGAAATCTATTGGAGGCAGAAGCAGTCAAGGGTAGCTTAGGTTTAGGGTTAGGGTTAGGGTTAGGGTTATTGTTATGGTAAGGTTTAGGGTACGGGTTCGGGTACGACATAGGGTATGGGTTAGGGTTAGGGTTAGGGTTAGTTTGAGGGTTAGGGCTCGGTTTAGGGTACGGGTTAGGATTAGGGTACGTGTTAGTGTTAGGGTAGGGTTTAGGGTTAGGGTACGCGTTAGGGTTAGGGTAGTTATTAAACCTATCCCACTATCTAGATACCCCTTAGCACGTCAAGGAATATTATTTGGGTGTCCAGCCATGGAGAAGAGTTTAGACACTAGGAGAAGGTAAGGAACACACCCATTATCAAGAAATCACATTAGGATTCTCTTTTTAACCTGTTCCTTAAAACACTAGTGCTTAGGAAATCTATTGGAAACAGAAGCAGTCAAGGGTAGCTTAGGGTTAGGGTTAGGGGTAGTGTTATGATACGGCTTAGGGTACGGGTTCGGGTACGGGTTCGGGTACGGCGTAGGGTATGGGTTAGGGTTAGGGTTAGGGTTAGTTTGAGGGTTAGGACTCGGTTTAGGGTACGGGTTAGGATTAGGGTACGTGTTAGGGTTAGGGTAGGGGTTAGGGTTAGGGTACGCGTTAGGGTTAGGGTAGTTATTAAACCTATCCCACTCTCTAGATACCCCTTAGCACGTCAAGGAATATTATTTGGGGGTCCAGCCATGGAGAAGAGTTTAGACACTAGGAGAAGATAAGGAACACACCCTTTATCAAGAAATCACATTAGGATTCTCTTTTTAACCTGTTCCTTAAAACACTAGTGCTTAGGAAATCTATTGGAGGCAGAAGCAGTCAAGGGTAGCTTACGGTTAGGGTTAGGGTTAGGGTTAGGTTTAGGGTACGGCTTAGGGTATGGCGTAGCGTATGGGTTAGGGTTAGGGTAAGGGTTAGTTTTAGGGTTAGGGCTAGGGTCTGGGTTAGGGTTAGGGTTAGTGTACGCCTTAGGGTACGGGTTCGGGTACGGGTTCGGGTACAACATAAGGTATGGGTTAGTGTTAGGGTTAGGGTTAGTTTTAGGGTTAGGGCTCGGTTTAGGGTACGGTTTAGGATTAGGGTACGTGTTAGGGTTAGGGTACGCGTTAGGGTTAGGGTAGTTATTAAACCCATCCCACTCTCTAGATACCCCTTAGCACGTCAAGGAATATTATTTGGGGGTCCAGCCATGGAGAAGAGTTTAGACACTAGGAGAAGATAAGGAACACACCCATTATCAAGAAATCACATTAGGATTCTCTTTTTAACCTGTTCCTTAAAACACTAGTGCTTAGGAAATCTATTGGAGGCAGAAGCAGTCAAGGGTAGCTTAGGTTTAGGGTTAGGGTTAGGGTTAGGGTTATTGTTATGGTAAGGTTTAGGGTACGGGTTCGGGTACGACATAGGGTATGGGTTAGGGTTAGGGTTAGGGTTAGTTTGAGGGTTAGGGCTCGGTTTAGGGTACGGGTTAGGATTAGGGTACGTGTTAGTGTTAGGGTAGGGTTTAGGGTTAGGGTACGCGTTAGGGTTAGGGTAGTTATTAAACCTATCCCACTATCTAGATACCCCTTAGCACGTCAAGGAATATTATTTGGGTGTCCAGCCATGGAGAAGAGTTTAGACACTAGGAGAAGATAAGGAACACACCCATTATCAAGAAATCACATTAGGATTCTCTTTTTAACCTGTTCCTTAAAACACTAGTGCTTAGGAAATCCATTGGAGGCAGAAGCAGTCAAGGGTAGCTTAGGGTTAGGGTTAGGGTTAGGGTTAGGGTTAGGGTACGGCTTAGGGTACGGGTTCAGGTACGGGTTCATGTACGGCATAGGGTATGGGTTAGGGTTAGGGTTAGGGTTAGTTTGAAGGTTAGGGCTCGGTTTAGGGTACGGGTTATGATTAGGGTTCGTGTTAGGGTTAGGGTAGGGGTTAGGGTTAGGGTACGCGTTAGGGTTAGGGTAGTTATTAAACCTATCCCACTCTCTAGATACCCCTTAGCACGTCAAGGAATATTATTTGGGGGTCCAGCCATGGAGAAGAGTTTAGACACTAGGAGAAGATAAGGAACACACCCATTATCAAGAAATCACATTAGGATTCTCTTTTTAACCTGTTCCTTTAAACACTAGTGCTTAGGAAATCTATTGGAGGCAGAAGCAGTCAAGGGTAGCTTAGGGTTAGGGTTAGGGTTAGGGTTAGGGTTAGGGTTATTGTTAGGGTAAGGCTTAGGGTACGGGTTCGGGTACGGGTTCGGGTACGGCATAGGGTATGGGTTAGGGTTAGGGTTAGGGTTAGTTTGAGGGTTAGGGCTCGGTTTAGGGTACGGGTTAGGATTAGGGTACGTGTTAGTGTTAGGGTAGGGGTTAGGGTTAGGGTACGCGTTAGGGTTAGGGTAGTTATTAAACCTATCCCACTCTCTAGATACCCCTTAGCACGTCAAGGAATATTATTTGTGGGTCCAGCCATGGAGAAGAGTTTAGACACTAGGAGAAGATAAGGAACACACCCATTATCAAGAAATCACATTAGGATTCTCTTTTTAACCTGTTCCTTAAAACACTAGTGCTTAGGAAATCTATTGGAGGCAGAAGCAGTCAAGGGTAGCTTAGGGTTAGGGTTAGGGTTAGGTTTAGGGTTAGGGTACGGCTTAGGGTACGGGTTCGGGTAGGGGTTCAGGTACGGCGTAGGGTATGGGTTAGGGTTAGGGTTAGTTTGAGGGTTAGGGCTCGGTTTAGGGTACGTGTTAGGGTTAGAGTAGGGGTTAGGGTTAGGGTACGCATTAGGGTTAGGGTAGTTGTTAAACGTATCCCACTCTCTAGATACCCCTTAGCAAGTCAAGGAATATTATTTGGGGGTCCAGCCATAGAGAAGAGTTTAGACACTAGGAAAAGATAAGGAACACACCCATTATCAAGAAATCACATTAGGATTCTCTTTTTAACCTGTTCCTTAAAACACTAGTGCTTAGGAAATCTATTGGAGGCAGAAGCAGTCAAGGGTAGCTTAGGGTTAGGGTTAGGGTTAGGGTTAGGGTTAGGGTACGGCTTAGGGTACGGGTTCGGGTACGGGTTCGGGTACGGCATAGGGTATGGGTTAGGGTTAGGGTTAGGGTTAGTTTGAGGGTTAGGGCTCGGTTTAGGGTACGGGTTAGGATTAGGGTACGTGTTAGGGTTAGGGTAGGGGTTAGGGTTAGGGTACGCGTTAGGGTAAGGGTAGTTATTAAACCTATCCCACTCTCTAGATACCCCTTAGCACGTCGAGGAATATTATTTTGGGGTCCAGCCATGGAGAAGAGTTTAGACACTAGGAGAAGGTAAGGAACACACCCATTATCAAGAAATCACATTAGGATTCTCTTTTTAACCTGTTCCTTAAAACACTAGTGCTTAGGAAATCTATTGGAAACAGAAGCAGTCAAGGGTAGCTTAGGGTTAGGGTTAGGGGTAGTGTTATGATACGGCTTAGGGTACGGGTTCGGGCACGGGTTCGGGTACGGCGTAGGGTATGGGTTAGGGTTAGGGTTAGGGTTAGTTTGAGGGTTAGGACTCGGTTTAGGGTACGGGTTAGGATTAGGGTACGTGTTAGGGTTAGGGTAGGGGTTAGGGTTAGGGTACGCGTTAGGGTTAGGGTAGTTATTAAACCTATCCCACTCTCTAGATACCCCTTAGCACGTCAAGGAATATTATTTGGGGGTCCAGCCATGGAGAAGAGTTTAGACACTAGGAGAAGATAAGGAACACACCCTTTATCAAGAAATCACATTAGGATTCTCTTTTTAACCTGTTCCTTAAAACACTAGTGCTTAGGAAATCTATTGGAGGCAGAAGCAGTCAAGGGTAGCTTACGGTTAGGGTTAGGGTTAGGGTTAGGTTTAGGGTACGGCTTAGGGTATGGCGTAGCGTATGGGTTAGGGTTAGGGTAAGGGTTAGTTTTAGGGTTAGGGCTAGGGTCTGGGTTAGGGTTAGGGTTAGTGTACGCCTTAGGGTACGGGTTCGGGTACGGGTTCGGGTACAACATAAGGTATGGGTTAGTGTTAGGGTTAGGGTTAGTTTTAGGGTTAGGGCTCGGTTTAGGGTACGGTTTAGGATTAGGGTACGTGTTAGGGTTAGGGTACGCGTTAGGGTTAGGGTAGTTATTAAACCCATCCCACTCTCTAGATACCCCTTAGCACGTCAAGGAATATTATTTGGGGGTCCAGCCATGGAGAAGAGTTTAGACACTAGGAGAAGATAAGGAACACACCCATTATCAAGAAATCACATTAGGATTCTCTTTTTAACCTGTTCCTTAAAACACTAGTGCTTAGGAAATCTATTGGAGGCAGAAGCAGTCAAGGGTAGCTTAGGTTTAGGGTTAGGGTTAGGGTTAGGGTTATTGTTATGGTAAGGTTTAGGGTACGGGTTCGGGTACGACATAGGGTATGGGTTAGGGTTAGGGTTAGGGTTAGTTTGAGGGTTAGGGCTCGGTTTAGGGTACGGGTTAGGATTAGGGTACGTGTTAGTGTTAGGGTAGGGTTTAGGGTTAGGGTACGCGTTAGGGTTAGGGTAGTTATTAAACCTATCCCACTATCTAGATACCCCTTAGCACGTCAAGGAATATTATTTGGGTGTCCAGCCATGGAGAAGAGTTTAGACACTAGGAGAAGATAAGGAACACA
Source organism: Eschrichtius robustus (assembly GCF_028021215.1). NCBI lineage: Eukaryota > Metazoa > Chordata > Mammalia > Artiodactyla > Eschrichtiidae > Eschrichtius > Eschrichtius robustus. Next base: position 228,460 of record NW_027175300.1, on the reverse strand, counting down.
CCCATTATCAAGAAATCACATTAGGATTCTCTTTTTAACCTGTTCCTTAAAACACTAGTGCTTAGGAAATCTATTGGAGGCAGAAGCAGTCAAGGGTAGCTTAGGGTTAGGGTTAGGGTTAGGGTTAGGGTTAGGGTACGGCTTAGGGTACGGGTTCAGGTACGGGTTCATGTACGGCATAGGGTATGGGTTAGGGTTAGGGTTAGGGTTAGTTTGAAGGTTAGGGCTCGGTTTAGGGTACGGGTTATGATTAGGGTACGTGTTAGGGTTAGGGTAGGGGTTAGGGTTAGGGTACGCGTTAGGGTTAGGGTAGTTATTAAACCTATCCCACTCTCTAGATACCCCTTAGCACGTCAAGGAATATTATTTGGGGGTCCAGCCATGGAGAAGAGTTTAGACACTAGGAGAAGATAAGGAACACACCCATTATCAAGAAATCACATTAGGATTCTCTTTTTAACCTGTTCCTTTAAACACTAGTGCTTAGGAAATCTATTGGAGGCAGAAGCAGTCAAGGGTAGCTTAGGGTTAGGGTTAGGGTTAGGGTTAGGGTTAGGGTACGGCTTAGGGTACGGGTTCGGGTACGGGTTCGGGTACGGCGTAGGGTATGGGTTAGTGTTAGGGTTAGTTTGACGGTTAGGGCTCGGTTTAGGGTACGGGTTAGGATTAGGGTACGTGTTAGGGTTAGGGTAGGGGTTAGGGTTAGGGTACGCGTTAGGGTTAGAGTAGTTATTAAACCTATCCCACTCTCTAGATACCCCTTAGCAAGTCAAGAAATATTATTTGGGGTTCCAGCCATGGAGAAGAGTTTAGACACTAGGAGAAGGTAAGGAACACACCCATTATCAAGAAATCACATTAGGATTCTCTTTTTAACCTGTTCCTTAAAACACTAGTGCTTAGGAAATCTATTGGAAACAGAAGCAGTCAAGGGTAGCTTAGGGTTAGGGTTAGGGTTAGTGTTAGGATACGGCTTAGGGTACGGGTTCGGGTACGGGTTCGGGTACGGCGTAGGGTATGGGTTAGGGTTAGGGTTAGGGTTAGTTTGAGGGTTAGGGCTCGGTTTAGGGTACGGGTTAGGATTAGGGTACGTGTTAGGGTTAGGGTAGGGGTTAGGGTTAGGGTACGCGTTAGGGTTAGGGTAGTTATTAAACCCATCCCACTCTCTAGATACCCCTTAGCACGTCAAGGAATATTATTTGGGGGTCCAGCCATGGAGAAGAGTTTAGACACTAGGAGAAGGTAAGGAACACACCCATTATCAAGAAATCACATTAGGATTCTCTTTTTAACCTGTTCCTTAAAACACTAGTGCTTAGGAAATCTATTGGAGGCAGCAGCAGTCAAGGGTAGCTTAGGGTTAGGGTTAGGGTTAGGGTTAGGGTTAGGGTTATTGTTAGGGTAAGGCTTAGGGTACGGGTTCGGGTACGAGTTCGGGTACGGCATAGGGTATGGGTTAGGGTTAGGGTTAGGGTTAGTTTGAGGGTTAGGGCTCGGTTTAGGGTACGGGTTAGGATTAGGGTACGTGTTAGGGTTAGGGTAGGGTTTAGGGTTAGGGTACGCGTTAGGGTTAGGGTAGTTATTAAACCCATCCCACTCTCTAGATACCCCTTAGCACGTCAAGGAATATTATTTGGGGGTCCAGCCATGGAGAAGAGTTTAGACACTAGGAGAAGATAAGGAACACACCCATTATCAAGAAATCACATTAGGATTCTCTTTTTAACCTGTTCCTTTAAACACTAGTGCTTAGGAAATCTATTGGAGGCAGAAGCAGTCAAGGGTGGCTTAGGGTTAGGGTTAGGGTTAGGGTTAGGGTTAGGGTACGGCTTAGGGTACGGGTTCGGGTACGGGTTCGGGTACGGCGTAGGGTATGGGTTAGGGTTAGGGTTAGTTTGACGGTTAGGGCTCGGTTTAGGGTACAGGTTAGGATTAGGGTACGTGTTAGGGTTAGGGTAGGGATTAGGGTTAGGGTACGCGTTAGGGTTAGGGTAGTTATTAAACCTATCCCACTCTCTAGATACCCCTTAGCAAGTCAAGAAATATTATTTGGGGTTCCAGCCATGGAGAAGAGTTTAGACACTAGGAGAAGGTAAGGAACACACCCATTATCAAGAAATCACATTAGGATTCTCTTTTTAACCTGTTCCTTAAAACAGTAGTGCTTAGGAAATCTATTGGAAACAGAAGCAGTCAAGGGTAGCTTAGGGTTAGGGTTAGGGTTAGTGTTAGGATACGGCTTAGGGTACGGGTTCGGGTACGGGTTCGGGTACGGCGTAGGGTATGGGTTAGGGTTAGGGTTAGGGTTAGTTTGAGGGTTAGGGCTCGGTTTAGGGTACGGGTTAGGATTAGGGTACGTGTTAGGGTTAGGGTAGGGGTTAGGGTTAGGGTACGCGTTAGGGTTAGGGTAGTTATTAAACCCATCCCACTCTCTAGATACCCCTTAGCACGTCAAGGAATATTATTTGGGGGTCCAGCCATGGAGAAGAGTTTAGACACTAGGAGAAGATAAGGAAAACACCCATTATCAAGAAATCACATTAGGATTCTCTTTTTAACCGGTTCCTTAAAACACTAGTGCTTAGGAAATCTATTGGAGGCAGAAGCAGTCAAGGGTAGCTTAGGGTTAGGGTTAGGGTTAGGGTTAGGGTTAGGGTACGGCTTAGGGTACGGGTTCGGTTACGGGTTCATGTACGGCATAGGGTATGGGTTAGGGTTAGGGTTAGGGTTAGTTTGAAAGTTAGGGCTCGGTTTAGGGTACGGGTTAGGATTAGGGTACGTGTTAGTGTTAGGGTAGGGGTTAGGGTTAGGGTACGCGTTAGGGTTAGGGTAATTATTAAACCCATCCCACTCTCTAGATACCCCTTAGCACGTCAAGGAATATTATTTGGGGGTCCAGCCATGGAGAAGAGTTTAGACACTAGCAGAAGATAAGGAACACACCCATTATCAAAAAATCACATTAGGATTCTCTTTTTAACCTGTTCCTTAAAACACTAGTGCTTAGGAAATCTATTGGAGGCAGCAGCAGTCAAGGGTAGCTTAGGGTTAGGGTTAGGGTTAGGGTTAGGGTTAGGGTTATTGTTAGGGTAAGGCTTAGGGTACGGGTTCGGGTACGGGTTCGGGTACGGCATAGGGTATGGGTTAGGGTTAGGGTTAGGGTTAGTTTGAGGGTTAGGGCTCGGTTTAGGGTACGGGTTAGGATTAGGGTACGTGTTAGTGTTAGGGTAGGGGTTAGGGTTAGGGTACGCGTTAGGGTTAGGGTAGTTATTAAACCTATCCCACTCTCTAGATACCCCTTAGCACGTCAAGGAATATTATTTGTGGGTCCAGCCATGGAGAAGAGTTTAGACACTAGGAGAAGATAAGGAACACACCCATTATCAAGAAATCACATTAGGATTCTCTTTTTAACCTGTTCCTTAAAACACTAGTGCTTAGGAAATCTATTGGAGGCAGAAGCAGTCAAGGGTAGCTTAGGGTTAGGGTTAGGGTTAGGGTTAGGGTTAGGGTACGGCTTAGGGTACGGGTTCGGGTAGGGGTTCAGGTACGGCGTAGGGTATGGGTTAGGGTTAGGGTTAGTTTGAGGGTTAGGGCTCGGTTTAGGGTACGTGTTAGGGTTAGAGTAGGGGTTAGGGTTAGGGTACGCATTAGGGTTAGGGTAGTTGTTAAACGTATCCCACTCTCTAGATACCCCTTAGCAAGTCAAGGAATATTATTTGGGGGTCCAGCCATAGAGAAGAGTTTAGACACTAGGAGAAGATAAGGAACACACCCATTATCAAGAAATCACATTAGGATTCTCTTTTTAACCTGTTCCTTAAAACACTAGTGCTTAGGAAATCTATTGGAGGCAGAAGCAGTCAAGGGTAGCTTAGGGTTAGGGTTAGGGTTAGGGTTAGGGTTAGGGTACGGCTTAGGGTACGGGTTCGGGTACGGGTTCGGGTACGGCATAGGGTATGGGTTAGGGTTAGGGTTAGGGTTAGTTTGAGGGTTAGGGCTCGGTTTAGGGTACGGGTTAGGATTAGGGTACGTGTTAGGGTTAGGGTAGGGGTTAGGGTTAGGGTACGCGTTAGGGTAAGGGTAGTTATTAAACCTATCCCACTCTCTAGATACCCCTTAGCACGTCGAGGAATATTATTTTGGGGTCCAGCCATGGAGAAGAGTTTAGACACTAGGATAAGATAAGGAACACACCCATTATCAAGAAATCACATTAGGATTCTCTTTTTAACCTGTTCCTTAAAACACTAGTGCTTAGGAAAACTATTGGAGGCAGAAGCAGTCAAGGGTAGCTTAGGGTTAGGGTTAGGGTTAGGGTTAGGGTTAGTGTTAGGGTACGGGTTCGGGTACGGGTTCGGGTACGGCGTAGGGTATGGGTTAGGGTTAGGGTTAGTTTGAGGGTTAGGGCTCGGTTTAGGGTACGGGTTAGGATTAGGGTACGTGTTAGGGTTAGGGTAGGGGTTAGGGTTAGGGTACGCGTTAGGGTTAGGGTAGTTATTAAACCTATCCCACTCTCTAGATACCCCTTAGCAAGTCAAGAAATATTATTTGGGTGTCCAGCCATGGAGAAGAGTTTAGACACTAGGAGAAGGTAAGGAACACACCCATTATCAAGAAATCACATTAGGATTGTCTTTTTAACCTGTTCCTTAAAACACTAGTGCTTAGGAAATCTATTGGAAACAGAAGCAGTCAAGGGTAGCTTAGGGTTAGGGTTAGGGGTAGTGTTATGATACGGCTTAGGGTACGGGTTCGGGTACGGGTTCGGGTACGGCGTAGGGTATGGGTTAGGGTTAGGGTTAGGGTTAGTTTGAGGGTTAGGACTCGGTTTAGGGTACGGGTTAGGATTAGGGTACGTGTTAGGGTTAGGGTAGGGGTTAGGGTTAGGGTACGCGTTAGGGTTAGGGTAGTTATTAAACCTATCCCACTCTCTAGATACCCCTTAGCACGTCAAGGAATATTATTTGGGGGTCCAGCCATGGAGAAGAGTTTAGACACTAGGAGAAAATAAGGAACACACCCTTTATCAAGAAATCACATTAGGATTCTCTTTTTAACCTGTTCCTTAAAACACTAGTGCTTAGGAAATCTATTGGAGGCAGAAGCAGTCAAGGGTAGCTTACGGTTAGGGTTAGGGTTAGGGTTAGGTTTAGGGTACGGCTTAGGGTATGGCGTAGCGTATGGGTTAGGGTTAGGGTAAGGGTTAGTTTTAGGGTTAGGGCTAGGGTCTGGGTTAGGGTTAGGGTTAGTGTACGCCTTAGGGTACGGGTTCGGGTACGGGTTCGGGTACAACATAAGGTATGGGTTAGTGTTAGGGTTAGGGTTAGTTTTAGGGTTAGGGCTCGGTTTAGGGTACGGTTTAGGATTAGGGTACGTGTTAGGGTTAGGGTACGCGTTAGGGTTAGGGTAGTTATTAAACGTATTCCACTCTCTAGATACCCCTTAGCACGTCCAGGAATATTATTTGGGGGTCCAGACATGGAGAAGAGTTTAGACACTAGGAGAAGATAAGGAACACACCCATTATCAAGAAGTCACATTAGGATTCTCTTTTTAACTTGTTCCTTAAAACACTAGTGCTTAGGAAATCTATTGGAGGCAGAAGCAGTCAAGGGTAGCTTAGGGTTAGGGTTAGGGTTAGGGTTAGGGTTATTGTTATGGTAAGGTTTAGGGTACGGGTTCGGGTACGGGTTCGGGTACGACATAGGGTATGGGTTAGGTTTAGGGTTAGGGTTAGTTTGAGGGTTAGGGCTCGGTTTAGGGTACGGGTTAGGATTAGGGTACGTGTTAGGGTTAGGGTAGGGTTTAGGGTTAGGGTACGCGTTAGGGTTAGGGTAGTTATTAAACCTATCCCACTATCTAGATACCCCTTAGCACGTCAAGGAATATTATTTGGGTGTCCAGCCATGGAGAAGAGTTTAGACACTAGGAGAATATAAGGAACACACCCATTATCAAGAAATCACATTAGGATTCTCTTTTTAACCTGTTCCTTAAAATACTAGTGCTTAGGAAATCTATTGGAGGCAGAAGCAGTCAAGGGTAGCTTAGGGTTAGGGTTAGGGTTAGGGTTAGGGTTAGGGTACGGCTTAGGGTACGGGTTCGGGTACGGGTTCATGTACGGCATAGGGTATGGGTTAGGGTTAGGGTTAGGGTTAGTTTGAAGGTTAGGGCTCGGTTTAGGGTACGGGGTAGGATTAGGGTTCGTGTTAGGGTTAGGGTAGGGGTTAGGGTTAGGGTACGCGTTAGGGTTAGGGTAGTTATTAAACCTATCCCACTCTCTAGATACCCCTTAGCACGTCAAGGAATATTATTTGGGGGTCCAGCCATGGAGAAGAGTTTAGACACTAGGAGAAGATAAGGAACACACCCATTATCAAGAAATCACATTAGGATTCTCTTTTTAACCTGTTCCTTTAAACACTAGTGCTTAGGAAATCTATTGGAGGCAGAAGCAGTGAAGGGTAGCTTAGGGTTAGGGTTAGGGTTAGGGTTAGGGTACGGCTTAGGGTACGGGTTCGGGTACGGGTTCGGGTACGGCGTAGTGTATGGGTTAGGGTTAGGGTTAGTTTGAGGGTTAGGGCTCGGTTTAGTGTACGGGTTAGGATTAGGGTACGTGTTAGGGTTAGGGTAGGGGTTAGGGTTAGGATACGCGTTAGGGTTAGGGTAGTTATTAAACCTATCCCACTCTCTAGATACCCCTTAGCAAGTCAAGAAATATTATTTGGTGTTCCAGCCATGGAGAAGAGTTTAGACACTAGGAGAAGGTAAGGAACACACCCATTATCAAGAAATCACATTAGGATTCTCTTTTTAACCTGTTCCTTAAAACACTAGTGCTTAGGAAATCTATTGGAAACAGAAGCAGTCAAGGGTAGCTTAGGGTTAGGGTTAGGGTTAGTGTTAGGATACGGCTTAGGGTACGGGTTCGGGTACGGGTTCGGGTACGGCGTAGGGTATGGGTTAAGGTTAGGGTTAGGGTTAGTTTGAGGGTTAGGGGTCGGTTTAGGGTACGGGTTAGGATTAGTGTACGTGTTAGGGTTAGGGTAGGGGTTAGGGTTAGGGTACGCGTTAGGGTTAGGGTAGTTATTAAACCCATCCCACTCTCTAGATACCCGTTAGCACGTCAAGGAATATTATTTGGGGGTCCAGCCATGGAGAAGAGTTTAGACACTAGGAGAAGATAAGGAACACACCCATTATCAAGAAATCACATTAGGATTCTCTTTTTAACCGGTTCCTTAAAACACTAGTGCTTAGGAAATCTATTGGAGGCAGAAGCAGTCAAGGGTAGCTTAGGGTTAGGGTTAGGGTTATGGTTAGGGTTAGGGTACGGCTTAGGGTACGGGTTCGGGTACGGGTTCATGTACGGCATAGGGTATGGGTTAGGGTTAGGGTTAGGGTTAGTTTGAAGGTTAGGGCTCGGTTTAGGGTACGGGTTAGGATTAGGGTTCGTGTTAGGGTTAGGGTAGGGGTTAGGGTTAGGGTACGCGTTAGGGTTAGGGTAGTTATTAAACCTATCCCACTCTCTACATACCCCTTAGCACGTCAAGGAATATTATTTGGGGGTCCAGCCATGGAGAAGAGTTTAGACACTAGGAGAAGATAAGGAACACACCCATTATCAAGAATTCACATTAGGATTCTCTTTTTAACCTGTTCCTTTAAACACTAGTGCTTAGGAAATCTATTGGAGGCAGAAGCAGTCAAGGGTAGCTTAGGGTTAGGGTTAGGGTTAGGGTTAGGGTTAGGGTACGGCTTAGGGTACGGGTTCGGGTACGGGTTCGGGTACGGGTTCGGGTACGGCGTAGGGTATGTGTTAGGGTAGGGTTAGGGTTAGTTTGAGGGTTAGGGCTCGGTTTAGGGTACGTGTTAGTGTTAGGGTAGGGGTTAGGGTTAGGGTACGCGTTAGGGTTAGGGTAGTTATTAAACCTATCCCACTCCCTATATACCCCTTAGCAAGTCAAGGAATATTATTTGGGGGTCCAGCCATGGAGAAGAGTTTAGACACTAGGAGAAGATAAGGAACACACCCATTATGAAGAAATCACATTAGGATTCTCTTTTTAACCTGTTCCTTAAAACACTAGTGCTTAGGAAATCTATTGGAGGCAGAAGCAGTCAAGGGTAGCTTAGGGTTAGGGTTAGGGATAGTGTTAGGGTACGGCTTAGGGTACGGGTTCGGTTACGGGTTCGGGTACGGCGTAGGGTATGGGTTAGGGTTAGGGTTAGGGTTAGTTTGAGGGTTAGGGCTCGGTTTAGGGTACGTGTTAGTGTTAGGGTAGGGGTTAGGGTTAGGGTACGCGTTAGGGTTAGGGTAATTATTAAACCCATCCCACTCTCTAGATACCCCTTAGCACGTCAAGGAATATTATTTGGGGGTCCAGCCATGGAGAAGAGTTTAGATACTAGGAGAAGATAAGGAACACACCCATTATCCTGAAATCACATTAGGATTCTCTTTTTAACCTGTTCCTTAAAACACTAGTGCTTAGGAAATCTATTGGAGGCAGAAGCAGTCAAGGGTAGCTTAGGGTTAGGGTTAGGGTTAGTGTTAGGATACGGCTTAGGGTACGGGTTCGGGTACGGGTTCGGGTACGGCGTAGGGTATGGGTTAGGGTTAGGGTTAGGGTTAGTTTGAGGGTTAGGGCTCGGTTTAGGGTACGGGTTAGGATTAGGGTACGTGTTAGGGTTAGGGTAGGGTTTAGGGTTAGGGTACGCGTTAGGGTTAGGGTAGTTATTAAACCCATCCCACTCTCTAGATACCCCTTAGCACGTCAAGGAATATTATTTGGGGGTCCAGCCATGGAGAAGAGTTTATACACTAGGAGAAGATAAGGAACACACCCATTATCAAGAAATCACATTAGTATTCTCTTTTTAACCTGTTCCTTAAAACACTAGCGCTTAGGAAATCTATTGGAGGCAGAAGCAGTCAAGGGTAGCTTAGGGTTAGGGTTAGGGTTAGGGTTAGGGTACGGCTTAGGGTACGGGTTCGGGTACGGGTTCGTGTACGGCATAGGGTATGGGTTAGGGTTAGTGTTAGGGTTAGTTTGAAGGTTAGGGCTCGGTTTAGGGTACGGGTTAGGATTAGGGTTCGTGTTAGTGTTAGGTTAGGTGTTAGGGTTAGGGTACGCGTTAGGGTTAGGGTAGTTATTAAACCTATCCCACTCTCTAGATACCCCTTAGCACGTCAAGGAATATTATTTGTGGGTCCAGCCATGGGGAAGAGTTTAGACACTAGGAGAAGATAAGGCACACACCCATTATCAAGAAATCACATTAGGATTCTCTTTTTAACCTGTTCCTTAAAACACTAGTGCTTAGGAAATCTATTGGAGGCAGAAGCAGTCAAGGGTAGCTTAGGGTTAGGGTTAGGGTTAGGGTTAGGGTTAGGGTACGGCTTAGGGTACGGGTTCGGGTAGGGGTTCAGGTACGGCGTAGGGTATGGGTTAGGGTTAGGGTTTGTTTGAGGGTTAGGGCTCGGTTTAGGGTACGTGTTAGGGTTAGAGTAGGGGTTAGGGTTAGGGTACGCATTAGGGTTAGGGTAGTTATTAAACCTATCCCACTCTCTAGATACCCCTTAGCAAGTCAAGGAATATTATTTGGGGGTCCATCCATGGAGAAGAGTTTAGACACTAGGAGAAGATAAGGAACACACCCATTATCAAGGAATCACATTAGGATTCTCTTTTTAACCTGTTCCTTAAAACACTAGTGCTTAGGAAATCTATTGGAGGCAGAAGCAGTCAAGGGTAGCTTAGGGTTAGGGTTAGGGTTAGGGTTAGGGTTAGGGTACGGCTTAGGGTACGGGTTCGGGTACGGGTTCGGGTACGGCATAGGGTATGGGTTAGGGTTAGGGTTAGGGTTAGTTTGAGGGTTAGGGCTCGGTTTAGGGTACGGGTTAGGATTAGGTTACGTGTTAGGGTTAGGGTAGGGGTTAGGGTTAGGGTACGCGTTAGGGTTAGGGTAGTTATTAAACCTATCCCACTCTCTAGATACCCCTTAGCAAGTCAAGAAATATTATTTGGGGGTCCAGCCATGGAGAAGAGTTTAGACACTAGGAGAAGGTAAGGAACACACCCATTATCAAGAAATCACATTAGGATTCTCTTTTTAACCTGTTCCTTAAAACACTAGTGCTTAGGAAATCTATTGGAAACAGAAGCAGTCAAGGGTAGCTTAGGGTTAGGGTTAGGGTTAGTGTTATGATACGGCTTATGGTACGGGTTCGGGTACGGGTTCGGGTACGGCGTAGGGTATGGGTTAGGGTTAGGGTTAGGGTTAGTTTGAGGGTTAGGGCTCGGTTTAGGGTACGGGTTAGGATTAGGTTACGTGTTAGGGTTAGGGTAGGGGTTAGGGTTAGGGTACGCGTTAGGGTTAGGATAGTTATTAAACCTATCCCACTCTCTATATACTCCTTAGCACGTCAAGGAATATTATTTGGGGGTCCAGCCATGGAGAAGAGTTTAGACACTAGGAGAAGATAAGGAACACACCCTTTATCAAGAAATCACATTAGGATTCTCTTTTTAACCTGTTCCTTAAAACACTAGTGCTTAGGAAATCTATTGGAGGCAGAAGCATTCAAGGGTAGCTTACGTTTAGGGTTAGGGTTAGGGTTAGGGTTAGGGTTAGGGTACGGCTTAGGGTATGGCGTAGGGTATGGGTTAGGGTTAGGGTAAGGGTTAGTTTTAGGGTTAGGGCTAGGGTCAGGGTTAGGGATAGGGTTAGGGTACGCCTTAGGGTACGGGTTCGGGTACGGGTTCGGGTACAACATAAGGTATGGGTTAGTGTTAGGGTTAGGGTTAATTTTAGGGTTAGGGCTCGGTTTAGGGTACGGTTTAGGATTAGGGTACGTGTTAGGGTTAGGGTACGCGTTAGGGTTAGGGTAGTTATTAAACGTATTCCACTCTCTAGATACCCCTTAGCACGTCCAGGAATATTATTTGGGGGTCCAGACATGGAGAAGAGTTTAGACACTAGGAGAAGATAAGGAACACACCCATTATCAAGAAGTCACATTAGGATTCTCTTTTTAACCTATTCCTTAAAACACTAGTGCTTGGGAAATCTATTGGAGGCAGAAGCAGTCAAGGGTAGCTTAGGGTTAGGGTTAGGGATAGTGTTAGGGTACGGCTTAGGGTACGGGTTCGGTTACGGGTTCGGGTACGGCGTAGGGTATGGGTTAGGATTAAGGTTAGGGTTAGTTTGAGGGTTAGGGCTCAGTTTAGGGTACGGGTTAGGATTAGGGTACGTGTTAGGGTTAGGGTAGGGGTTAGGGTTAGGGTACGCGTTAGGGTTAGGGTAGTTATTAAACCCATCCCACTCTCTAGATACCCCTTAGCACGTCAAGGAATATTATTTGGGGGTCCAGCCATGGAGAAGAGTTTAGACACTAGGAGAAGATAAGGAACACACCCATTATCAAGAAATCACATTAGGATTCTCTTTTTAACCTGTTCCTTAAAACACTAGTGCTTAGGAAATCTATTGGTGGCAGAAGCAGTCAAGGGTAGCTTAGGTTTAGGGTTAGGGTTAGGGTTAGGGTTATTGTTATGGTAAGGTTTAGGGTACGGGTTCGGGTACGGGTTCGGGTACGACATAGGGTATGCGTTAGGGTTAGGGTTAGGGTTAGTTTGAGGGTTAGGGCTCGGTTTAGGGTACGGGTTAGGATTAGGGTACGTGTTAGGGTTAGGGTAGGGTTTAGGGTTAGGGTACGCGTTAGGGTTAGGGTAGTTATTAAACCTATCCCACTATCTAGATACCCCTTAGCACGTCAAGGAATATTATTTGGGTGTCCAGCCATGGAGAAGAGTTTAGATACTAGGAGAAGATAAGGAACACACCCATTATCCTGAAATCACATTAGGATTCTCTTTTTAACCTGTTCCTTAAAACACTAGTGCTTAGGAAATCTATTGGAGGCAGAAGCAGTCAAGGGTAGCTTAGGGTTAGGGTTAGGGTTAGGGTTAGGGTTAGGGTACGGCTTAGGGTATGGCGTAGGGTATGGGTTAGGGTTAGGGTAAGTGTTAGTTTTAGGGTTAGGGCTAGGGTCAGGGTTAGGGTTAGGGTTAGGGTACGCCTTAGGGTATGGGTTCAGGTACGGGTTCGGGTACAACATACGGTATGGGTTAGTGTTAGGGTTAGGGTTAGTTTTAGGGTTAGGGCTCGGTTTATGGTACGGTTTAGGATTAGGGTACGTGTTAGGGTTAGGGTACGCGTTAGGGTTAGGGTAGTTATTAAACCTATTCCACTCTCTAGATACCCCTTAGCACGTCCAGGAATATTATTTGGGTGTCCAGACATGGAGAAGAGTTTATACACTAGGAGAAGATAAGGAACACACCCATTATCAAGAAGTCACATTAGGATTCTCTTTTTAACCTATTCCTTAAAACACTAGTGCTTGGGAAATCTATTGGAGGCAGAAGCAGTCAAGGGTAGCTTAGGGTTAGGGTTAGGGATAGTGTTAGGGTACGGCTTAGGGTACGGGTTCGGTTACGGGTTCGGGTACGGCGTAGGGTATGGGTTAGGATTAAGGTTAGGGTTAGTTTGAGGGTTAGGGCTCAGTTTAGGGTACGGGTTAGGATTAGGGTACGTGTTAGGGTTAGGGTAGGGGTTAGGGTTAGGGTACGCGTTAGGGTTAGGGTAGTTATTAAACCCATCCCACTCTCTAGATACCCCTTAGCACGTCAAGGAATATTATTTGGGGGTCCAGCCATGGAGAAGAGTTTAGACACTAGGAGAAGATAAGGAACACACCCATTATCAAGAAATCACATTAGGATTCTCTTTTTAACCTGTTCCTTAAAACACTAGTGCTTAGGAAATCTATTGGTGGCAGAAGCAGTCAAGGGTAGCTTAGGTTTAGGGTTAGGGTTAGGGTTAGGGTTATTGTTATGGTAAGGTTTAGGGTACGGGTTCGGGTACGGGTTCGGGTACGACATAGGGTATGCGTTAGGGTTAGGGTTAGGGTTAGTTTGAGGGTTAGGGCTCGGTTTAGGGTACGGGTTAGGATTAGGGTACGTGTTAGGGTTAGGGTAGGGTTTAGGGTTAGGGTACGCGTTAGGGTTAGGGTAGTTATTAAACCTATCCCACTATCTAGATACCCCTTAGCACGTCAAGGAATATTATTTGGGTGTCCAGCCATGGAGAAGAGTTTAGACACTAGGAGAAGATAAGGAACACACCCATTATCAAGAAATCACATTAGGATTCTCTTTTTAACCTGTTCCTTAAAACACTAGTGCTTAGGAAATCTATTGGAGGCAGAAGCAGTCAAGGGTAGCTTAGGGTTAGGGTTAGGGTTAGGGTTAGGGTTAGGGTACGGTTTAGGGTACGGGTTCGGGTACGGGTTCATGTACGGCATAGGGTATGGGTTAGGGTTAGGGCTAGGGTTAGTTTGAAGGTTAGGGCTCGGTTTAGGGTACGGGTTAGGATTAGGGTTCGTGTTAGTGTTAGGGTAGGGGTTAGGGTTAGGGTACGCGTTAGGGTTAGGGTAGTTATTAAAACTATCCCACTCTCTAGATACCCCTTAGCACGTCAAGGAATATTATTTGGGGGTCCAGCCATGGAGAAGAGTTTAGACACTAGGAGAAGATAAGGAACACACCCATTATCAAGAAATCACATTAGGATTCTCTTTTTAACCTGTTCCTTTAAACACTAGTGCTTAGGAAATCTATTGGAGGCAGAAGCAGTCAAGGGTAGCTTAGGGTTAGGGTTAGGGTTAGGGTTAGGGTTAGGGTACGGCTTAGGGTACGGGTTCGGGTACGGGTTCGGGTACGGCGTAGGGTATGGGTTAGTGTTAGGGTTAGTTTGACGGTTAGGGCTCGGTTTAGGGTACGGGTTAGGATTAGGGTACGTGTTAGGGTTAGGGTAGGGGTTAGGGTTAGGGTACGCGTTAGGGTTAGGGTAGTTATTAAACCTATCCCACTCTCTAGATACCCCTTAGCAAGTCAAGAAATATTATTTGGGGTTCCAGCCATGGAGAAGAGTTTAGACACTAGGAGAAGGTAAGGAACACACCCATTATCAAGAAATCACATTAGGATTCTCTTTTTAACCTGTTCCTTAAAACACTAGTGCTTAGGAAATCTATTGGAAACAGAAGCAGTCAAGGGTAGCTTAGGGTTAGGGTTAGGGTTAGGGTTAGGATACGGCTTAGGGTACGGGTTCGGGTACGGGTTCGGGTACGGCGTAGGGTATGGGTTAGGGTTAGGGTTAGGGTTAGTTTGAGGGTTAGGGCTCGGTTTAGGGTACGGGTTAGGATTAGGGTACGTGTTAGGGTTAGGGTAGGGGTTAGGGTTAGTGTACGCGTTAGGGTTAGGGTAGTTATTAAACCCATCCCACTCTCTAGATACCCCTTAGCACGTCAAGGAATATTATTTGGGGGTCCAGCCATGTAGAAGAGTTTAGACAATAGGAGAAGATAAGGAACACACCCATTATCAAGAAATCACATTAGGATTCTCTTTTTAACCTGTTCCTTAAAACACTAGTGCTTAGGAAATCTATTGGAGGCAGAAGCAGTCAAGGGTAGCTTAGGGTTAGGGTTAGGGTTAGGGTTAGGTTTAGGGTACGGCTTAGGGTACGGGTTCGGGTATGGGTTCATGTACGGCATAGGGTATGGGTTAGGGTTAGGGTTAGGGTTAGTTTGAAGGTTAGGGCTCGGTTTAGGGTACGGGTTAGGATTAGGTTTCGTGTTAGGGTTAGGGTAGGGGTTAGGGTTAGGGTACGCGTTAGGGTTAGGGTAGTTATTAAACCTATCCCACCATCTAGATACCCCTTAGCACGTCCAGGAATATTATTTGGGGGTCCAGACATGGAGAAGAGTTTATACACTAGGAGAAGATAAGGAACACACCCATTATCAAGAAGTCACATTAGGATTCTCTTTTTAACCTATTCCTTAAAACACTAGTGCTTGGGAAATCTATTGGAGGCAGAAGCAGTCAAGGGTAGCTTAGGGTTAGGGTTAGGGATAGTGTTAGGGTACGGCTTAGGGTACGGGTTCGGTTACGGGTTCGGGTACGGCGTAGGGTATGGGTTAGGATTAAGGTTAGGGTTAGTTTGAGGGTTAGGGCTCAGTTTAGGGTACGGGGTAGGATTAGGGTACGTGTTAGGGTTAGGGTAGGGGTTAGGGTTAGGGTACGCGTTAGGGTTAGGGTAGTTATTAAACCCATCCCACTCTCTAGATACCCCTTAGCACGTCAAGGAATATTATTTGGGGGTCCAGCCATGGAGAAGAGTTTAGACACTAGGAGAAGATAAGGAACACACCCATTATCAAGAAATCACATTAGGATTCTCTTTTTAACCTGTTCCTTAAAACACTAGTGCTTAGGAAATCTATTGGTGGCAGAAGCAGTCAAGGGTAGCTTAGGTTTAGGGTTAGGGTTAGGGTTAGGGTTATTGTTATGGTAAGGTTTAGGGTACGGGTTCGGGTACGGGTTCGGGTACGACATAGGGTATGCGTTAGGGTTAGGGTTAGGGTTAGTTTGAGGGTTAGGGCTCGGTTTAGGGTACGGGTTAGGATTAGGGTACGTGTTAGGGTTAGGGTAGGGTTTAGGGTTAGGGTACGCGTTAGGGTTAGGGTAGTTATTAAACCTATCCCACTATCTAGATACCCCTTAGCACGTCAAGGAATATTATTTGGGTGTCCAGCCATGGAGAAGAGTTTAGACACTAGGAGAATATAAGGAACACACCCATTATCAAGAAATCACATTAGGATTCTCTTTTTAACCTGTTCCTTAAAACACTAGTGCTTAGGAAATCTATTGGAGGCAGAAGCAGTCAAGGGTAGCTTAGGGTTAGGGTTAGGGTTAGGGTTAGGGTTAGGGTACGGTTTAGGGTACGGGTTCGGGTACGGGTTCATGTACGGCATAGGGTATGGGTTAGGGTTAGGGCTAGGGTTAGTTTGAAGGTTAGGGCTCGGTTTAGGGTACGGGTTAGGATTAGGTTTCGTGTTAGGGTTAGGGTAGGGGTTAGGGTTAGGGTACGCGTTAGGGTTAGGGTAGTTATTAAAACTATCCCACTCTCTAGATACCCCTTAGCATGTCAAGGAATATTATTTGGGGGTCCAGCCATGGAGAAGAGTTTAGACACTAGGAGAAGATAAGGAACACACCCATTATCAAGAAATCACATTAGGATTCTCTTTTTAACCTGTTCCTTTAAACACTAGTGCTTAGGAAATCTATTGGAGGCAGAAGCAGTCAAGGGTAGCTTAGGGTTAGGGTTAGGGTTAGGGTTAGGGTTAGGGTACGGCTTAGGGTACGGGTTCGGGTACGGGTTCGGGTACGGCGTAGGGTATGGGTTAGTGTTAGGGTTAGTTTGACGGTTAGGGCTCGGTTTAGGGTACGGGTTAGGATTAGGGTACGTGTTAGGGTTAGGGTAGGGGTTAGGGTTAGGGTACGCGTTAGGGTTAGGGTAGTTATTAAACCTATCCCACTCTCTAGATACCCCTTAGCAAGTCAAGAAATATTATTTGGGGTTCCAGCCATGGAGAAGAGTTTAGACACTAGGAGAAGGTAAGGAACACACCCATTATCAAGAAATCACATTAGGATTCTCTTTTTAACCTGTTCCTTAAAACACTAGTGCTTAGGAAATCTATTGGAAACAGAAGCAGTCAAGGGTAGCTTAGGGTTAGGGTTAGGGTTAGTGTTAGGATACGGCTTAGGGTACGGGTTCGGGTACGGGTTCGGGTACGGCGTAGGGTATGGGTTAGGGTTAGGGTTAGGGTTAGTTTGAGGGTTAGGGCTCGGTTTAGGGTACGGGTTAGGATTAGGGTACGTGTTAGGGTTAGGGTAGGGGTTAGGGTTAGTGTACGCGTTAGGGTTAGGGTAGTTATTAAACCCATCCCACTCTCTAGATACCCCTTAGCACGTCAAGGAATATTATTTGGGGGTCCAGCCATGTAGAAGAGTTTAGACAATAGGAGAAGATAAGGAACACACCCATTATCAAGAAATCACATTAGGATTCTCTTTTTAACCTGTTCCTTAAAACACTAGTGCTTAGGAAATCTATTGGAGGCAGAAGCAGTCAAGGGTAGCTTAGGGTTAGGGTTAGGGTTAGGGTTAGGTTTAGGGTACGGCTTAGGGTACGGGTTCGGGTATGGGTTCATGTACGGCATAGGGTATGGGTTAGGGTTAGGGTTAGGGTTAGTTTGAAGGTTAGGGCTCGGTTTAGGGTACGGGTTAGGATTAGGTTTCGTGTTAGGGTTAGGGTAGGGGTTAGGGTTAGGGTACGCGTTAGGGTTAGGGTAGTTATTAAACCTATCCCACCATCTAGATACCCCTTAGCACGTCAAGGAATATTATTTGGGGGTCCAGCCATGGAGAAGAGTTTAGACACTAGGAGAAGATAAGGAACACACCCATTATCAAGAAATCACATTAGGATTCTCTTTTTAACCTGTTCCTTAAAACACTAGTGCTTAGGAAATCTATTGGAGGCAGAAGCAGTCAAGGGTAGCTTAGGGTTAGGGTTAGGGTTAGGGTTAGGGTTAGGGTACGGCTTAGGGTACGGGTTCGGGTATGGGTTCATGTACGGCATAGGGTATGGGTTAGGGTTAGGGTTAGGGTTAGTTTGAAGGTTAGGTCTCGGTTTAGGGTACGGGTTAGGATTAGGTTTCGTGTTAGGGTTAGGATAGGGGTTAGGGTTAGGGTACGCGTTAGAGTTAGGGTAGTTATTAAACCTATCCCACTCTCTAGATACCCCTTAGCACGTCAAGGAATATTATTTGGGGGTCCAGCCATGGAGAAGAGTTTAGACACTAGGAGAAGATAAGGAACACACCCATTATCAAGAAATCACATTAGGATTCTCTTTTTAACCTGTTCATTAAAACACTAGTGCTTAGGAAATCTATTGGAGGCAGAAGCAGTCAAGGGTAGCTTAGGGTTAGGGTTAGGGTTAGGGTTAGGGTTAGGGTACGGCTTAGGGTACGGGTTCGGGTACGGGTTCGGGTACGGGTTCGGGTACGGCGTAGTGTATGGGTTAGGGTTAGGGTTTGGGTTAGTTTGAGGGTAAGGGCTCGGTTTAGGGTACGTGTTAGGGTTAGCGTAGGGGTTAGGGTTAGGGTTCGTGTTAGGGTTAGGGTAGTTATTAAACCCATCCCACTCTCTAGATACCCCTTAGCACGTCAAGGAATATTATTTGGGGGTCCAGCCATGGAGAAGAGTTTAGACACTAGGAGAAGATAAGGAACACACCCATTATCAAAAAATCACATTAGGATTCTCTTTTTAACCTGTTCCTTAAAACACTAGTGCTTAGGAAATCTATTGGAGGCAGCAGCAGTCAAGGGTAGCTTAGGGTTAGGGTTAGGGTTAGGGTTAGGGTTAGGGTTATTGTTAGGGTAAGGCTTAGGTTACGGGTTCGGGTACGGCATAGGGTATGGGTTAGGGTTAGGGTTATTGTTATGGTAAGGTTTAGGGTTAGGGTTAGGGTTAGGGTAGGGGTTAGGGTTAGGGTACGCGTTAGGGTTAGGGTAGTTATTAAACCTATCCCACTCTCTAGATACCCCTTAGCAAGTCAAGAAATATTATTTGGGTGTCCAGCCATGGAGAAGAGTTTAGACACTAGGAGAAGGTAAGGAACACACCCATTATCAAGAAATCACATTAGGATTCTCTTTTTAACCTGTTCCTTAAAACACTAGTGCTTAGGAAATCTATTGGAAACAGAAGCAGTCAAGGGTAGCTTAGGGTTAGGGTTAGGGGTAGTGTTATGATACGGCTTAGGGTACGGGTTCGGGTACGGGTTCGGGTACGGCGTAGGGTATGGGTTAGGGTTAGGGTTAGGGTTAGTTTGAGGGTTAGGACTCGGTTTAGGGTACGGGTTAGGATTAGGGTACGTGTTAGGGTTAGGGTAGGGGTTAGGGTTAGGGTACGCGTTAGGGTTAGGGTAGTTATTAAACCTATCCCACTCTCTAGATACCCCTTAGCACGTCAAGGAATATTATTTCGGGGTCCAGCCATGGAGAAGAGTTTAGACACTAGGAGAAGATAAGGAACACACCCTTTATCAAGAAATCACATTAGGATTCTCTTTTTAACCTGTTCCTTAAAACACTAGTGCTTAGGAAATCTATTGGAGGCAGAAGCAGTCAAGGGTAGCTTAGGGTTAGGGTTAGGGTTAGGGTTAGGTTTAGGGTACGGCTTAGGGTACGGGTTCGGGTATGGGTTCATGTACGGCATAGGGTATGGGTTAGGGTTAGGGTTAGGGTTAGTTTGAAGGTTAGGGCTCGGTTTAGGGTACGGGTTAGGATTAGGTTTCGTGTTAGGGTTAGGGTAGGGGTTAGGGTTAGGGTACGCGTTAGGGTTAGGGTAGTTATTAAACCTATCCCACCATCTAGATACCCCTTAGCACGTCAAGGAATATTATTTGGGGGTCCAGCCATGGAGAAGAGTTTAGACACTAGGAGAAGATAAGGAACACACCCATTATCAAGAAATCACATTAGGATTCTCTTTTTAACCTGTTCCTTAAAACACTAGTGCTTAGGAAATCTATTGGAGGCAGAAGCAGTCAAGGGTAGCTTAGGGTTAGGGTTAGGGTTAGGGTTAGGGTTAGGGTACGGCTTAGGGTACGGGTTCGGGTATGGGTTCATGTACGGCATAGGGTATGGGTTAGGGTTAGGGTTAGGGTTAGTTTGAAGGTTAGGTCTCGGTTTAGGGTACGGGTTAGGATTAGGTTTCGTGTTAGGGTTAGGATAGGGGTTAGGGTTAGGGTACGCGTTAGAGTTAGGGTAGTTATTAAACCTATCCCACTCTCTAGATACCCCTTAGCACGTCAAGGAATATTATTTGGGGGTCCAGCCATGGAGAAGAGTTTAGACACTAGGAGAAGATAAGGAACACACCCATTATCAAGAAATCACATTAGGATTCTCTTTTTAACCTGTTCATTAAAACACTAGTGCTTAGGAAATCTATTGGAGGCAGAAGCAGTCAAGGGTAGCTTAGGGTTAGGGTTAGGGTTAGGGTTAGGGTTAGGGTACGGCTTAGGGTACGGGTTCGGGTACGGGTTCGGGTACGGGTTCGGGTACGGCGTAGTGTATGGGTTAGGGTTAGGGTTTGGGTTAGTTTGAGGGTAAGGGCTCGGTTTAGGGTACGTGTTAGGGTTAGCGTAGGGGTTAGGGTTAGGGTTCGTGTTAGGGTTAGGGTAGTTATTAAACCCATCCCACTCTCTAGATACCCCTTAGCACGTCAAGGAATATTATTTGGGGGTCCAGCCATGGAGAAGAGTTTAGACACTAGGAGAAGATAAGGAACACACCCATTATCAAAAAATCACATTAGGATTCTCTTTTTAACCTGTTCCTTAAAACACTAGTGCTTAGGAAATCTATTGGAGGCAGCAGCAGTCAAGGGTAGCTTAGGGTTAGGGTTAGGGTTAGGGTTAGGGTTAGGGTTATTGTTAGGGTAAGGCTTAGGTTACGGGTTCGGGTACGGCATAGGGTATGGGTTAGGGTTAGGGTTATTGTTATGGTAAGGTTTAGGGTTAGGGTTAGGGTTAGGGTAGGGGTTAGGGTTAGGGTACGCGTTAGGGTTAGGGTAGTTATTAAACCTATCCCACTCTCTAGATACCCCTTAGCAAGTCAAGAAATATTATTTGGGTGTCCAGCCATGGAGAAGAGTTTAGACACTAGGAGAAGGTAAGGAACACACCCATTATCAAGAAATCACATTAGGATTCTCTTTTTAACCTGTTCCTTAAAACACTAGTGCTTAGGAAATCTATTGGAAACAGAAGCAGTCAAGGGTAGCTTAGGGTTAGGGTTAGGGGTAGTGTTATGATACGGCTTAGGGTACGGGTTCGGGTACGGGTTCGGGTACGGCGTAGGGTATGGGTTAGGGTTAGGGTTAGGGTTAGTTTGAGGGTTAGGACTCGGTTTAGGGTACGGGTTAGGATTAGGGTACGTGTTAGGGTTAGGGTAGGGGTTAGGGTTAGGGTACGCGTTAGGGTTAGGGTAGTTATTAAACCTATCCCACTCTCTAGATACCCCTTAGCACGTCAAGGAATATTATTTCGGGGTCCAGCCATGGAGAAGAGTTTAGACACTAGGAGAAGATAAGGAACACACCCTTTATCAAGAAATCACATTAGGATTCTCTTTTTAACCTGTTCCTTAAAACACTAGTGCTTAGGAAATCTATTGGAGGCAGAAGCAGTCAAGGGTAGCTTACGGTTAGGGTTAGGGTTAGGGTTAGGTTTAGGGTACGGCTTAGGGTATGGCGTAGCGTATGGGTTAGGGTTAGGGTAAGGGTTAGTTTTAGGGTTAGGGCTAGGGTCTGGGTTAGGGTTAGGGTTAGTGTACGCCTTAGGGTACGGGTTCGGGTACGGGTTCGGGTACAACATAAGGTATGGGTTAGTGTTAGGGTTAGGGTTAGTTTTAGGGTTAGGGCTCGGTTTAGGGTACGGTTTAGGATTAGGGTACGTGTTAGGGTTAGGGTACGCGTTAGGGTTAGGGTAGTTATTAAACCCATCCCACTCTCTAGATACCCCTTAGCACGTCAAGGAATATTATTTGGGGGTCCAGCCATGGAGAAGAGTTTAGACACTAGGAGAAGATAAGGAACACACCCATTATCAAGAAATCACATTAGGATTCTCTTTTTAACCTGTTCCTTAAAACACTAGTGCTTAGGAAATCTATTGGAGGCAGAAGCAGTCAAGGGTAGCTTAGGTTTAGGGTTAGGGTTAGGGTTAGGGTTATTGTTATGGTAAGGTTTAGGGTACGGGTTCGGGTACGACATAGGGTATGGGTTAGGGTTAGGGTTAGGGTTAGTTTGAGGGTTAGGGCTCGGTTTAGGGTACGGGTTAGGATTAGGGTACGTGTTAGTGTTAGGGTAGGGTTTAGGGTTAGGGTACGCGTTAGGGTTAGGGTAGTTATTAAACCTATCCCACTATCTAGATACCCCTTAGCACGTCAAGGAATATTATTTGGGTGTCCAGCCATGGAGAAGAGTTTAGACACTAGGAGAAGATAAGGAACACACCCATTATCAAGAAATCACATTAGGATTCTCTTTTTAACCTGTTCCTTAAAACACTAGTGCTTAGGAAATCTATTGGAGGCAGAAGCAGTCAAGGGTAGCTTAGGGTTAGGGTTAGGGTTAGGGTTAGGGTTAGGGTACGGCTTAGGGTACGGGTTCAGGTACGGGTTCATGTACGGCATAGGGTATGGGTTAGGGTTAGGGTTAGGGTTAGTTTGAAGGTTAGGGCTCGGTTTAGGGTACGGGTTATGATTAGGGTTCGTGTTAGGGTTAGGGTAGGGGTTAGGGTTAGGGTACGCGTTAGGGTTAGGGTAGTTATTAAACCTATCCCACTCTCTAGATACCCCTTAGCACGTCAAGGAATATTATTTGGGGGTCCAGCCATGGAGAAGAGTTTAGACACTAGGAGAAGATAAGGAACACACCCATTATCAAGAAATCACATTAGGATTCTCTTTTTAACCTGTTCCTTTAAACACTAGTGCTTAGGAAATCTATTGGAGGCAGAAGCAGTCAAGGGTAGCTTAGGGTTAGGGTTAGGGTTAGGGTTAGGGTTAGGGTTATTGTTAGGGTAAGGCTTAGGGTACGGGTTCGGGTACGGGTTCGGGTACGGCATAGGGTATGGGTTAGGGTTAGGGTTAGGGTTAGTTTGAGGGTTAGGGCTCGGTTTAGGGTACGGGTTAGGATTAGGGTACGTGTTAGTGTTAGGGTAGGGGTTAGGGTTAGGGTACGCGTTAGGGTTAGGGTAGTTATTAAACCTATCCCACTCTCTAGATACCCCTTAGCACGTCAAGGAATATTATTTGTGGGTCCAGCCATGGAGAAGAGTTTAGACACTAGGAGAAGATAAGGAACACACCCATTATCAAGAAATCACATTAGGATTCTCTTTTTAACCTGTTCCTTAAAACACTAGTGCTTAGGAAATCTATTGGAGGCAGAAGCAGTCAAGGGTAGCTTAGGGTTAGGGTTAGGGTTAGGGTTAGGGTTAGGGTACGGCTTAGGGTACGGGTTCGGGTAGGGGTTCAGGTACGGCGTAGGGTATGGGTTAGGGTTAGGGTTAGTTTGAGGGTTAGGGCTCGGTTTAGGGTACGTGTTAGGGTTAGAGTAGGGGTTAGGGTTAGGGTACGCATTAGGGTTAGGGTAGTTGTTAAACGTATCCCACTCTCTAGATACCCCTTAGCAAGTCAAGGAATATTATTTGGGGGTCCAGCCATAGAGAAGAGTTTAGACACTAGGAGAAGATAAGGAACACACCCATTATCAAGAAATCACATTAGGATTCTCTTTTTAACCTGTTCCTTTAAACACTAGTGCTTAGGAAATCTATTGGAGGCAGAAGCAGTCAAGGGTAGCTTAGGGTTAGGGTTAGGGTTAGGGTTAGGGTTAGGGTTATTGTTAGGGTAAGGCTTAGGGTACGGGTTCGGGTACGGGTTCGGGTACGGCATAGGGTATGGGTTAGGGTTAGGGTTAGGGTTAGTTTGAGGGTTAGGGCTCGGTTTAGGGTACGGGTTAGGATTAGGGTACGTGTTAGTGTTAGGGTAGGGGTTAGGGTTAGGGTACGCGTTAGGGTTAGGGTAGTTATTAAACCTATCCCACTCTCTAGATACCCCTTAGCACGTCAAGGAATATTATTTGTGGGTCCAGCCATGGAGAAGAGTTTAGACACTAGGAGAAGATAAGGAACACACCCATTATCAAGAAATCACATTAGGATTCTCTTTTTAACCTGTTCCTTAAAACACTAGTGCTTAGGAAATCTATTGGAGGCAGAAGCAGTCAAGGGTAGCTTAGGGTTAGGGTTAGGGTTAGGGTTAGGGTTAGGGTACGGCTTAGGGTACGGGTTCGGGTAGGGGTTCAGGTACGGCGTAGGGTATGGGTTAGGGTTAGGGTTAGTTTGAGGGTTAGGGCTCGGTTTAGGGTACGTGTTAGGGTTAGAGTAGGGGTTAGGGTTAGGGTACGCATTAGGGTTAGGGTAGTTGTTAAACGTATCCCACTCTCTAGATACCCCTTAGCAAGTCAAGGAATATTATTTGGGGGTCCAGCCATAGAGAAGAGTTTAGACACTAGGAGAAGATAAGGAACACACCCATTATCAAGAAATCACATTAGGATTCTCTTTTTAACCTGTTCCTTAAAACACTAGTGCTTAGGAAATCTATTGGAGGCAGAAGCAGTCAAGGGTAGCTTAGGGTTAGGGTTAGGGTTAGGGTTAGGGTTAGGGTACGGCTTAGGGTACGGGTTCGGGTACGGGTTCGGGTACGGCATAGGGTATGGGTTAGGGTTAGGGTTAGGGTTAGTTTGAGGGTTAGGGCTCGGTTTAGGGTACGGGTTAGGATTAGGGTACGTGTTAGGGTTAGGGTAGGGGTTAGGGTTAGGGTACGCGTTAGGGTAAGGGTAGTTATTAAACCTATCCCACTCTCTAGATACCCCTTAGCACGTCGAGGAATATTATTTTGGGGTCCAGCCATGGAGAAGAGTTTAGACACTAGGATAAGATAAGGAACACACCCATTATCAAGAAATCACATTAGGATTCTCTTTTTAACCTGTTCCTTAAAACACTAGTGCTTAGGAAAACTATTGGAGGCAGAAGCAGTCAAGGGTAGCTTAGGGTTAGGGTTAGGGTTAGGGTTAGGGTTAGTGTTAGGGTACGGGTTCGGGTACGGGTTCGGGTACGGCGTAGGGTATGGGTTAGGGTTAGGGTTAGTTTGAGGGTTAGGGCTCGGTTTAGGGTACGGGTTAGGATTAGGGTACGTGTTAGGGTTAGGGTAGGGGTTAGGGTTAGGGTACGCGTTAGGGTTAGGGTAGTTATTAAACCTATCCCACTCTCTAGATACCCCTTAGCAAGTCAAGAAATATTATTTGGGTGTCCAGCCATGGAGAAGAGTTTAGACACTAGGAGAAGGTAAGGAACACACCCATTATCAAGAAATCACATTAGGATTCTCTTTTTAACCTGTTCCTTAAAACACTAGTGCTTAGGAAATCTATTGGAGGCAGAAGCAGTCAAGGGTAGCTTACGGTTAGGGTTAGGGTTAGGGTTAGGTTTAGGGTACGGCTTAGGGTATGGCGTAGCGTATGGGTTAGGGTTAGGGTAAGGGTTAGTTTTAGGGTTAGGGCTAGGGTCTGGGTTAGGGTTAGGGTTAGTGTACGCCTTAGGGTACGGGTTCGGGTACGGGTTCGGGTACAACATAAGGTATGGGTTAGTGTTAGGGTTAGGGTTAGTTTTAGGGTTAGGGCTCGGTTTAGGGTACGGTTTAGGATTAGGGTACGTGTTAGGGTTAGGGTACGCGTTAGGGTTAGGGTAGTTATTAAACCCATCCCACTCTCTAGATACCCCTTAGCACGTCAAGGAATATTATTTGGGGGTCCAGCCATGGAGAAGAGTTTAGACACTAGGAGAAGATAAGGAACACACCCATTATCAAGAAATCACATTAGGATTCTCTTTTTAACCTGTTCCTTAAAACACTAGTGCTTAGGAAATCTATTGGAGGCAGAAGCAGTCAAGGGTAGCTTAGGTTTAGGGTTAGGGTTAGGGTTAGGGTTATTGTTATGGTAAGGTTTAGGGTACGGGTTCGGGTACGACATAGGGTATGGGTTAGGGTTAGGGTTAGGGTTAGTTTGAGGGTTAGGGCTCGGTTTAGGGTACGGGTTAGGATTAGGGTACGTGTTAGTGTTAGGGTAGGGTTTAGGGTTAGGGTACGCGTTAGGGTTAGGGTAGTTATTAAACCTATCCCACTATCTAGATACCCCTTAGCACGTCAAGGAATATTATTTGGGTGTCCAGCCATGGAGAAGAGTTTAGACACTAGGAGAAGATAAGGAACACACCCATTATCAAGAAATCACATTAGGATTCTCTTTTTAACCTGTTCCTTAAAACACTAGTGCTTAGGAAATCTATTGGAGGCAGAAGCAGTCAAGGGTAGCTTAGGGTTAGGGTTAGGGTTAGGGTTAGGGTTAGGGTACGGCTTAGGGTACGGGTTCAGGTACGGGTTCATGTACGGCATAGGGTATGGGTTAGGGTTAGGGTTAGGGTTAGTTTGAAGGTTAGGGCTCGGTTTAGGGTACGGGTTATGATTAGGGTTCGTGTTAGGGTTAGGGTAGGGGTTAGGGTTAGGGTACGCGTTAGGGTTAGGGTAGTTATTAAACCTATCCCACTCTCTAGATACCCCTTAGCACGTCAAGGAATATTATTTGGGGGTCCAGCCATGGAGAAGAGTTTAGACACTAGGAGAAGATAAGGAACACACCCATTATCAAGAAATCACATTAGGATTCTCTTTTTAACCTGTTCCTTTAAACACTAGTGCTTAGGAAATCTATTGGAGGCAGAAGCAGTCAAGGGTAGCTTAGGGTTAGGGTTAGGGTTAGGGTTAGGGTTAGGGTTATTGTTAGGGTAAGGCTTAGGGTACGGGTTCGGGTACGGGTTCGGGTACGGCATAGGGTATGGGTTAGGGTTAGGGTTAGGGTTAGTTTGAGGGTTAGGGCTCGGTTTAGGGTACGGGTTAGGATTAGGGTACGTGTTAGTGTTAGGGTAGGGGTTAGGGTTAGGGTACGCGTTAGGGTTAGGGTAGTTATTAAACCTATCCCACTCTCTAGATACCCCTTAGCACGTCAAGGAATATTATTTGTGGGTCCAGCCATGGAGAAGAGTTTAGACACTAGGAGAAGATAAGGAACACACCCATTATCAAGAAATCACATTAGGATTCTCTTTTTAACCTGTTCCTTAAAACACTAGTGCTTAGGAAATCTATTGGAGGCAGAAGCAGTCAAGGGTAGCTTAGGGTTAGGGTTAGGGTTAGGGTTAGGGTTAGGGTACGGCTTAGGGTACGGGTTCGGGTAGGGGTTCAGGTACGGCGTAGGGTATGGGTTAGGGTTAGGGTTAGTTTGAGGGTTAGGGCTCGGTTTAGGGTACGTGTTAGGGTTAGAGTAGGGGTTAGGGTTAGGGTACGCATTAGGGTTAGGGTAGTTGTTAAACGTATCCCACTCTCTAGATACCCCTTAGCAAGTCAAGGAATATTATTTGGGGGTCCAGCCATAGAGAAGAGTTTAGACACTAGGAGAAGATAAGGAACACACCCATTATCAAGAAATCACATTAGGATTCTCTTTTTAACCTGTTCCTTTAAACACTAGTGCTTAGGAAATCTATTGGAGGCAGAAGCAGTCAAGGGTAGCTTAGGGTTAGGGTTAGGGTTAGGGTTAGGGTTAGGGTTATTGTTAGGGTAAGGCTTAGGGTACGGGTTCGGGTACGGGTTCGGGTACGGCATAGGGTATGGGTTAGGGTTAGGGTTAGGGTTAGTTTGAGGGTTAGGGCTCGGTTTAGGGTACGGGTTAGGATTAGGGTACGTGTTAGTGTTAGGGTAGGGGTTAGGGTTAGGGTACGCGTTAGGGTTAGGGTAGTTATTAAACCTATCCCACTCTCTAGATACCCCTTAGCACGTCAAGGAATATTATTTGTGGGTCCAGCCATGGAGAAGAGTTTAGACACTAGGAGAAGATAAGGAACACACCCATTATCAAGAAATCACATTAGGATTCTCTTTTTAACCTGTTCCTTAAAACACTAGTGCTTAGGAAATCTATTGGAGGCAGAAGCAGTCAAGGGTAGCTTAGGGTTAGGGTTAGGGTTAGGGTTAGGGTTAGGGTACGGCTTAGGGTACGGGTTCGGGTAGGGGTTCAGGTACGGCGTAGGGTATGGGTTAGGGTTAGGGTTAGTTTGAGGGTTAGGGCTCGGTTTAGGGTACGTGTTAGGGTTAGAGTAGGGGTTAGGGTTAGGGTACGCATTAGGGTTAGGGTAGTTGTTAAACGTATCCCACTCTCTAGATACCCCTTAGCAAGTCAAGGAATATTATTTGGGGGTCCAGCCATAGAGAAGAGTTTAGACACTAGGAGAAGATAAGGAACACACCCATTATCAAGAAATCACATTAGGATTCTCTTTTTAACCTGTTCCTTAAAACACTAGTGCTTAGGAAATCTATTGGAGGCAGAAGCAGTCAAGGGTAGCTTAGGGTTAGGGTTAGGGTTAGGGTTAGGGTTAGGGTACGGCTTAGGGTACGGGTTCGGGTACGGGTTCGGGTACGGCATAGGGTATGGGTTAGGGTTAGGGTTAGGGTTAGTTTGAGGGTTAGGGCTCGGTTTAGGGTACGGGTTAGGATTAGGGTACGTGTTAGGGTTAGGGTAGGGGTTAGGGTTAGGGTACGCGTTAGGGTAAGGGTAGTTATTAAACCTATCCCACTCTCTAGATACCCCTTAGCACGTCGAGGAATATTATTTTGGGGTCCAGCCATGGAGAAGAGTTTAGACACTAGGATAAGATAAGGAACACACCCATTATCAAGAAATCACATTAGGATTCTCTTTTTAACCTGTTCCTTAAAACACTAGTGCTTAGGAAAACTATTGGAGGCAGAAGCAGTCAAGGGTAGCTTAGGGTTAGGGTTAGGGTTAGGGTTAGGGTTAGTGTTAGGGTACGGGTTCGGGTACGGGTTCGGGTACGGCGTAGGGTATGGGTTAGGGTTAGGGTTAGTTTGAGGGTTAGGGCTCGGTTTAGGGTACGGGTTAGGATTAGGGTACGTGTTAGGGTTAGGGTAGGGGTTAGGGTTAGGGTACGCGTTAGGGTTAGGGTAGTTATTAAACCTATCCCACTCTCTAGATACCCCTTAGCAAGTCAAGAAATATTATTTGGGTGTCCAGCCATGGAGAAGAGTTTAGACACTAGGAGAAGGTAAGGAACACACCCATTATCAAGAAATCACATTAGGATTCTCTTTTTAACCTGTTCCTTAAAACACTAGTGCTTAGGAAATCTATTGGAAACAGAAGCAGTCAAGGGTAGCTTAGGGTTAGGGTTAGGGGTAGTGTTATGATACGGCTTAGGGTACGGGTTCGGGTACGGGTTCGGGTACGGCGTAGGGTATGGGTTAGGGTTAGGGTTAGGGTTAGTTTGAGGGTTAGGACTCGGTTTAGGGTACGGGTTAGGATTAGGGTACGTGTTAGGGTTAGGGTAGGGGTTAGGGTTAGGGTACGCGTTAGGGTTAGGGTAGTTATTAAACCTATCCCACTCTCTAGATACCCCTTAGCACGTCAAGGAATATTATTTGGGGGTCCAGCCATGGAGAAGAGTTTAGACACTAGGAGAAGATAAGGAACACACCCTTTATCAAGAAATCACATTAGGATTCTCTTTTTAACCTGTTCCTTAAAACACTAGTGCTTAGGAAATCTATTGGAGGCAGAAGCAGTCAAGGGTAGCTTACGGTTAGGGTTAGGGTTAGGGTTAGGTTTAGGGTACGGCTTAGGGTATGGCGTAGCGTATGGGTTAGGGTTAGGGTAAGGGTTAGTTTTAGGGTTAGGGCTAGGGTCTGGGTTAGGGTTAGGGTTAGTGTACGCCTTAGGGTACGGGTTCGGGTACGGGTTCGGGTACAACATAAGGTATGGGTTAGTGTTAGGGTTAGGGTTAGTTTTAGGGTTAGGGCTCGGTTTAGGGTACGGTTTAGGATTAGGGTACGTGTTAGGGTTAGGGTACGCGTTAGGGTTAGGGTAGTTATTAAACCCATCCCACTCTCTAGATACCCCTTAGCACGTCAAGGAATATTATTTGGGGGTCCAGCCATGGAGAAGAGTTTAGACACTAGGAGAAGATAAGGAACACACCCATTATCAAGAAATCACATTAGGATTCTCTTTTTAACCTGTTCCTTAAAACACTAGTGCTTAGGAATTCTATTGGAGGCAGAAGCAGTCAAGGGTAGCTTAGGTTTAGGGTTAGGGTTAGGGTTAGGGTTATTGTTATGGTAAGGTTTAGGGTACGGGTTCGGGTACGACATAGGGTATGGGTTAGGGTTAGGGTTAGGGTTAGTTTGAGGGTTAGGGCTCGGTTTAGGGTACGGGTTAGGATTAGGGTACGTGTTAGTGTTAGGGTAGGGTTTAGGGTTAGGGTACGCGTTAGGGTTAGGGTAGTTATTAAACCTATCCCACTATCTAGATACCCCTTAGCACGTCAAGGAATATTATTTGGGTGTCCAGCCATGGAGAAGAGTTTAGACACTAGGAGAAGATAAGGAACACACCCATTATCAAGAAATCACATTAGGATTCTCTTTTTAACCTGTTCCTTAAAACACTAGTGCTTAGGAAATCTATTGGAGGCAGAAGCAGTCAAGGGTAGCTTAGGGTTAGGGTTAGGGTTAGGGTTAGGGTTAGGGTACGGCTTAGGGTACGGGTTCAGGTACGGGTTCATGTACGGCATAGGGTATGGGTTAGGGTTAGGGTTAGGGTTAGTTTGAAGGTTAGGGCTCGGTTTAGGGTACGGGTTATGATTAGGGTTCGTGTTAGGGTTAGGGTAGGGGTTAGGGTTAGGGTACGCGTTAGGGTTAGGGTAGTTATTAAACCTATCCCACTCTCTAGATACCCCTTAGCACGTCAAGGAATATTATTTGGGGGTCCAGCCATGGAGAAGAGTTTAGACACTAGGAGAAGATAAGGAACACACCCATTATCAAGAAATCACATTAGGATTCTCTTTTTAACCTGTTCCTTTAAACACTAGTGCTTAGGAAATCTATTGGAGGCAGAAGCAGTCAAGGGTAGCTTAGGGTTAGGGTTAGGGTTAGGGTTAGGGTTAGGGTACGGCTTAGGGTACGGGTTCGGGTACGGGTTCGGGTACGGCGTAGGGTATGGGTTAGTGTTAGGGTTAGTTTGACGGTTAGGGCTCGGTTTAGGGTACGGGTTAGGATTAGGGTACGTGTTAGGGTTAGGGTAGGGGTTAGGGTTAGGGTACGCGTTAGGGTTAGAGTAGTTATTAAACCTATCCCACTCTCTAGATACCCCTTAGCAAGTCAAGAAATATTATTTGGGGTTCCAGCCATGGAGAAGAGTTTAGACACTAGGAGAAGGTAAGGAACACACCCATTATCAAGAAATCACATTAGGATTCTCTTTTTAACCTGTTCCTTAAAACACTAGTGCTTAGGAAATCTATTGGAAACAGAAGCAGTCAAGGGTAGCTTAGGGTTAGGGTTAGGGTTAGTGTTAGGATACGGCTTAGGGTACGGGTTCGGGTACGGGTTCGGGTACGGCGTAGGGTATGGGTTAGGGTTAGGGTTAGGGTTAGTTTGAGGGTTAGGGCTCGGTTTAGGGTACGGGTTAGGATTAGGGTACGTGTTAGGGTTAGGGTAGGGGTTAGGGTTAGGGTACGCGTTAGGGTTAGGGTAGTTATTAAACCCATCCCACTCTCTAGATACCCCTTAGCACGTCAAGGAATATTATTTGGGGGTCCAGCCATGGAGAAGAGTTTAGACACTAGGAGAAGATAAGGAACACACCCATTATCAAGAAATCACATTAGGATTCTCTTTTTAACCTGTTCCTTAAAACACTAGTGCTTAGGAAATCTATTGGAGGCAGCAGCAGTCAAGGGTAGCTTAGGGTTAGGGTTAGGGTTAGGGTTAGGGTTAGGGTTATTGTTAGGGTAAGGCTTAGGGTACGGGTTCGGGTACGAGTTCGGGTACGGCATAGGGTATGGGTTAGGGTTAGGGTTAGGGTTAGTTTGAGGGTTAGGGCTCGGTTTAGGGTACGGGTTAGGATTAGGGTACGTGTTAGGGTTAGGGTAGGGTTTAGGGTTAGGGTACGCGTTAGGGTTAGGGTAGTTATTAAACCCATCCCACTCTCTAGATACCCCTTAGCACGTCAAGGAATATTATTTGGGGGTCCAGCCATGGAGAAGAGTTTAGACACTAGGAGAAGATAAGGAACACACCCATTATCAAGAAATCACATTAGGATTCTCTTTTTAACCTGTTCCTTTAAACACTAGTGCTTAGGAAATCTATTGGAGGCAGAAGCAGTCAAGGGTGGCTTAGGGTTAGGGTTAGGGTTAGGGTTAGGGTTAGGGTACGGCTTAGGGTACGGGTTCGGGTACTGGTTCGGGTACGGCGTAGGGTATGGGTTAGGGTTAGGGTTAGTTTGACGGTTAGGGCTCGGTTTAGGGTACAGGTTAGGATTAGGGTACGTGTTAGGGTTAGGGTAGGGATTAGGGTTAGGGTACGCGTTAGGGTTAGGGTAGTTATTAAACCTATCCCACTCTCTAGATACCCCTTAGCAAGTCAAGAAATATTATTTGGGGTTCCAGCCATGGAGAAGAGTTTAGACACTAGGAGAAGGTAAGGAACACACCCATTATCAAGAAATCACATTAGGATTCTCTTTTTAACCTGTTCCTTAAAACAGTAGTGCTTAGGAAATCTATTGGAAACAGAAGCAGTCAAGGGTAGCTTAGGGTTAGGGTTAGGGTTAGTGTTAGGATACGGCTTAGGGTACGGGTTCGGGTACGGGTTCGGGTACGGCGTAGGGTATGGGTTAGGGTTAGGGTTAGGGTTAGTTTGAGGGTTAGGGCTCGGTTTAGGGTACGGGTTAGGATTAGGGTACGTGTTAGGGTTAGGGTAGGGGTTAGGGTTAGGGTACGCGTTAGGGTTAGGGTAGTTATTAAACCCATCCCACTCTCTAGATACCCCTTAGCACGTCAAGGAATATTATTTGGGGGTCCAGCCATGGAGAAGAGTTTAGACACTAGGAGAAGATAAGGAACACACCCATTATCAAGAAATCACATTAGGATTCTCTTTTTAACCGGTTCCTTAAAACACTAGTGCTTAGGAAATCTATTGGAGGCAGAAGCAGTCAAGGGTAGCTTAGGGTTAGGGTTAGGGTTAGGGTTAGGGTTAGGGTACGGCTTAGGGTACGGGTTCGGTTACGGGTTCATGTACGGCATAGGGTATGGGTTAGGGTTAGGGTTAGGGTTAGTTTGAAAGTTAGGGCTCGGTTTAGGGTACGGGTTAGGATTAGGGTACGTGTTAGTGTTAGGGTAGGGGTTAGGGTTAGGGTACGCGTTAGGGTTAGGGTAATTATTAAACCCATCCCACTCTCTAGATACCCCTTAGCACGTCAAGGAATATTATTTGGGGGTCCAGCCATGGAGAAGAGTTTAGACACTAGCAGAAGATAAGGAACACACCCATTATCAAAAAATCACATTAGGATTCTCTTTTTAACCTGTTCCTTAAAACACTAGTGCTTAGGAAATCTATTGGAGGCAGCAGCAGTCAAGGGTAGCTTAGGGTTAGGGTTAGGGTTAGGGTTAGGGTTAGGGTTATTGTTAGGGTAAGGCTTAGGGTACGGGTTCGGGTACGGGTTCGGGTACGGCATAGGGTATGGGTTAGGGTTAGGGTTAGGGTTAGTTTGAGGGTTAGGGCTCGGTTTAGGGTACGGGTTAGGATTAGGGTACGTGTTAGTGTTAGGGTAGGGGTTAGGGTTAGGGTACGCGTTAGGGTTAGGGTAGTTATTAAACCTATCCCACTCTCTAGATACCCCTTAGCACGTCAAGGAATATTATTTGTGGGTCCAGCCATGGAGAAGAGTTTAGACACTAGGAGAAGATAAGGAACACACCCATTATCAAGAAATCACATTAGGATTCTCTTTTTAACCTGTTCCTTAAAACACTAATGCTTAGGAAATCTATTGGAGGCAGAAGCAGTCAAGGGTAGCTTAGGGTTAGGGTTAGGGTTAGGGTTAGGGTTAGGGTACGGCTTAGGGTACGGGTTCGGGTAGGGGTTCAGGTACGGCGTAGGGTATGGGTTAGGGTTAGGGTTAGTTTGAGGGTTAGGGCTCGGTTTAGGGTACGTGTTAGGGTTAGAGTAGGGGTTAGGGTTAGGGTACGCATTAGGGTTAGGGTAGTTGTTAAACGTATCCCACTCTCTAGATACCCCTTAGCAAGTCAAGGAATATTATTTGGGGGTCCAGCCATAGAGAAGAGTTTAGACACTAGGAGAAGATAAGGAACACACCCATTATCAAGAAATCACATTAGGATTCTCTTTTTAACCTGTTCCTTAAAACACTAGTGCTTAGGAAATCTATTGGAGGCAGAAGCAGTCAAGGGTAGCTTAGAGTTAGGGTTAGGGTTAGGGTTAGGGTTAGGGTACGGCTTAGGGTACGGGTTCGGGTACGGGTTCGGGTACGGCATAGGGTATGGGTTAGGGTTAGGGTTAGGGTTAGTTTGAGGGTTAGGGCTCGGTTTAGGGTACGGGTTAGGATTAGGGTACGTGTTAGGGTTAGGGTAGGGGTTAGGGTTAGGGTACGCGTTAGGGTAAGGGTAGTTATTAAACCTATCCCACTCTCTAGATACCCCTTAGCACGTCGAGGAATATTATTTTGGGGTCCAGCCATGGAGAAGAGTTTAGACACTAGGATAAGATAAGGAACACACCCATTATCAAGAAATCACATTAGGATTCTCTTTTTAACCTGTTCCTTAAAACACTAGTGCTTAGGAAAACTATTGGAGGCAGAAGCAGTCAAGGGTAGCTTAGGGTTAGGGTTAGGGTTAGGGTTAGGGTTAGTGTTAGGGTACGGGTTCGGGTACGGCGTAGGGTATGGGTTAGGGTTAGGGTTAGTTTGAGGGTTAGGGCTCGGTTTAGGGTACGGGTTAGGATTAGGGTACGTGTTAGGGTTAGGGTAGGGGTTAAGGTTAGGGTACGCGTTAGAGTTAGGGTAGTTATTAAACCTATCCCACTCTCTAGATACCCCTTAGCAAGTCAAGAAATATTATTTGGGTGTCCAGCCATGGAGAAGAGTTTAGACACTAGGAGAAGGTAAGGAACACACCCATTATCAAGAAATCACATTAGGATTCTCTTTTTAACCTGTTCCTTAAAACACTAGTGCTTAGGAAATCTATTGGAAACAGAAGCAGTCAAGGGTAGATAAGGGTTAGGGTTAGGGGTAGTGTTATGATACGGCTTAGGGTACGGGTTCGGGTACGGGTTCGGGTACGGCGTAGGGTATGGGTTAGGGTTAGGGTTAGGGTTAGTTTGAGGGTTAGGACTCGGTTTAGGGTACGGGTTAGGATTAGGGTACGTGTTAGGGTTAGGGTAGGGGTTAGGGTTAGGGTACGCGTTAGGGTTAGGGTAGTTATTAAACCTATCCCACTCTCTAGATACCCCTTAGCACGTCAAGGAATATTATTTGGGGGTCCAGCCATGGAGAAGAGTTTAGACACTAGGAGAAGATAAGGAACACACCCATTATCCTGAAATCACATTAGGATTCTCTTTTTAACCTGTTCCTTAAAACACTAGTGCTTAGGAAATCTATTGGAGGCAGAAGCATTCAAGGGTAGCTTAGGGTTATGGTTAGGGTTATTGTTAGGATACGGCTTAGGGTACGGGTTCGGGTACGGGTTCGGGTACGGCGTAGGGTATGGGTTAGGGTTAGGGTTAGGGTTAGGGTTAGTTTGAGGGTTAGGGCTCGGTTTAGGGTACGGGTTAGGATTAGGGTACGTGTTAGGGTTAGGGTAGGGTTTAGGGTTAGGGTACGCGTTAGGGTTAGGGTAGTTATTAAACCCATCCCACTCTCTAGATACCCCTTAGCACGTCAAGGAATATTATTTGGGGGTCCAGCCATGGAGAAGAGTTTAGACACTAGGAGAAGATAAGGAACACACCCATTATCAAGAAGTCACATTAGGATTCTCTTTTTAACCTGTTCCTTAAAACACTAGTGCTTAGGAAATCTATTGGAGGCAGAAGCAGTCAAGGGTAGCTTAGGGTTAGGGTTAGGGTTAGGGTTAGGGTTATTGTTATGGTAAGGTTTAGGGTTAGGGTTAGGGTTAGGGTAGGGGTTAGGGTTAGGGTACGCGTTAGGGTTAGGGTAGTTATTAAACCTATCCCACTCTCTAGATACCCCTTAGCAAGTCAAGAAATATTATTTGGGTGTCCAGCCATGGAGAAGAGTTTAGACACTAGGAGAAGGTAAGGAACACACCCATTATCAAGAAATCACATTAGGATTCTCTTTTTAACCTGTTCCTTAAAACACTAGTGCTTAGGAAATCTATTGGAAACAGAAGCAGTCAAGGGTAGCTTAGGGTTAGGGTTAGGGGTAGTGTTATGATACGGCTTAGGGTACGGGTTCGGGTACGGGTTCGGGTACGGCGTAGGGTATGGGTTAGGGTTAGGGTTAGGGTTAGTTTGAGGGTTAGGACTCGGTTTAGGGTACGGGTTAGGATTAGGGTACGTGTTAGGGTTAGGGTAGGGGTTAGGGTTAGGGTACGCGTTAGGGTTAGGGTAGTTATTAAACCTATCCCACTCTCTAGATACCCCTTAGCACGTCAA
This sequence comes from Eschrichtius robustus, assembly GCF_028021215.1. Taxonomy (NCBI): domain Eukaryota; kingdom Metazoa; phylum Chordata; class Mammalia; order Artiodactyla; family Eschrichtiidae; genus Eschrichtius; species Eschrichtius robustus. The sequence continues at coordinate 192,252 of NW_027175300.1, read as the reverse complement.
GGAATATTATTTGGGGGTCCAGCCATGGAGAAGAGTTTAGACACTAGGAGAAGATAAGGAACACACCCTTTATCAAGAAATCACATTAGGATTCTCTTTTTAACCTGTTCCTTAAAACACTAGTGCTTAGGAAATCTATTGGAGGCAGAAGCAGTCAAGGGTAGCTTACGGTTAGGGTTAGGGTTAGGGTTAGGTTTAGGGTACGGCTTAGGGTATGGCGTAGCGTATGGGTTAGGGTTAGGGTAAGGGTTAGTTTTAGGGTTAGGGCTAGGGTCTGGGTTAGGGTTAGGGTTAGTGTACGCCTTAGGGTACGGGTTCGGGTACGGGTTCGGGTACAACATAAGGTATGGGTTAGTGTTAGGGTTAGGGTTAGTTTTAGGGTTAGGGCTCGGTTTAGGGTACGGTTTAGGATTAGGGTACGTGTTAGGGTTAGGGTACACGTTAGGGTTAGGGTAGTTATTAAACCCATCCCACTCTCTAGATACCCCTTAGCACGTCAAGGAATATTATTTGGGGGTCCAGCCATGGAGAAGAGTTTAGACACTAGGAGAAGATAAGGAACACACCCATTATCAAGAAATCACATTAGGATTCTCTTTTTAACCTGTTCCTTAAAACACTAGTGCTTAGGAAATCTATTGGAGGCAGAAGCAGTCAAGGGTAGCTTAGGTTTAGGGTTAGGGTTAGGGTTAGGGTTATTGTTATGGTAAGGTTTAGGGTACGGGTTCGGGTACGACATAGGGTATGGGTTAGGGTTAGGGTTAGGGTTAGTTTGAGGGTTAGGGCTCGGTTTAGGGTACGGGTTAGGATTAGGGTACGTGTTAGTGTTAGGGTAGGGTTTAGGGTTAGGGTACGCGTTAGGGTTAGGGTAGTTATTAAACCTATCCCACTATCTAGATACCCCTTAGCACGTCAAGGAATATTATTTGGGTGTCCAGCCATGGAGAAGAGTTTAGACACTAGGAGAAGATAAGGAACACACCCATTATCAAGAAATCACATTAGGATTCTCTTTTTAACCTGTTCCTTAAAACACTAGTGCTTAGGAAATCTATTGGAGGCAGAAGCAGTCAAGGGTAGCTTAGGGTTAGGGTTAGGGTTAGGGTTAGGGTTAGGGTACGGCTTAGGGTACGGGTTCAGGTACGGGTTCATGTACGGCATAGGGTATGGGTTAGGGTTAGGGTTAGGGTTAGTTTGAAGGTTAGGGCTCGGTTTAGGGTACGGGTTATGATTAGGGTTCGTGTTAGGGTTAGGGTAGGGGTTAGGGTTAGGGTACGCGTTAGGGTTAGGGTAGTTATTAAACCTATCCCACTCTCTAGATACCCCTTAGCACGTCAAGGAATATTATTTGGGGGTCCAGCCATGGAGAAGAGTTTAGACACTAGGAGAAGATAAGGAACACACCCATTATCAAGAAATCACATTAGGATTCTCTTTTTAACCTGTTCCTTTAAACACTAGTGCTTAGGAAATCTATTGGAGGCAGAAGCAGTCAAGGGTAGCTTAGGGTTAGGGTTAGGGTTAGGGTTAGGGTTAGGGTTATTGTTAGGGTAAGGCTTAGGGTACGGGTTCGGGTACGGGTTCGGGTACGGCATAGGGTATGGGTTAGGGTTAGGGTTAGGGTTAGTTTGAGGGTTAGGGCTCGGTTTAGGGTACGGGTTAGGATTAGGGTACGTGTTAGTGTTAGGGTAGGGGTTAGGGTTAGGGTACGCGTTAGGGTTAGGGTAGTTATTAAACCTATCCCACTCTCTAGATACCCCTTAGCACGTCAAGGAATATTATTTGTGGGTCCAGCCATGGAGAAGAGTTTAGACACTAGGAGAAGATAAGGAACACACCCATTATCAAGAAATCACATTAGGATTCTCTTTTTAACCTGTTCCTTAAAACACTAGTGCTTAGGAAATCTATTGGAGGCAGAAGCAGTCAAGGGTAGCTTAGGGTTAGGGTTAGGGTTAGGGTTAGGGTTAGGGTACGGCTTAGGGTACGGGTTCGGGTAGGGGTTCAGGTACGGCGTAGGGTATGGGTTAGGGTTAGGGTTAGTTTGAGGGTTAGGGCTCGGTTTAGGGTACGTGTTAGGGTTAGAGTAGGGGTTAGGGTTAGGGTACGCATTAGGGTTAGGGTAGTTGTTAAACGTATCCCACTCTCTAGATACCCCTTAGCAAGTCAAGGAATATTATTTGGGGGTCCAGCCATAGAGAAGAGTTTAGACACTAGGAGAAGATAAGGAACACACCCATTATCAAGAAATCACATTAGGATTCTCTTTTTAACCTGTTCCTTAAAACACTAGTGCTTAGGAAATCTATTGGAGGCAGAAGCAGTCAAGGGTAGCTTAGGGTTAGGGTTAGGGTTAGGGTTAGGGTTAGGGTACGGCTTAGGGTACGGGTTCGGGTACGGGTTCGGGTACGGCATAGGGTATGGGTTAGGGTTAGGGTTAGGGTTAGTTTGAGGGTTAGGGCTCGGTTTAGGGTACGGGTTAGGATTAGGGTACGTGTTAGGGTTAGGGTAGGGGTTAGGGTTAGGGTACGCGTTAGGGTAAGGGTAGTTATTAAACCTATCCCACTCTCTAGATACCCCTTAGCACGTCGAGGAATATTATTTTGGGGTCCAGCCATGGAGAAAAGTTTAGACACTAGGATAAGATAAGGAACACACCCATTATCAAGAAATCACATTAGGATTCTCTTTTTAACCTGTTCCTTAAAACACTAGTGCTTAGGAAAACTATTGGAGGCAGAAGCAGTCAAGGGTAGCTTAGGGTTAGGGTTAGGGTTAGGGTTAGGGTTAGTGTTAGGGTACGGGTTCGGGTACGGGTTCGGGTACGGCGTAGGGTATGGGTTAGGGTTAGGGTTAGTTTGAGGGTTAGGGCTCGGTTTAGGGTACGGGTTAGGATTAGGGTACGTGTTAGGGTTAGGGTAGGGGTTAGGGTTAGGGTACGCGTTAGGGTTAGGGTAGTTATTAAACCTATCCCACTCTCTAGATACCCCTTAGCAAGTCAAGAAATATTATTTGGGTGTCCAGCCATGGAGAAGAGTTTAGACACTAGGAGAAGGTAAGGAACACACCCATTATCAAGAAATCACATTAGGATTCTCTTTTTAACCTGTTCCTTAAAACACTAGTGCTTAGGAAATCTATTGGAAACAGAAGCAGTCAAGGGTAGCTTAGGGTTAGGGTTAGGGGTAGTGTTATGATACGGCTTAGGGTACGGGTTCGGGTACGGGTTCGGGTACGGCGTAGGGTATGGGTTAGGGTTAGGGTTAGGGTTAGTTTGAGGGTTAGGACTCGGTTTAGGGTACGGGTTAGGATTAGGGTACGTGTTAGGGTTAGGGTAGGGGTTAGGGTTAGGGTACGCGTTAGGGTTAGGGTAGTTATTAAACCTATCCCACTCTCTAGATACCCCTTAGCACGTCAAGGAATATTATTTGGGGGTCCAGCCATGGAGAAGAGTTTAGACACTAGGAGAAGATAAGGAACACACCCTTTATCAAGAAATCACATTAGGATTCTCTTTTTAACCTGTTCCTTAAAACACTAGTGCTTAGGAAATCTATTGGAGGCAGAAGCAGTCAAGGGTAGCTTACGGTTAGGGTTAGGGTTAGGGTTAGGTTTAGGGTACGGCTTAGGGTATGGCGTAGCGTATGGGTTAGGGTTAGGGTAAGGGTTAGTTTTAGGGTTAGGGCTAGGGTCTGGGTTAGGGTTAGGGTTAGTGTACGCCTTAGGGTACGGGTTCGGGTACGGGTTCGGGTACAACATAAGGTATGGGTTAGTGTTAGGGTTAGGGTTAGTTTTAGGGTTAGGGCTCGGTTTAGGGTACGGTTTAGGATTAGGGTACGTGTTAGGGTTAGGGTACGCGTTAGGGTTAGGGTAGTTATTAAACCCATCCCACTCTCTAGATACCCCTTAGCACGTCAAGGAATATTATTTGGGGGTCCAGCCATGGAGAAGAGTTTAGACACTAGGAGAAGATAAGGAACACACCCATTATCAAGAAATCACATTAGGATTCTCTTTTTAACCTGTTCCTTAAAACACTAGTGCTTAGGAAATCTATTGGAGGCAGAAGCAGTCAAGGGTAGCTTAGGTTTAGGGTTAGGGTTAGGGTTAGGGTTATTGTTATGGTAAGGTTTAGGGTACGGGTTCGGGTACGACATAGGGTATGGGTTAGGGTTAGGGTTAGGGTTAGTTTGAGGGTTAGGGCTCGGTTTAGGGTACGGGTTAGGATTAGGGTACGTGTTAGTGTTAGGGTAGGGTTTAGGGTTAGGGTACGCGTTAGGGTTAGGGTAGTTATTAAACCTATCCCACTATCTAGATACCCCTTAGCACGTCAAGGAATATTATTTGGGTGTCCAGCCATGGAGAAGAGTTTAGACACTAGGAGAAGATAAGGAACACACCCATTATCAAGAAATCACATTAGGATTCTCTTTTTAACCTGTTCCTTAAAACACTAGTGCTTAGGAAATCTATTGGAGGCAGAAGCAGTCAAGGGTAGCTTAGGGTTAGGGTTAGGGTTAGGGTTAGGGTTAGGGTACGGCTTAGGGTACGGGTTCAGGTACGGGTTCATGTACGGCATAGGGTATGGGTTAGGGTTAGGGTTAGGGTTAGTTTGAAGGTTAGGGCTCGGTTTAGGGTACGGGTTATGATTAGGGTTCGTGTTAGGGTTAGGGTAGGGGTTAGGGTTAGGGTACGCGTTAGGGTTAGGGTAGTTATTAAACCTATCCCACTCTCTAGATACCCCTTAGCACGTCAAGGAATATTATTTGGGGGTCCAGCCATGGAGAAGAGTTTAGACACTAGGAGAAGATAAGGAACACACCCATTATCAAGAAATCACATTAGGATTCTCTTTTTAACCTGTTCCTTTAAACACTAGTGCTTAGGAAATCTATTGGAGGCAGAAGCAGTCAAGGGTAGCTTAGGGTTAGGGTTAGGGTTAGGGTTAGGGTTAGGGTACGGCTTAGGGTACGGGTTCGGGTACGGATTCGGGTACGGCGTAGGGTATGGGTTAGTGTTAGGGTTAGTTTGACGGTTAGGGCTCGGTTTAGGGTACGGGTTAGGATTAGGGTACGTGTTAGGGTTAGGGTAGGGGTTAGGGTTAGGGTACGCGTTAGGGTTAGAGTAGTTATTAAACCTATCCCACTCTCTAGATACCCCTTAGCAAGTCAAGAAATATTATTTGGGGTTCCAGCCATGGAGAAGAGTTTAGACACTAGGAGAAGGTAAGGAACACACCCATTATCAAGAAATCACATTAGGATTCTCTTTTTAACCTGTTCCTTAAAACACTAGTGCTTAGGAAATCTATTGGAAACAGAAGCAGTCAAGGGTAGCTTAGGGTTAGGGTTAGGGTTAGTGTTAGGATACGGCTTAGGGTACGGGTTCGGGTACGGGTTCGGGTACGGCGTAGGGTATGGGTTAGGGTTAGGGTTAGGGTTAGTTTGAGGGTTAGGGCTCGGTTTAGGGTACGGGTTAGGATTAGGGTACGTGTTAGGGTTAGGGTAGGGGTTAGGGTTAGGGTACGCGTTAGGGTTAGGGTAGTTATTAAACCCATCCCACTCTCTAGATACCCCTTAGCACGTCAAGGAATATTATTTGGGGGTCCAGCCATGGAGAAGAGTTTAGACACTAGGAGAAGATAAGGAACACACCCATTATCAAGAAATCACATTAGGATTCTCTTTTTAACCTGTTCCTTAAAACACTAGTGCTTAGGAAATCTATTGGAGGCAGCAGCAGTCAAGGGTAGCTTAGGGTTAGGGTTAGGGTTAGGGTTAGGGTTAGGGTTATTGTTAGGTTAAGGCTTAGGGTACGGGTTCGGGTACGAGTTCGGGTACGGCATAGGGTATGGGTTAGGGTTAGGGTTAGGGTTAGTTTGAGGGTTAGGGCTCGGTTTAGGGTACGGGTTAGGATTAGGGTACGTGTTAGGGTTAGGGTAGGGTTTAGGGTTAGGGTACGCGTTAGGGTTAGGGTAGTTATTAAACCCATCCCACTCTCTAGATACCCCTTAGCACGTCAAGGAATATTATTTGGGGGTCCAGCCATGGAGAAGAGTTTAGACACTAGCAGAAGATAAGGAACACACCCATTATCAAGAAATCACATTAGGATTCTCTTTTTAACCTGTTCCTTTAAACACTAGTGCTTAGGAAATCTATTGGAGGCAGAAGCAGTCAAGGGTGGCTTAGGGTTAGGGTTAGGGTTAGGGTTAGGGTTAGGGTACGGCTTAGGGTACGGGTTCGGGTACGGGTTCGGGTACGGCGTAGGGTATGGGTTAGGGTTAGGGTTAGTTTGACGGTTAGGGCTCGGTTTAGGGTACAGGTTAGGATTAGGGTACGTGTTAGGGTTAGGGTAGGGATTAGGGTTAGGGTACGCGTTAGGGTTAGGGTAGTTATTAAACCTATCCCACTCTCTAGATACCCCTTAGCAAGTCAAGAAATATTATTTGGGGTTCCAGCCATGGAGAAGAGTTTAGACACTAGGAGAAGGTAAGGAACACACCCATTATCAAGAAATCACATTAGGATTCTCTTTTTAACCTGTTCCTTAAAACAGTAGTGCTTAGGAAATCTATTGGAAACAGAAGCAGTCAAGGGTAGCTTAGGGTTAGGGTTAGGGTTAGTGTTAGGATACGGCTTAGGGTACGGGTTCGGGTACGGGTTCGGGTACGGCGTAGGGTATGGGTTAGGGTTAGGGTTAGGGTTAGTTTGAGGGTTAGGGCTCGGTTTAGGGTACGGGTTAGGATTAGGGTACGTGTTAGGGTTAGGGTAGGGGTTAGGGTTAGGGTACGCGTTAGGGTTAGGGTAGTTATTAAACCCATCCCACTCTCTAGATACCCCTTAGCACGTCAAGGAATATTATTTGGGGGTCCAGCCATGGAGAAGAGTTTAGACACTAGGAGAAGATAAGGAACACACCCATTATCAAGAAATCACATTAGGATTCTCTTTTTAACCGGTTCCTTAAAACACTAGTGCTTAGGAAATCTATTGGAGGCAGAAGCAGTCAAGGGTAGCTTAGGGTTAGGGTTAGGGTTAGGGTTAGGGTTAGGGTACGGCTTAGGGTACGGGTTCGGTTACGGGTTCATGTACGGCATAGGGTATGGGTTAGGGTTAGGGTTAGGGTTAGTTTGAAAGTTAGGGCTCGGTTTAGGGTACGGGTTAGGATTAGGGTACGTGTTAGGGTTAGGGTAGGGGTTAGGGTTAGGGTACGCGTTAGGGTTAGAGTAGTTATTAAACCTATCCCACTCTCTAGATACCCCTTAGCAAGTCAAGAAATATTATTTGGGGTTCCAGCCATGGAGAAGAGTTTAGACACTAGGAGAAGGTAAGGAACACACCCATTATCAAGAAATCACATTAGGATTCTCTTTTTAACCTGTTCCTTAAAACACTAGTGCTTAGGAAATCTATTGGAAACAGAAGCAGTCAAGGGTAGCTTAGGGTTAGGGTTAGGGTTAGTGTTAGGATACGGCTTAGGGTACGGGTTCGGGTACGGGTTCGGGTACGGCGTAGGGTATGGGTTAGGGTTAGGGTTAGGGTTAGTTTGAGGGTTAGGGCTCGGTTTAGGGTACGGGTTAGGATTAGGGTACGTGTTAGGGTTAGGGTAGGGGTTAGGGTTAGGGTACGCGTTAGGGTTAGGGTAGTTATTAAACCCATCCCACTCTCTAGATACCCCTTAGCACGTCAAGGAATATTATTTGGGGGTCCAGCCATGGAGAAGAGTTTAGACACTAGGAGAAGATAAGGAACACACCCATTATCAAGAAATCACATTAGGATTCTCTTTTTAACCTGTTCCTTAAAACACTAGTGCTTAGGAAATCTATTGGAGGCAGCAGCAGTCAAGGGTAGCTTAGGGTTAGGGTTAGGGTTAGGGTTAGGGTTAGGGTTATTGTTAGGTTAAGGCTTAGGGTACGGGTTCGGGTACGAGTTCGGGTACGGCATAGGGTATGGGTTAGGGTTAGGGTTAGGGTTAGTTTGAGGGTTAGGGCTCGGTTTAGGGTACGGGTTAGGATTAGGGTACGTGTTAGGGTTAGGGTAGGGTTTAGGGTTAGGGTACGCGTTAGGGTTAGGGTAGTTATTAAACCCATCCCACTCTCTAGATACCCCTTAGCACGTCAAGGAATATTATTTGGGGGTCCAGCCATGGAGAAGAGTTTAGACACTAGCAGAAGATAAGGAACACACCCATTATCAAGAAATCACATTAGGATTCTCTTTTTAACCTGTTCCTTTAAACACTAGTGCTTAGGAAATCTATTGGAGGCAGAAGCAGTCAAGGGTGGCTTAGGGTTAGGGTTAGGGTTAGGGTTAGGGTTAGGGTACGGCTTAGGGTACGGGTTCGGGTACGGGTTCGGGTACGGCGTAGGGTATGGGTTAGGGTTAGGGTTAGTTTGACGGTTAGGGCTCGGTTTAGGGTACAGGTTAGGATTAGGGTACGTGTTAGGGTTAGGGTAGGGATTAGGGTTAGGGTACGCGTTAGGGTTAGGGTAGTTATTAAACCTATCCCACTCTCTAGATACCCCTTAGCAAGTCAAGAAATATTATTTGGGGTTCCAGCCATGGAGAAGAGTTTAGACACTAGGAGAAGGTAAGGAACACACCCATTATCAAGAAATCACATTAGGATTCTCTTTTTAACCTGTTCCTTAAAACAGTAGTGCTTAGGAAATCTATTGGAAACAGAAGCAGTCAAGGGTAGCTTAGGGTTAGGGTTAGGGTTAGTGTTAGGATACGGCTTAGGGTACGGGTTCGGGTACGGGTTCGGGTACGGCGTAGGGTATGGGTTAGGGTTAGGGTTAGGGTTAGTTTGAGGGTTAGGGCTCGGTTTAGGGTACGGGTTAGGATTAGGGTACGTGTTAGGGTTAGGGTAGGGGTTAGGGTTAGGGTACGCGTTAGGGTTAGGGTAGTTATTAAACCCATCCCACTCTCTAGATACCCCTTAGCACGTCAAGGAATATTATTTGGGGGTCCAGCCATGGAGAAGAGTTTAGACACTAGGAGAAGATAAGGAACACACCCATTATCAAGAAATCACATTAGGATTCTCTTTTTAACCGGTTCCTTAAAACACTAGTGCTTAGGAAATCTATTGGAGGCAGAAGCAGTCAAGGGTAGCTTAGGGTTAGGGTTAGGGTTAGGGTTAGGGTTAGGGTACGGCTTAGGGTACGGGTTCGGTTACGGGTTCATGTACGGCATAGGGTATGGGTTAGGGTTAGGGTTAGGGTTAGTTTGAAAGTTAGGGCTCGGTTTAGGGTACGGGTTAGGATTAGGGTACGTGTTAGTGTTAGGGTAGGGGTTAGGGTTAGGGTACGCGTTAGGGTTAGGGTAATTATTAAACCCATCCCACTCTCTAGATACCCCTTAGCACGTCAAGGAATATTATTTGGGGGTCCAGCCATGGAGAAGAGTTTAGACACTAGCAGAAGATAAGGAACACACCCATTATCAAAAAATCACATTAGGATTCTCTTTTTAACCTGTTCCTTAAAACACTAGTGCTTAGGAAATCTATTGGAGGCAGCAGCAGTCAAGGGTAGCTTAGGGTTAGGGTTAGGGTTAGGGTTAGGGTTAGGGTTATTGTTAGGGTAAGGCTTAGGGTACGGGTTCGGGTACGGGTTCGGGTACGGCATAGGGTATGGGTTAGGGTTAGGGTTAGGGTTAGTTTGAGGGTTAGGGCTCGGTTTAGGGTACGGGTTAGGATTAGGGTACGTGTTAGTGTTAGGGTAGGGGTTAGGGTTAGGGTACGCGTTAGGGTTAGGGTAGTTATTAAACCTATCCCACTCTCTAGATACCCCTTAGCACGTCAAGGAATATTATTTGTGGGTCCAGCCATGGAGAAGAGTTTAGACACTAGGAGAAGATAAGGAACACACCCATTATCAAGAAATCACATTAGGATTCTCTTTTTAACCTGTTCCTTAAAACACTAGTGCTTAGGAAATCTATTGGAGGCAGAAGCAGTCAAGGGTAGCTTAGGGTTAGGGTTAGGGTTAGGGTTAGGGTTAGGGTACGGCTTAGGGTACGGGTTCGGGTAGGGGTTCAGGTACGGCGTAGGGTATGGGTTAGGGTTAGGGTTAGTTTGAGGGTTAGGGCTCGGTTTAGGGTACGTGTTAGGGTTAGAGTAGGGGTTAGGGTTAGGGTACGCATTAGGGTTAGGGTAGTTGTTAAACGTATCCCACTCTCTAGATACCCCTTAGCAAGTCAAGGAATATTATTTGGGGGTCCAGCCATAGAGAAGAGTTTAGACACTAGGAGAAGATAAGGAACACACCCATTATCAAGAAATCACATTAGGATTCTCTTTTTAACCTGTTCCTTAAAACACTAGTGCTTAGGAAATCTATTGGAGGCAGAAGCAGTCAAGGGTAGCTTAGAGTTAGGGTTAGGGTTAGGGTTAGGGTTAGGGTACGGCTTAGGGTACGGGTTCGGGTACGGGTTCGGGTACGGCATAGGGTATGGGTTAGGGTTAGGGTTAGGGTTAGTTTGAGGGTTAGGGCTCGGTTTAGGGTACGGGTTAGGATTAGGGTACGTGTTAGGGTTAGGGTAGGGGTTAGGGTTAGGGTACGCGTTAGGGTAAGGATAGTTATTAAACCTATCCCACTCTCTAGATACCCCTTAGCACGTCGAGGAATATTATTTTGGGGTCCAGCCATGGAGAAGAGTTTAGACACTAGGATAAGATAAGGAACACACCCATTATCAAGAAATCACATTAGGATTCTCTTTTTAACCTGTTCCTTAAAACACTAGTGCTTAGGAAAACTATTGGAGGCAGAAGCAGTCAAGGGTAGCTTAGGGTTAGGGTTAGGGTTAGGGTTAGGGTTAGTGTTAGGGTACGGGTTCGGGTACGGGTTCGGGTACGGCGTAGGGTATGGGTTAGGGTTAGGGTTAGTTTGAGGGTTAGGGCTCGGTTTAGGGTACGGGTTAGGATTAGGGTACGTGTTAGGGTTAGGGTAGGGGTTAAGGTTAGGGTACGCGTTAGAGTTAGGGTAGTTATTAAACCTATCCCACTCTCTAGATACCCCTTAGCAAGTCAAGAAATATTATTTGGGTGTCCAGCCATGGAGAAGAGTTTAGACACTAGGAGAAGGTAAGGAACACACCCATTATCAAGAAATCACATTAGGATTCTCTTTTTAACCTGTTCCTTAAAACACTAGTGCTTAGGAAATCTATTGGAAACAGAAGCAGTCAAGGGTAGATAAGGGTTAGGGTTAGGGGTAGTGTTATGATACGGCTTAGGGTACGGGTTCGGGTACGGGTTCGGGTACGGCGTAGGGTATGGGTTAGGGTTAGGGTTAGGGTTAGTTTGAGGGTTAGGACTCGGTTTAGGGTACGGGTTAGGATTAGGGTACGTGTTAGGGTTAGGGTAGGGGTTAGGGTTAGGGTACGCGTTAGGGTTAGGGTAGTTATTAAACCTATCCCACTCTCTAGATACCCCTTAGCACGTCAAGGAATATTATTTGGGGGTCCAGCCATGGAGAAGAGTTTAGACACTAGGAGAAGATAAGGAACACACCCTTTATCAAGAAATCACATTAGGATTCTCTTTTTAACCTGTTCCTTAAAACACTAGTGCTTAGGAAATCTATTGGAGGCAGAAGCAGTCAAGGGTAGCTTACGGTTAGGGTTAGGGTTAGGGTTAGGTTTAGGGTACGGCTTAGGGTATGGCGTAGCGTATGGGTTAGGGTTAGGGTAAGGGTTAGTTTTAGGGTTAGGGTTAGGGTTAGGGTTAGGGTTAGGGTTAGGGTTATTGTTATGGTAAGGTTTAGGGTACGGGTTCGGGTACGGGTTCGGGTACGACATAGGGTATGGGTTAGGTTTAGGGTTAGGGTTAGTTTGAGGGTTAGGGCTCGGTTTAGGGTACGGGTTAGGATTAGGGTACGTGTTAGGGTTAGGGTAGGGTTTAGGGTTAGGGTACGCGTTAGGGTTAGGGTAGTTATTAAACCTATCCCACTATCTAGATACCCCTTAGCACGTCAAGGAATATTATTTGGGTGTCCAGCCATGGAGAAGAGTTTAGACACTAGGAGAATATAAGGAACACACCCATTATCAAGAAATCACATTAGGATTCTCTTTTTAACCTGTTCCTTAAAATACTAGTGCTTAGGAAATCTATTGGAGGCAGAAGCAGTCAAGGGTAGCTTAGGGTTAGGGTTAGGGTTAGGGTTAGGGTTAGGGTACGGCTTAGGGTACGGGTTCGGGTACGGGTTCATGTACGGCATAGGGTATGGGTTAGGGTTAGGGTTAGGGTTAGTTTGAAGGTTAGGGCTCGGTTTAGGGTACGGGGTAGGATTAGGGTTCGTGTTAGGGTTAGGGTAGGGGTTAGGGTTAGGGTACGCGTTAGGGTTAGGGTAGTTATTAAACCTATCCCACTCTCTAGATACCCCTTAGCACGTCAAGGAATATTATTTGGGGGTCCAGCCATGGAGAAGAGTTTAGACACTAGGAGAAGATAAGGAACACACCCATTATCAAGAAATCACATTAGGATTCTCTTTTTAACCTGTTCCTTTAAACACTAGTGCTTAGGAAATCTATTGGAGGCAGAAGCAGTGAAGGGTAGCTTAGGGTTAGGGTTAGGGTTAGGGTTAGGGTACGGCTTAGGGTACGGGTTCGGGTACGGGTTCGGGTACGGCGTAGGGTATGGGTTAGGGTTAGGGTTAGTTTGAGGGTTAGGGCTCGGTTTAGTGTACGGGTTAGGATTAGGGTACGTGTTAGGGTTAGGGTAGGGGTTAGGGTTAGGATACGCGTTAGGGTTAGGGTAGTTATTAAACCTATCCCACTCTCTAGATACCCCTTAGCAAGTCAAGAAATATTATTTGGGGTTCCAGCCATGGAGAAGAGTTTAGACACTAGGAGAAGGTAAGGAACACACCCATTATCAAGAAATCACATTAGGATTCTCTTTTTAACCTGTTCCTTAAAACACTAGTGCTTAGGAAATCTATTGGAAACAGAAGCAGTCAAGGGTAGCTTAGGGTTAGGGTTAGGGTTAGTGTTAGGATACGGCTTAGGGTACGGGTTCGGGTACGGGTTCGGGTACGGCGTAGGGTATGGGTTAGGGTTAGTGTTAGGGTTAGTTTGAGGGTTAGGGGTCGGTTTAGGGTACGGGTTAGGATTAGTGTACGTGTTAGGGTTAGGGTAGGGGTTAGGGTTAGGGTACGCGTTAGGGTTAGGGTAGTTATTAAACCCATCCCACTCTCTAGATACCCCTTAGCACGTCAAGGAATATTATTTGGGGGTCCAGCCATGGAGAAGAGTTTAGACACTAGGAGAAGATAAGGAACACACCCATTATCAAGAAATCACATTAGGATTCTCTTTTTAACCGGTTCCTTAAAACACTAGTGCTTAGGAAATCTATTGGAGGCAGAAGCAGTCAAGGGTAGCTTAGGGTTAGGGTTAGGGTTATGGTTAGGGTTAGGGTACGGCTTAGGGTACGGGTTCGGGTACGGGTTCATGTACGGCATAGGGTATGGGTTAGGGTTAGGGTTAGGGTTAGTTTGAAGGTTAGGGCTCGGTTTAGGGTACGGGTTAGGATTAGGGTTCGTGTTAGGGTTAGGGTAGGGGTTAGGGTTAGGGTACGCGTTAGGGTTAGGGTAGTTATTAAACCTATCCCACTCTCTACATACCCCTTAGCACGTCAAGGAATATTATTTGGGGGTCCAGCCATGGAGAAGAGTTTAGACACTAGGAGAAGATAAGGAACACACCCATTATCAAGAAATCACATTAGGATTCTCTTTTTAACCTGTTCCTTTAAACACTAGTGCTTAGGAAATCTATTGGAGGCAGAAGCAGTCAAGGGTAGCTTAGGGTTAGGGTTAGGGTTAGGGTTAGGGTTAGGGTACGGCTTAGGGTACGGGTTCGGGTACGGGTTCGGGTACGGGTTCGGGTACGGCGTAGGGTATGTGTTAGGGTAGGGTTAGGGTTAGTTTGAGGGTTAGGGCTCGGTTTAGGGTACGTGTTAGTGTTAGGGTAGGGGTTAGGGTTAGGGTACGCGTTAGGGTTAGGGTAGTTATTAAACCTATCCCACTCCCTATATACCCCTTAGCAAGTCAAGGAATATTATTTGGGGGTCCAGCCATGGAGAAGAGTTTAGACACTAGGAGAAGATAAGGAACACACCCATTATGAAGAAATCACATTAGGATTCTCTTTTTAACCTGTTCCTTAAAACACTAGTGCTTAGGAAATCTATTGGAGGCAGAAGCAGTCAAGGGTAGCTTAGGGTTAGGGTTAGGGTTAGTGTGAGGATACGGCTTAGGGTACGGGTTCGGGTACGGGTTCGGGTACGGCGTAGGGTATGGGTTAGGGTTAGGGTTAGGGTTAGTTTGAGGGTTAGGGCTCGGTTTAGGGTACGGGTTAGGATTAGGGTACGTGTTAGGGTTAGGGTAGGGTTTAGGGTTAGGGTACGCGTTAGGGTTAGGGTAGTTATTAAACCCATCCCACTCTCTAGATACCCCTTAGCACGTCAAGGAATATTATTTGGGGGTCCAGCCATGGAGAAGAGTTTATACACTAGGAGAAGATAAGGAACACACCCATTATCAAGAAATCACATTAGTATTCTCTTTTTAACCTGTTCCTTAAAACACTAGCGCTTAGGAAATCTATTGGAGGCAGAAGCAGTCAAGGGTAGCTTAGGGTTAGGGTTAGGGTTAGGGTTAGGGTACGGCTTAGGGTACGGGTTCGGGTACGGGTTCGTGTACGGCATAGGGTATGGGTTAGGGTTAGTGTTAGGGTTAGTTTGAAGGTTAGGGCTCGGTTTAGGGTACGGGTTAGGATTAGGGTTCGTGTTAGTGTTAGGTTAGGTGTTAGGGTTAGGGTACGCGTTAGGGTTAGGGTAGTTATTAAACCCATCCCACTCTCTAGATACCCCTTAGCACGTCAAGGAATATTATTTGGGGGTCCAGCCATGGAGAAGAGTTTAGACACTAGGAGAAGATAAGGAACACACCCATTATCAAGAAATCACATTAGGATTCTCTTTTTAACCGGTTCCTTAAAACACTAGTGCTTAGGAAATCTATTGGAGGCAGAAGCAGTCAAGGGTAGCTTAGGGTTAGGTTTAGGGTTAGGGTTAGGGTTAGGGTACGGCTTAGGGTACGGGTTCGGTTACGGGTTCATGTACGGCATAGGGTATGGGTTAGGGTTAGGGTTAGGGTTAGTTTGAAAGTTAGGGCTCGGTTTAGGGTACGGGTTAGGATTAGGGTACGTGTTAGTGTTAGGGTAGGGGTTAGGGTTAGGGTACGCGTTAGGGTTAGGGTAATTATTAAACCCATCCCACTCTCTAGATACCCCTTAGCACGTCAAGGAATATTATTTGGGGGTCCAGCCATGGAGAAGAGTTTAGACACTAGCAGAAGATAAGGAACACACCCATTATCAAAAAATCACATTAGGATTCTCTTTTTAACCTGTTCCTTAAAACACTAGTGCTTAGGAAATCTATTGGAGGCAGCAGCAGTCAAGGGTAGCTTAGGGTTAGGGTTAGGGTTAGGGTTAGGGTTAGGGTTATTGTTAGGGTAAGGCTTAGGGTACGGGTTCGGGTACGGGTTCGGGTACGGCATAGGGTATGGGTTAGGGTTAGGGTTAGGGTTAGTTTGAGGGTTAGGGCTCGGTTTAGTGTACGGGTTAGGATTAGGGTACGTGTTAGTGTTAGGGTAGGGGTTAGGGTTAGGGTACGCGTTAGGGTTAGGGTAGTTATTAAACCTATCCCACTCTCTAGATACCCCTTAGCACGTCAAGGAATATTATTTGTGGGTCCAGCCATGGAGAAGAGTTTAGACACTAGGAGAAGATAAGGAACACACCCATTATCAAGAAATCACATTAGGATTCTCTTTTTAACCTGTTCCTTAAAACACTAGTGCTTAGGAAATCTATTGGAGGCAGAAGCAGTCAAGGGTAGCTTAGGGTTAGGGTTAGGGTTAGGGTTAGGGTTAGGGTACGGCTTAGGGTACGGGTTCGGGTAGGGGTTCAGGTACGGCGTAGGGTATGGGTTAGGGTTAGGGTTAGTTTGAGGGTTAGGGCTCGGTTTAGGGTACGTGTTAGGGTTAGAGTAGGGGTTAGGGTTAGGGTACGCATTAGGGTTAGGGTAGTTGTTAAACGTATCCCACTCTCTAGATACCCCTTAGCAAGTCAAGGAATATTATTTGGGGGTCCAGCCATAGAGAAGAGTTTAGACACTAGGAGAAGATAAGGAACACACCCATTATCAAGAAATCACATTAGGATTCTCTTTTTAACCTGTTCCTTAAAACACTAGTGCTTAGGAAATCTATTGGAGGCAGAAGCAGTCAAGGGTAGCTTAGAGTTAGGGTTAGGGTTAGGGTTAGGGTTAGGGTACGGCTTAGGGTACGGGTTCGGGTACGGGTTCGGGTACGGCATAGGGTATGGGTTAGGGTTAGGGTTAGGGTTAGTTTGAGGGTTAGGGCTCGGTTTAGGGTACGGGTTAGGATTAGGGTACGTGTTAGGGTTAGGGTAGGGGTTAGGGTTAGGGTACGCGTTAGGGTAAGGGTAGTTATTAAACCTATCCCACTCTCTAGATACCCCTTAGCACGTCGAGGAATATTATTTTGGGGTCCAGCCATGGAGAAGAGTTTAGACACTAGGATAAGATAAGGAACACACCCATTATCAAGAAATCACATTAGGATTCTCTTTTTAACCTGTTCCTTAAAACACTAGTGCTTAGGAAAACTATTGGAGGCAGAAGCAGTCAAGGGTAGCTTAGGGTTAGGGTTAGGGTTAGGGTTAGGGTTAGTGTTAGGGTACGGGTTCGGGTACGGGTTCGGGTACGGCGTAGGGTATGGGTTAGGGTTAGGGTTAGTTTGAGGGTTAGGGCTCGGTTTAGGGTACGGGTTAGGATTAGGGTACGTGTTAGGGTTAGGGTAGGGGTTAAGGTTAGGGTACGCGTTAGAGTTAGGGTAGTTATTAAACCTATCCCACTCTCTAGATACCCCTTAGCAAGTCAAGAAATATTATTTGGGTGTCCAGCCATGGAGAAGAGTTTAGACACTAGGAGAAGGTAAGGAACACACCCATTATCAAGAAATCACATTAGGATTCTCTTTTTAACCTGTTCCTTAAAACACTAGTGCTTAGGAAATCTATTGGAAACAGAAGCAGTCAAGGGTAGATAAGGGTTAGGGTTAGGGGTAGTGTTATGATACGGCTTAGGGTACGGGTTCGGGTACGGGTTCGGGTACGGCGTAGGGTATGGGTTAGGGTTAGGGTTAGGGTTAGTTTGAGGGTTAGGACTCGGTTTAGGGTACGGGTTAGGATTAGGGTACGTGTTAGGGTTAGGGTAGGGGTTAGGGTTAGGGTACGCGTTAGGGTTAGGGTAGTTATTAAACCTATCCCACTCTCTAGATACCCCTTAGCACGTCAAGGAATATTATTTGGGGGTCCAGCCATGGAGAAGAGTTTAGACACTAGGAGAAGATAAGGAACACACCCTTTATCAAGAAATCACATTAGGATTCTCTTTTTAACCTGTTCCTTAAAACACTAGTGCTTAGGAAATCTATTGGAGGCAGAAGCAGTCAAGGGTAGCTTACGGTTAGGGTTAGGGTTAGGGTTAGGTTTAGGGTACGGCTTAGGGTATGGCGTAGCGTATGGGTTAGGGTTAGGGTAAGGGTTAGTTTTAGGGTTAGGGTTAGGGTTAGGGTTAGGGTTAGGGTTAGGGTTATTGTTATGGTAAGGTTTAGGGTACGGGTTCGGGTACGGGTTCGGGTACGACATAGGGTATGGGTTAGGTTTAGGGTTAGGGTTAGTTTGAGGGTTAGGGCTCGGTTTAGGGTACGGGTTAGGATTAGGGTACGTGTTAGGGTTAGGGTAGGGTTTAGGGTTAGGGTACGCGTTAGGGTTAGGGTAGTTATTAAACCTATCCCACTATCTAGATACCCCTTAGCACGTCAAGGAATATTATTTGGGTGTCCAGCCATGGAGAAGAGTTTAGACACTAGGAGAATATAAGGAACACACCCATTATCAAGAAATCACATTAGGATTCTCTTTTTAACCTGTTCCTTAAAATACTAGTGCTTAGGAAATCTATTGGAGGCAGAAGCAGTCAAGGGTAGCTTAGGGTTAGGGTTAGGGTTAGGGTTAGGGTTAGGGTACGGCTTAGGGTACGGGTTCGGGTACGGGTTCATGTACGGCATAGGGTATGGGTTAGGGTTAGGGTTAGGGTTAGTTTGAAGGTTAGGGCTCGGTTTAGGGTACGGGGTAGGATTAGGGTTCGTGTTAGGGTTAGGGTAGGGGTTAGGGTTAGGGTACGCGTTAGGGTTAGGGTAGTTATTAAACCTATCCCACTCTCTAGATACCCCTTAGCACGTCGAGGAATATTATTTTGGGGTCCAGCCATGGAGAAGAGTTTAGACACTAGGATAAGATAAGGAACACACCCATTATCAAGAAATCACATTAGGATTCTCTTTTTAACCTGTTCCTTTAAACACTAGTGCTTAGGAAATCTATTGGAGGCAGAAGCAGTGAAGGGTAGCTTAGGGTTAGGGTTAGGGTTAGGGTTAGGGTACGGCTTAGGGTACGGGTTCGGGTACGGGTTCGGGTACGGCGTAGGGTATGGGTTAGGGTTAGGGTTAGTTTGAGGGTTAGGGCTCGGTTTAGTGTACGGGTTAGGATTAGGGTACGTGTTAGGGTTAGGGTAGGGTTTAGGGTTAGGATACGCGTTAGGGTTAGGGTAGTTATTAAACCTATCCCACTCTCTAGATACCCCTTAGCAAGTCAAGAAATATTATTTGGGGTTCCAGCCATGGAGAAGAGTTTAGACACTAGGAGAAGGTAAGGAACACACCCATTATCAAGAAATCACATTAGGATTCTCTTTTTAACCTGTTCCTTAAAACACTAGTGCTTAGGAAATCTATTGGAAACAGAAGCAGTCAAGGGTAGCTTAGGGTTAGGGTTAGGGTTAGTGTTAGGATACGGCTTAGGGTACGGGTTCGGGTACGGGTTCGGGTACGGCGTAGGGTATGGGATAGGGTTAGGGTTAGGGTTAGTTTGAGGGTTAGGGGTCGGTTTAGGGTACGGGTTAGGATTAGTGTACGTGTTAGGGTTAGGGTAGGGGTTAGGGTTAGGGTACGCGTTAGGGTTAGGGTAGTTATTAAACCCATCCCACTCTCTAGATACCCCTTAGCACGTCAAGGAATATTATTTGGGGGTCCAGCCATGGAGAAGAGTTTAGACACTAGGAGAAGATAAGGAACACACCCATTATCAAGAAATCACATTAGGATTCTCTTTTTAACCGGTTCCTTAAAACACTAGTGCTTAGGAAATCTATTGGAGGCAGAAGCAGTCAAGGGTAGCTTAGGGTTAGGGTTAGGGTTATGGTTAGGGTTAGGGTACGGCTTAGGGTACGGGTTCGGGTACGGGTTCATGTACGGCATAGGGTATGGGTTAGGGTTAGGGTTAGGGTTAGTTTGAAGGTTAGGGCTCGGTTTAGGGTACGGGTTAGGATTAGGGTTCGTGTTAGGGTTAGGGTAGGGGTTAGGGTTAGGGTACGCGTTAGGGTTAGGGTAGTTATTAAACCTATCCCACTCTCTACATACCCCTTAGCACGTCAAGGAATATTATTTGGGGGTCCAGCCATGGAGAAGAGTTTAGACACTAGGAGAAGATAAGGAACACACCCATTATCAAGAAATCACATTAGGATTCTCTTTTTAACCTGTTCCTTTAAACACTAGTGCTTAGGAAATCTATTGGAGGCAGAAGCAGTCAAGGGTAGCTTAGGGTTAGGGTTAGGGTTAGGGTTAGGGTTAGGGTACGGCTTAGGGTACGGATTCGGGTACGGGTTCGGGTACGGGTTCGGGTACGGCGTAGGGTATGTGTTAGGGTAGGGTTAGGGTTAGTTTGAGGGTTAGGGCTCGGTTTAGGGTACGTGTTAGTGTTAGGGTAGGGGTTAGGGTTAGGGTACGCGTTAGGGTTAGGGTAGTTATTAAACCTATCCCACTCCCTATATACCCCTTAGCAAGTCAAGGAATATTATTTGCGGGTCCAGCCATGGAGAAGAGTTTAGACACTAGGAGAAGATAAGGAACACACCCATTATGAAGAAATCACATTAGGATTCTCTTTTTAACCTGTTCCTTAAAACACTAGTGCTTAGGAAATCTATTGGAGGCAGAAGCAGTCAAGGGTAGCTTAGGGTTAGGGTTAGGGATAGTGTTAGGGTACGGCTTAGGGTACGGGTTCGGTTACGGGTTCGGGTACGGCGTAGGGTATGGGTTAGGGTTAGGGTTAGGGTTAGTTTGAGGGTTAGGGCTCGGTTTAGGGTACGTGTTAGTGTTAGGGTAGGGGTTAGGGTTAGGGTACGCGTTAGGGTTAGGGTAATTATTAAACCCATCCCACTCTCTAGATACCCCTTAGCACGTCAAGGAATATTATTTGGGGGTCCAGCCATGGAGAAGAGTTTAGATACTAGGAGAAGATAAGGAACACACCCATTATCCTGAAATCACATTAGGATTCTCTTTTTAACCTGTTCCTTAAAACACTAGTGCTTAGGAAATCTATTGGAGGCAGAAGCAGTCAAGGGTAGCTTAGGGTTAGGGTTAGGGTTAGTGTTAGGATACGGCTTAGGGTACGGGTTCGGGTACGGGTTCGGGTACGGCGCAGGCTATGGGTTAGGGTTAGGGTTAGGGTTAGTTTGAGGGTTAGGGCTCGGTTTAGGGTACGGGTTAGGATTAGGGTACGTGTTAGGGTTAGGGTAGGGTTTAGGGTTAGGGTACGCGTTAGGGTTAGGGTAGTTATTAAACCCATCCCACTCTCTAGATACCCCTTAGCACGTCAAGGAATATTATTTGGGGGTCCAGCCATGGAGAAGAGTTTATACACTAGGAGAAGATAAGGAACACACCCATTATCAAGAAATCACATTAGTATTCTCTTTTTAACCTGTTCCTTAAAACACTAGCGCTTAGGAAATCTATTGGAGGCAGAAGCAGTCAAGGGTAGCTTAGGGTTAGGGTTAGGGTTAGGGTTAGGGTACGGCTTAGGGTACGGGTTCGGGTACGGGTTCGTGTACGGCATAGGGTATGGGTTAGGGTTAGTGTTAGGGTTAGTTTGAAGGTTAGGGCTCGGTTTAGGGTACGGGTTAGGATTAGGGTTCGTGTTAGTGTTAGGTTAGGTGTTAGGGTTAGGGTACGCGTTAGGGTTAGGGTAGTTATTAAACCTATCCCACTCTCTAGATACCCCTTAGCACGTCAAGGAATATTATTTGTGGGTCCAGCCATGGGGAAGAGTTTAGACACTAGGAGAAGATAAGGCACACACCCATTATCAAGAAATCACATTAGGATTCTCTTTTTAACCTGTTCCTTAAAACACTAGTGCTTAGGAAATCTATTGGAGGCAGAAGCAGTCAAGGGTAACTTAGGGTTAGGGTTAGGGTTAGGGTTAGGGTTAGGGTACGGCTTAGGGTACGGGTTCGGGTAGGGGTTCAGGTACGGCGTAGGGTATGGGTTAAGGTTAGGGTTTGTTTGAGGGTTAGGGCTCGGTTTAGGGTACGTGTTAGGGTTAGAGTAGGGGTTAGGGTTAGGGTACGCATTAGGGTTAGGGTAGTTATTAAACCTATCCCACTCTCTAGATACCCCTTAGCAAGTCAAGGAATATTATTTGGGGGTCCATCCATGGAGAAGAGTTTAGACACTAGGAGAAGATAAGGAACACACCCATTATCAAGGAATCACATTAGGATTCTCTTTTTAACCTGTTCCTTAAAACACTAGTGCTTAGGAAATCTATTGGAGGCAGAAGCAGTCAAGGGTAGCTTAGGGTTAGGGTTAGGGTTAGGGTTAGGGTTAGGGTACGGCTTAGGGTACGGGTTCGGGTACGGGTTCGGGTACGGCATAGGGTATGGGTTAGGGTTAGGGTTAGGGTTAGTTTGAGGGTTAGGGCTCGGTTTAGGGTACGGGTTAGGATTAGGGTACGTGTTAGGGTTAGGGTAGGGGTTAGGGTTAGGGTACGCGTTAGGGTTAGGGTAGTTATTAAACCTATCCCACTCTCTAGATACCCCTTAGCACGTCAAGGAATATTATTTTGGGGTCCAGCCATGGAGAAGAGTTTAGACACTAGGATAAAATAAGGAACACACCCATTATCAAGAAATCACATTAGGATTCTCTTTTTAACCTGTTCCTTAAAACACTAGTGCTTAGGAAATCTATTGGAGGCAGAAGCAGTCAAGGGTAGCTTAGGGTTAGGGTTAGGGTTAGGGTTAGGGTTAGTGTTAGGGTACGGGTTCGGGTACGGGTTCGGGTACGGCGTAGGGTATGGGTTAGGGTTAGGGTTAGTTTGAGGGTTAGGGCTCGGTTTAGGGTACGGGTTAGGATTAGGTTACGTGTTAGGGTTAGGGTAGGGGTTAGGGTTAGGGTACGCGTTAGGGTTAGGGTAGTTATTAAACCTATCCCACTCTCTAGATACCCCTTAGCAAGTCAAGAAATATTATTTGGGGGTCCAGCCATGGAGAAGAGTTTAGACACTAGGAGAAGGTAAGGAACACACCCATTATCAAGAAATCACATTAGGATTCTCTTTTTAACCTGTTCCTTAAAACACTAGTGCTTAGGAAATCTATTGGAAACAGAAGCAGTCAAGGGTAGCTTAGGGTTAGGGTTAGGGATAGTGTTAGGGTACGGCTTAGGGTACGGGTTCGGTTACGTGTTCGGGTACGGCGTAGTGTATGGGTTAGGGTTAGGGTTAGGGTTAGTTTGAGGGTTAGGGCTCAGTTTAGGGTACGGGTTAGGATTAGGGTACGTGTTAGGGTTAGGGTAGGGGTTAGGGTTAGGGTACGCGTTAGGGTTAGGGTAATTATTAAACCCATCCCACTCTCTAGATACCCCTTAGCACGTCAAGGAATATTATTTGGGGGTCCAGCCATGGAGAAGAGTTTAGATACTAGGAGAAGATAAGGAACACACCCATTATCCTGAAATCACATTAGGATTCTCTTTTTAACCTGTTCCTTAAAACACTAGTGCTTAGGAAATCTATTGGAGGCAGAAGCAGTCAAGGGTAGCTTAGGGTTAGGGTTAGGGTTAGGGTTAGGGTTAGGGTACGGCTTAAGGTATGGCGTAGGGTATGGGTTAGGGTTAGGGTAAGGTTTAGTTTTAGGGTTAGGGCTAGGGTCAGGGTTAGGGTTACGGTTAGGGTACGCCTTAGGGTATGGGTTCAGGTACGGGTTCGGGTACAACATACGGTATGGGTTAGTGTTAGGGTTAGGGTTAGTTTTAGGGTTAGGGCTCGGTTTAGGGTACGGTTTAGGATTAGGGTACGTGTTAGGGTTAGGGTACGCGTTAGGGTTAGGGTAGTTATTAAACCTATTCCACTCTCTAGATACCCCTTAGCACGTCCAGGAATATTATTTGGGGGTCCAGACATGGAGAAGAGTTTAGACACTAGGAGAAGATAAGGAACACACCCATTATCAAGAAGTCACATTAGGATTCTCTTTTTAACCTATTCCTTAAAACACTAGTGCTTGGGAAATCTATTGGAGGCAGAAGCAGTCAAGGGTAGCTTAGGGTTAGGGTTAGGGATAGTGTTAGGGTACGGCTTAGGGTACGGGTTCGGTTACGGGTTCGGGTACGGCGTAGGGTATGGGTTAGGATTAAGGTTAGGGTTAGTTTGAGGGTTAGGGCTCAGTTTAGGGTACGGGTTAGGATTAGGGTACGTGTTAGGGTTAGGGTAGGGGTTAGGGTTAGGGTACGCGTTAGGGTTAGGGTAGTTATTAAACCCATCCCACTCTCTAGATACCCCTTAGCACGTCAAGGAATATTATTTGGGGGTCCAGCCATGGAGAAGAGTTTAGACACTAGGAGAAGATAAGGAACACACCCATTATCAAGAAATCACATTAGGATTCTCTTTTTAACCTGTTCCTTAAAACACTAGTGCTTAGGAAATCTATTGGTGGCAGAAGCAGTCAAGGGTAGCTTAGGTTTAGGGTTAGGGTTAGGGTTAGGGTTATTGTTATGGTAAGGTTTAGGGTACGGGTTCGGGTACGGGTTCGGGTACGACATAGGGTATGCGTTAGGGTTAGGGTTAGGGTTAGTTTGAGGGTTAGGGCTCGGTTTAGGGTACGGGTTAGGATTAGGGTACGTGTTAGGGTTAGGGTAGGGTTTAGGGTTAGGGTACGCGTTAGGGTTAGGGTAGTTATTAAACCTATCCCACTATCTAGATACCCCTTAGCACGTCAAGGAATATTATTTGGGTGTCCAGCCATGGAGAAGAGTTTAGACACTAGGAGAAGATAAGGAACACACCCATTATCAAGAAATCACATTAGGATTCTCTTTTTAACCTGTTCCTTAAAACACTAGTGCTTAGGAAATCTATTGGAGGCCGAAGCAGTCAAGGGTAGCTTAGGGTTAGGGTTAGGGTTAGGGTTAGGGTTAGGGTACGGTTTAGGGTACTGGTTCGGGTACGGGTTCATGTACGGCATAGGGTATGGGTTAGGGTTAGGGCTAGGGTTAGTTTGAAGGTTAGGGCTCGGTTTCGGGTACGGGTTAGGATTAGGGTTCGTGTTAGGGTTAGGGTAGGGGTTAGGGTTAGGGTACGCGTTAGGGTTAGGTTAGTTATTAAACCTATCCCACTCTCTAGATACCCCTTAGCACGTCAAGGAATATTATTTGGGGGTCCAGCCATGGAGAAGAGTTTAGACACTAGGAGAAGATAAGGAACACACCCATTATCAAGAAATCACATTAGGATTCTCTTTTTAACCTGTTCCTTTAAACACTAGTGCTTAGGAAATCTATTGGAGGCAGAAGCAGTCAAGGGTAGCTTAGGGTTAGGGTTAGGGTTAGGGTTAGGGTTAGGGTACGGCTTAGGGTACGGGTTCGGGTACGGGTTCGGGTACGGCGTAGGGTATGGGTTAGTGTTAGGGTTAGTTTGACGGTTAGGGCTCGGTTTAGGGTACGGGTTAGGATTAGGGTACGTGTTAGGGTTAGGGTAGGGGTTAGGGTTAGGGTACGCGTTAGAGTTAGGGTAGTTATTAAACCTATCCCACTCTCTAGATACCCCTTAGCAAGTCAAGAAATATTATTTGGGGTTCCAGCCATGGAGAAGAATTTAGACACTAGGAGAAGGTAAGGAACACACCCATTATCAAGAAATCACATTAGGATTCTCTTTTTAACCTGTTCCTTAAAACACTAGTGCTTAGGAAATCTATTGGAAACAGAAGCAGTCAAGGGTAGCTTAGGGTTAGGGTTAGGGTTAGTGTTAGGATACGGCTTAGGGTACGGGTTCGGGTACGGGTTCGGGTACGGCGTAGGGTAAGGGTTAGGGTTAGGGTTAGGGTTAGTTTGAGGGATAGGGTTCGGTTTAGGTTACGGGTTAGGATTAGGGTACGTGTTAGGGTTAGGGTAGGGGTTAGGGTTAGGGTACGCGTTAGGGTTAGGGTAGTTATTAAAACCATCCCACTCTCTAGATACCCCTTAGCACGTCAAGGAATATTATTTGGGGGTCCAGCCATGGAGAAGAGTTTAGACACTAGGAGAAGATAAGGAACACACCCATTATCAAGAAATCACATTAGGATTCTCTTTTTAACCTGTTCCTTAAAACACTAGTGCCTAGGAAATCTATTGGAGGCAGAAGCAGTCAAGGGTAGCTTAGGGTTAGGGTTAGGGTTAGGGTTAGGGTTAGGGTACGGCTTACGGTACGGGTTCGGGTACGGGTTCATGTATGGCATAGGGTATGGGTTAGGGTTAGGGTTAGGGTTAGTTTGAAGGTTAGGGCTCGGTTTAGGGTACGGGTTAGTATTAGGTTTCGTGTTAGGGTTAGGGTAGGGGTTAGGGTTAGGGTACGCGTTAGGGTTAGGGTAGTTATTAAACCTATCCCACTCTCTAGATACCCCTTAGCACGTCAAGGAATATTATTTGGGGGTCCAGCCATGGAGAAGAGTTTAGACACTAGGAGAAGATAAGGAACACACCCATTATCAAGAAATCACATTAGGATTCTCTTTTTAACCTGTTCATTAAAACACTAGTGCTTAGGAAATCTATTGGAGGCAGAAGCAGTCAAGGGTAGCTTAGGTTTAGGGTTAGGGTTAGGGTTAGGGTTATTGTTATGGTAAGGTTTAGGGTACGGGTTCGGGTACGGGTTCGGGTACGACATAGGGTATGCGTTAGGGTTAGGGTTAGGGTTAGTTTGAGGGTTAGGGCTCGGTTTAGGGTACGGGTTAGGATTAGGGTACGTGTTAGGGTTAGGGTAGGGTTTAGGGTTAGGGTACGCGTTAGGGTTAGGGTAGTTATTAAACCTATCCCACTATCTAGATACCCCTTAGCACGTCAAGGAATATTATTTGGGTGTCCAGCCATGGAGAAGAGTTTAGACACTAGGAGAAGATAAGGAACACACCCATTATCAAGAAATCACATTAGGATTCTCTTTTTAACCTGTTCCTTAAAACACTAGGGCTTAGGAAATCTATTGGAGGCAGCAGCAGTCAAGGGTAGCTTAGGGTTAGGGTTAGGGTTAGGGTTAGGGTTAGGGTTATTGTTAGGGTAAGGCTTAGGGTACGGGTTCGGGTACGGCATAGGGTATGGGTTAGGGTTAGGGTTAGGGTTAGTTTGAGGGTTAGGGCTCGGTTTAGCGTACGGGTTAGGATTAGGGTACGTGTTAGGGTTAGGGTAGGGTTTAGGGTTAGGGTACGCGTTAGGGTTAGGGTAGTTATTAAACACATCCCACTCTCTAGATACCCCTTAGCACGTCAAGGAATATTATTTGGGGGTCCAGCCATGGAGAAGAGTTTAGATACTAGGAGAAGATAAGGAACACACCCATTATCCTGAAATTACATTAGGATTCTCTTTTTAACCTGTTCCTTAAAACACTAGTGCTTAGGAAATCTATTGGAGGCAGAAGCAGTCAAGGGTAGCTTAGGGTTAGGGTTAGGGTTAGGGTTAGGGTTAGGGTACGGCTTAGGGTATGGCGTAGGGTATGGGTTAGGGTTAGGGTAAGGGTTAGTTTTAGGGTTAGGGCTAGGGTCAGGGTTAGGGTTAGGGTTAGGGTACGCCTTAGGGTATGGGTTCAGGTACGGGTTCGGGTACAACATACGGTATGGGTTAGTGTTAGGGTTAGGGTTAGTTTTAGGGTTAGGGCTCGGTTTAGGGTACGGTTTAGGATTAGGGTACGTGTTAGGGTTAGGGTACGCGTTAGGGTTAGGGTAGTTATTAAACCTATTCCACTCTATAGATACCCCTTAGCACGTCCAGGAATATTATTTGGGGGTCCAGACATGGAGAAGAGTTTAGACACTAGGAGAAGATAAGGAACACACCCATTATCAAGAAGTCACATTAGGATTCTCTTTTTAACCTATTCCTTAAAACACTAGTGCTTGGGAAATCTATTGGAGGCAGAAGCAGTCAAGGGTAGCTTAGGGTTAGGGTTAGGGATAGTGTTAGGGTACGGCTTAGGGTACGGGTTCGGTTACGGGTTCGGGTACGGCGTAGGGTATGGGTTAGGATTAAGGTTAGGGTTAGTTTGAGGGTTAGGGCTCAGTTTAGGGTACGGGTTAGGATTAGGGTACGTGTTAGGGTTAGGGTAGGGGTTAGGGTTAGGGTACGCGTTAGGGTTAGGGTAGTTATTAAACCCATCCCACTCTCTAGATACCCCTTAGCACGTCAAGGAATATTATTTGGGGGTCCAGCCATGGAGAAGAGTTTAGACACTAGGAGAAGATAAGGAACACACCCATTATCAAGAAATCACATTAGGATTCTCTTTTTAACCTGTTCCTTAAAACACTAGTGCTTAGGAAATCTATTGGTGGCAGAAGCAGTCAAGGGTAGCTTAGGTTTAGGGTTAGGGTTAGGGTTAGGGTTATTGTTATGGTAAGGTTTAGGGTACGGGTTCGGGTACGGGTTCGGGTACGACATAGGGTATGCGTTAGGGTTAGGGTTAGGGTTAGTTTGAGGGTTAGGGCTCGGTTTAGGGTACGGGTTAGGATTAGGGTACGTGTTAGGGTTAGGGTAGGGTTTAGGGTTAGGGTACGCGTTAGGGTTAGGGTAGTTATTAAACCTATCCCACTATCTAGATACCCCTTAGCACGTCAAGGAATATTATTTGGGTGTCCAGCCATGGAGAAGAGTTTAGACACTAGGAGAAGATAAGGAACACACCCATTATCAAGAAATCACATTAGGATTCTCTTTTTAACCTGTTCCTTAAAACACTAGTGCTTAGGAAATCTATTGGAGGCAGAAGCAGTCAAGGGTAGCTTAGGGTTAGGGTTAGGGTTAGGGTTAGGGTTAGGGTACGGTTTAGGGTACGGGTTCGGGTACGGGTTCATGTACGGCATAGGGTATGGGTTAGGGTTAGGGCTAGGGTTAGTTTGAAGGTTAGGGCTCGGTTTAGGGTACGGGTTAGGATTAGGGTTCGTGTTAGGGTTAGGGTAGGGGTTAGGGTTAGGGTACGCGTTAGGGTTAGGGTAGTTATTAAAACTATCCCACTCTCTAGATACCCCTTAGCACGTCAAGGAATATTATTTGGGGTTCCAGCCATGGAGAAGAGTTTAGACACTAGGAGAAGATAAGGAACACACCCATTATCAAGAAATCACATTAGGATTCTCTTTTTAACCTGTTCCTTTAAACACTAGTGCTTAGGAAATCTATTGGAGGCAGAAGCAGTCAAGGGTAGCTTAGGGTTAGGGTTAGGGTTAGGGTTAGGGTTAGGGTACGGCTTAGGGTACGGGTTCGGGTACGGGTTCGGGTACGGCGTAGGGTATGGGTTAGTGTTAGGGTTAGTTTGACGGTTAGGGCTCGGTTTAGGGTACGGGTTAGGATTAGGGTACGTGTTAGGGTTAGGGTAGGGGTTAGGGTTAGGGTACGCGTTAGGGTTAGGGTAGTTATTAAACCTATCCCACTCTCTAGATACCCCTTAGCAAGTCAAGAAATATTATTTGGGGTTCCAGCCATGGAGAAGAGTTTAGACACTAGGAGAAGGTAAGGAACACACCCATTATCAAGAAATCACATTAGGATTCTCTTTTTAACCTGTTCCTTAAAACACTAGTGCTTAGGAAATCTATTGGAAACAGAAGCAGTCAAGGGTAGCTTAGGGTTAGGGTTAGGGTTAGTGTTAGGATACGGCTTAGGGTACGGGTTCGGGTACGGGTTCGGGTACGGCGTAGGGTATGGGTTAGGGTTAGGGTTAGGGTTAGTTTGAGGGTTAGGGCTCGGTTTAGGGTACGGGTTAGGATTAGGGTACGTGTTAGGGTTAGGGTAGGGGTTAGGGTTAGGGTACGCGTTAGGGTTAGGGTAGTTATTAAACCCATCCCACTCTCTAGATACCCCTTAGCACGTCAAGGAATATTATTTGGGGGTCCAGCCATGGAGAAGAGTTTAGACAATAGGAGAAGATAAGGAACACACCCATTATCAAGAAATCACATTAGGATTCTCTTTTTAACCTGTTCCTTAAAACACTAGTGCTTAGGAAATCTATTGGAGGCAGAAGCAGTCAAGGGTAGCTTAGGGTTAGGGTTAGGGTTAGGGTTAGGGTTAGGGTACGGCTTAGGGTACGGGTTCGGGTATGGGTTCATGTACGGCATAGGGTATGGGTTAGGGTTAGGGTTAGGGTTAGTTTGAAGGTTAGGGCTCGGTTTAGGGTACGGGTTAGGATTAGGTTTCGTGTTAGGGTTAGGGTAGGGGTTAGGGTTAGGGTACGCGTTAGGGTTAGGGTAGTTATTAAACCTATCCCACCATCTAGATACCCCTTAGCACGTCAAGGAATATTATTTGGGGGTCCAGCCATGGAGAAGAGTTTAGACACTAGGAGAAGATAAGGAACACACCCATTATCAAGAAATCACATTAGGATTCTCTTTTTAACCTGTTCCTTAAAACACTAGTGCTTAGGAAATCTATTGGAGGCAGAAGCAGTCAAGGGTAGCTTAGGGTTAGGGTTAGGGTTAGGGTTAGGGTTAGGGTACGGCTTAGGGTACGGGTTCGGGTATGGGTTCATGTACGGCATAGGGTATGGGTTAGGGTTAGGGTTAGGGTTAGTTTGAAGGTTAGGGCTCGGTTTAGGGTACGGGTTAGGATTAGGTTTCGTGTTAGGGTTAGGATAGGGGTTAGGGTTAGGGTACGCGTTAGGGTTAGGGTAGTTATTAAACCTATCCCACTCTCTAGATACCCCTTAGCACGTCAAGGAATATTATTTGGGGGTCCAGCCATGGAGAAGAGTTTAGACACTAGGAGAAGATAAGGAACACACCCATTATCAAGAAATCACATTAGGATTCTCTTTTTAACCTGTTCATTAAAACACTAGTGCTTAGGAAATCTATTGGAGGCAGAAGCAGTCAAGGGTAGCTTAGGGTTAGGGTTAGGGTTAGGGTTAGGGTTAGGGTACGGCTTAGGGTACGGGTTCGGGTACGGGTTCGGGTACGGGTTCGGGTACGGCGTAGGGTATGGGTTAGGGTTAGGGTTTGGGTTAGTTTGAGGGTAAGGGCTCGGTTTAGGGTACGTGTTAGGGTTAGCGTAGGGGTTAGGGTTAGGGTTCGTGTTAGGGTTAGGGTAGTTATTAAACCCATCCCACTCTCTAGATACCCCTTAGCACGTCAAGGAATATTATTTGGGGGTCCAGCCATGGAGAAGAGTTTAGACACTAGGAGAAGATAAGGAACACACCCATTATCAAAAAATCACATTAGGATTCTCTTTTTAACCTGTTCCTTAAAACACTAGTGCTTAGGAAATCTATTGGAGGCAGCAGCAGTCAAGGGTAGCTTAGGGTTAGGGTTAGGGTTAGGGTTAGGGTTAGGGTTATTGTTAGGGTAAGGCTTAGGTTACGGGTTCGGGTACGGCATAGGGTATGGGTTAGGGTTAGGGTTAGGGTTAGTTTGAGGGTTAGGGCTCGGTTTAGCGTACGGGTTAGGATTAGGGTACGTGTTAGGGTTAGGGTAGGGTTTAGGGTTAGGGTACGCGTTAGGGTTAGGGTAGTTATTAAACACATCCCACTCTCTAGATACCCCTTAGCACGTCAAGGAATATTATTTGGGGGTCCAGCCATGGAGAAGAGTTTAGACATTAGGAGAAGATAAGGAACACACCCATTATCAAGAAATCACATTAGTATTCTCTTTTTAACCTGTTCCTTAAAACACTAGTGCTTAGGAAATCTATTGGAGGCAGAAGCAGTCAAGGGTAGCTTAGGGTTAGGGTTAGGGATAGTTTTAGGGTACGGCTTAGGGTACGGGTTCGGTTACGGGTTCGGGTACGGCGTAGGGTATGGGTTAGGGTTAGGGTTAGGGTTAGTTTGAGGGTTAGGGCTCGGTTTAGGGTACGGGTTAGGATTAGGGTACGTGTTAGTGTTAGGGTAGGGGTTAGGGTTAGGGTACGCGTTAGGGTTAGGGTAGTTATTAAACCCATCCCACTCTCTAGATACCCTTTAGCACGTCAAGGAATATTGTTTGGGGGTCCAGCCATGGAGAAGAGTTTAGACACTAGGAGAAGATAAGGAACACACCCATTATCCTGAAATCACATTAGGATTCTCTTTTTAACCTGTTCCTTAAAACACTAGTGCTTAGGAAATCTATTGGAGGCAGAAGCATTCAAGGGTAGCTTAGGGTTATGGTTAGGGTTATTGTTAGGATACGGCTTAGGGTACGGGTTCGGGTACGGGTTCGGGTACGGCGTAGAGTATGGGTTAGGGTTAGGGTTAGGGTTAGGGTTAGTTTGAGGGTTAGGGCTCGGTTTAGGGTACGGGTTAGGATTAGGGTACGTGTTAGGGTTAGGGTAGGGTTTAGGGTTAGGGTACGCGTTAGGGTTAGGGTAGTTATTAAACCCATCCCACTCTCTAGATACCCCTTAGCACGTCAAGGAATATTATTTGGGGGTCCAGCCATGGATAAGAGTTTAGACACTAGGAGAAGATAAGGAACACACCCATTATCAAGAAGTCACATTAGGATTCTCTTTTTAACCTGTTCCTTAAAACACTAGTGCTTAGGAAATCTATTGGAGGCAGAAGCAGTCAAGGGTAGCTTAGGGTTAGGGTTAGGGATAGTATTAGGGTACGGCTTAGGGTACGGGTTCGGTTACGGGTTCGGGTACGGCGTAGGGTATGGGTTAGGGTTAGGGTTAGGGTTAGTTTGAGGGTTAGGGCTCGGTTTAGGGTACGGGTTAGGATTAGGGTACGTGTTAGTGTTAGGGTAGGGGTTAGGGTTAGGGTAAGCGTTAGGGTTAGGGTAATTATTAAACCCATCCCACTCTCTAGATACCCCTTAGCACGTCAAGGAATATTATTTGGGGGTCCAGCCATGGAGAAGAGTTTAGATACTAGGAGAAGATAAGGAACACACCCATTATCCAGAAATCACATTAGGATTCTCTTTTTAACCTGTTCCTTAAAACACTAGTGCTTAGGAAATCTATTGGAGGCAGAAGCAGTCAGGGGTAGCTTACGGTTAGGGTTAGGGTTAGGGTTAGGGTTAGGGTACGGCTTAGGGTATGGCGTAGGGTATGGGTTAGGGTTAGGGTAAGGGTTAGTTTTAGGGTTAGGGCTAGGGTCAGGGTTAGGGTTAGGGTTAGGGTACGCCTTAGGGTACGGGTTCAGGTACGGGTTCGGGTACAACATACGGTATGGGTTAGTGTTAGGGTTAGGGTTAGTTTTAGGGTTAGGGCTCGGTTTAGGGTACGGTTTAGGATTAGGGTACGTGTTAGGGTTAGGGTATGCGTTAGGGTTAGGGTAGTTATTAAAACTATTCCACTCTCTAGATACCCCTTAGCACGTCCAGGAATATTATTTGTGGGTCCAGACATGGAGAAGAGTTTAGACACTAGGAGAAGATAAGGAACACACCCATTATCAAGAAGTCACATTAGGATTCTCTTTTTAACCTATTCCTTAAAACACTAGTGCTTGGGAAATCTATTGGAGGCAGAAGCAGTCAAGGGTAGCTTAGGGTTAGGGTTAGGGATAGTGTTAGGGTACGGCTTAGGGTACGGGTTCGGTTACGGGTTCGGGTACGGCGTAGGGTATGGGTTAGGATTAAGGTTAGGGTTAGTTTGAGGGTTAGGGTTCAGTTTAGGGTACGGGTTAGGATTAGGGTACGTGTTAGGGTTAGGGTAGGGGTTAGGGTTAGGGTACGCGTTAGGGTTAGGGTAGTTATTAAACCCATCCCACTCTCTAGATACCCCTTAGCACGTCAAGGAATATTATTTGGGGGTCCAGCCATGGAGAAGAGTTTAGACACTAGGAGAAGATAAGGAACACACCCATTATCAAGAAATCACATTAGGATTCTCTTTTTAACCTGTTCCTTAAAACACTAGTGCTTAGGAAATCTATTGGTGGCAGAAGCAGTCAAGGGTAGCTTAGGTTTAGGGTTAGGGTTAGGGTTAGGGTTATTGTTATGGTAAGGTTTAGGGTACGGGTTCGGGTACGGGTTCGGGTACGACATAGGGTATGCGTTAGGGTTAGGGTTAGGGTTAGTTTGAGGGTTAGGGCTCGGTTTAGGGTACGGGTTAGGATTAGGGTACGTGTTAGGGTTAGGGTAGGGTTTAGGGTTAGGGTACGCGTTAGGGTTAGGGTAGTTATTAAACCTATCCCACTATCTAGATACCCCTTAGCACGTCAAGGAATATTATTTGGGTGTCCAGCCATGGAGAAGAGTTTAGACACTAGGAGAAGATAAGGAACACACCCATTATCAAGAAATCACATTAGGATTCTCTTTTTAACCTGTTACTTAAAACACTAGTGCTTAGGAAATCTATTGGAGACAGCAGCAGTCAAGGGTAGCTTAGGGTTAGGGTTAGGGTTAGGGTTAGGGTTAGGGTTATTGTTAGGGTAAGGCTTAGGGTACGGGTTCGGGTACGGCATAGGGTATGGGTTAGGGTTAGGGTTAGGGTTAGTTTGAGGGTTAGGGCTCGGTTTAGCGTACGGGTTAGGATTAGGGTACGTGTTAGGGTTAGGGTAGGGTTTAGGGTTAGGGTACGCGTTAGGGTTAGGGTAGTTATTAAACACATCCCACTCTCTAGATACCCCTTAGCACGTCAAGGAATATTATTTGGGGGTCCAGCCATGGAGAAGAGTTTAGATACTAGGAGAAGATAAGGAACACACCCATTATCCTGAAATCACATTAGGATTCTCTTTTTAACCTGTTCCTTAAAACACTAGTGCTTAGGAAATCTATTGGAGGCAGAAGCAGTCAAGGGTAGCTTAGGGTTAGGGTTAGGGTTAGGGTTAGGGTTAGGGTACGGCTTAGGGTATGGCGTAGGGTATGGGTTAGGGTTAGGGTAAGGGTTAGTTTTAGGGTTAGGGCTAGGGTCAGGGTTAGGGTTAGGGTTAGGGTACGCCTTAGGGTATGGGTTCAGGTACGGGTTCGGGTACAACATACGGTATGGGTTAGTGTTAGGGTTAGGGTTAGTTTTAGGGTTAGGGCTCGGTTTAGCGTACGGGTTAGGATTAGGGTACGTGTTAGGGTTAGGGTAGGGTTTAGGGTTAGGGTACGCGTTAGGGTTAGGGTAGTTATTAAACACATCCCACTCTCTAGATACCCCTTAGCACGTCAAGGAATATTATTTGGGGGTCCAGCCATGGAGAAGAGTTTAGACATTAGGAGAAGATAAGGAACACACCCATTATCAAGAAATCACATTAGTATTCTCTTTTTAACCTGTTCCTTAAAACACTAGTGCTTAGGAAATCTATTGGAGGCAGAAGCAGTCAAGGGTAGCTTAGGGTTAGGGTTAGGGATAGTGTTAGGGTACGGCTTAGGGTACGGGTTCGGTTACGGGTTCGGGTACGGCGTAGGGTATGGGTTAGGGTTAGGGTTAGGGTTAGTTTGAGGGTTAGGGCTCGGTTTAGGGTACGGGTTAGGATTAGGGTACGTGTTAGTGTTAGGGTAGGGGTTAGGGTTAGGGTACGCGTTAGGGTTAGGGTAGTTATTAAACCCATCCCACTCTCTAGATACCCTTTAGCACGTCAAGGAATATTGTTTGGGGGTCCAGCCATGGAGAAGAGTTTAGACACTAGGAGAAGATAAGGAACACACCCATTATCCTGAAATCACATTAGGATTCTCTTTTTAACCTGTTCCTTAAAACACTAGTGCTTAGGAAATCTATTGGAGGCAGAAGCATTCAAGGGTAGCTTAGGGTTATGGTTAGGGTTATTGTTAGGATACGGCTTAGGGTACGGGTTCGGGTACGGGTTCGGGTACGGCGTAGGGTATGGGTTAGGGTTAGGGTTAGGGTTAGGGTTAGTTTGAGGGTTAGGGCTCGGTTTAGGGTACGGGTTAGGATTAGGGTACGTGTTAGGGTTAGGGTAGGGTTTAGGGTTAGGGTACGCGTTAGGGTTAGGGTAGTTATTAAACCCATCCCACTCTCTAGATACCCCTTAGCACGTCAAGGAATATTATTTGGGGGTCCAGCCATGGAGAAGAGTTTAGACACTAGGAGAAGATAAGGAACACACCCATTATCAAGAAGTCACATTAGGATTCTCTTTTTAACCTGTTCCTTAAAACACTAGTGCTTAGGAAATCTATTGGAGGCAGAAGCAGTCAAGGGTAGCTTAGGGTTAGGGTTACGGATAGTATTAGGGTACGGCTTAGGGTACGGGTTCGGTTACGGGTTCGGGTACGGCGTAGGGTATGGGTTAGGGTTAGGGTTAGGGTTAGTTTGAGGGTTAGGGCTCGGTTTAGGGTACGGGTTAGGATTAGGGTACGTGTTAGGGTTAGGGTAGGGTTTAGGGTTAGGGTAAGCGTTAGGGTTAGGGTAATTATTAAACCCATCCCACTCTCTAGATACCCCTTAGCACGTCAAGGAATATTATTTGGGGGTCCAGCCATGGAGAAGAGTTTAGACACTAGGAGAAGATAAGGAACACACCCATTATCCTGAAATCACATTAGGATTCTCTTTTTAACCTGTTCCTTAAAACACTAGTGCTTAGGAAATCTATTGGAGGCAGAAGCAGTCAAGGGTAGCTTACGGTTAGGGTTAGGGTTAGGGTTAGGGTTAGGGTACGGCTTAGGGTATGGCGTAGGGTATGGGTTAGGGTTAGGGTAAGGGTTAGTTTTAGGGTTAGGGCTAGGGTCAGGGTTAGGGTTAGGGTTAGGGTACGCCTTAGGGTACGGGTTCAGGTACGTGTTCGGGTACAACATACGGTATGGGTTAGTGTTAGGGTTAGGGTTAGTTTTAGGGTTAGGGCTCGGTTTAGGGTACGGTTTAGGATTAGGGTACGTGTTAGGGTTAGGGTATGCGTTAGGGTTAGCGTAGTTATTAAACCTATTCCACTCTCTAGATACCCCTTAGCACGTCCAGGAATATTATTTGGGGGTCCAGACATGGAGAAGAGTTTAGACACTAGGAGAAGATAAGGAACACACCCATTATCAAGAAGTCACATTAGGATTCTCTTTTTAACCTGTTCCTTAAAACACTAGTGCTTAGGAAATCTATTGGAGGCAGAAGCAGTCAAGGGTAGCTTAGGGTTAGGGTTAGGGATAGTGTTAGGGTACGGCTTAGGGTACGGGTTCGGTTACGGGTTCGGGTACGGCGTAGGGTATGGGTTAGGATTAAGGTTAGGGTTAGTTTGAGGGTTAGGGCTCAGTTTAGGGTACGGGTTAGGATTAGGGTACGTGTTAGGGTTAGGGTAGGGGTTAGGGTTAGGGTACGCGTTAGGGTTAGGGTAGTTATTAAACCCATCCCACTCTCTAGATACCCCTTAGCACGTCAAGGAATATTATTTGGGGGTCCAGCCATGGAGAAGAGTTTAGACACTAGGAGAAGATAAGGAACACACCCATTATCAAGAAATCACATTAGGATTCTCTTTTTAACCTGTTCCTTAAAACAATAGTGCTTAGGAAATCTATTGGAGGCAGAAGCAGTCAGGGTAGCTTAGGTTTAGGGTTAGGGTTAGGGTTAGGGTTATTGTTATGGTAAGGTTTAGGGTACGGGTTCGGGTACGACATAGGGTATGGGTTAGGGTTAGGGTTAGGGTTAGTTTGAGGGTTAGGGCTCGGTTTAGGGTACGGGTTAGGATTAGGGTACGTGTTAGGGTTAGGGTAGGGTTTAGGGTTAGGGTACGCGTTAGGGTTAGGGTAGTTATTAAACCTATCCCACTATCTAGATACCCCTTAGCACGTCAAGGAATATTATTTGGGTGTCCAGCCATGGAGAAGAGTTTAGACACTAGGAGAAGATAAGGAACACACCCATTATCAAGAAATCACATTAGGATTCTCTTTTTAACCTGTTCCTTAAAACACTAGTGCTTAGGAAATCTATTGGAGGCAGAAGCAGTCAAGGGTAGCTTAGGGTTAGGTTTAGGGTTAGGGTTAGGGTTAGGGTACGGCTTAGGGTACGGGTTCAGGTACGGGTTCATGTACGGCATAGGGTATGGGTTAGGGTTAGTGTTAGGGTTAGTTTGAAGGTTAGGGCTCGGTTTAGGGTACGGGTTATGATTAGGGTTCGTGTTAGGGTTAGGGTAGGGGTTAGGGTTAGGGTACGCGTTAGGGTTAGGGTAGTTATTAAACCTATCCCACTCTCTAGATACCCCTTAGCACGTCAAGGAATATTATTTGGGGGTCCAGCCATGGAGAAGAGTTTAGACACTAGGAGAAGATAAGGAACACACCCATTATCAAGAAATCACATTAGGATTCTCTTTTTAACCTGTTCCTTTAAACACTAGTGCTTAGGAAATCTATTGGAGGCAGAAGCAGTCAAGGGTAGCTTAGGGTTAGGGTTAGGGTTAGGGTTAGGGTTAGGGTTAGGGTTATTGTTAGGGTAAGGCTTAGGGTACGGGTTCGGGTACGGCATAGGGTATGGGTTAGGGTTAGGGTTAGGGTTAGTTTGAGGGTTAGGGCTCGGTTTAGGGTACGGGTTAGGATTAGGGTACGTGTTAGTGTTAGGGTAGGGGTTAGGGTTAGGGTACGCGTTAGGGTTAGGGTAGTTATTAAACCCATCCCACTCTCTAGATACCCTTTAGCACGTCAAGGAATATTGTTTGGGGGTCCAGCCATGGAGAAGAGTTTAGACACTAGGAGAAGATAAGGAACACACCCATTATCCTGAAATCACATTAGGATTCTCTTTTTAACCTGTTCCTTAAAACACTAGTGCTTAGGAAATCTATTGGAGGCAGAAGCATTCAAGGGTAGCTTAGGGTTATGGTTAGGGTTATTGTTAGGATACGGCTTAGGGTACGGGTTCGGGTACGGGTTCGGGTACGGCGTAGGGTATGGGTTAGGGTTAGGGTTAGGGTTAGGGTTAGTTTGAGGGTTAGGGCTCGGTTTAGGGTACGGGTTAGGATTAGGGTACGTGTTAGGGTTAGGGTAGGGTTTAGGGTTAGGGTACGCGTTAGGGTTAGGGTAGTTATTAAACCCATCCCACTCTCTAGATACCCCTTAGCACGTCAAGGAATATTATTTGGGGGTCCAGCCATGGAGAAGAGTTTAGACACTAGGAGAAGATAAGGAACACACCCATTATCAAGAAGTCACATTAGGATGCTCTTTTTAACCTGTTCCTTAAAACACTAGTGCTTAGGAAATCTATTGGAGGCAGAAGCAGTCAAGGGTAGCTTAGGGTTAGGGTTAGGGATAGTATTAGGGTACGGCTTAGGGTACGGGTTCGGTTACGGGTTCGGGTACGGCGTAGGGTATGGGTTAGGGTTAGGGTTAGGGTTAGTTTGAGGGTTAGGGCTCGGTTTAGGGTACGGGTTAGGATTAGGGTACGTGTTAGTGTTAGGGTAGGGGTTAGGGTTAGGGTAAGCGTTAGGGTTAGGGTAATTATTAAACCCATCCCACTCTCTAGATACCCCTTAGCACGTCAAGGAATATTATTTGGGGGTCCAGCCATGGAGAAGAGTTTAGACACTAGGAGAAGATAAGGAACACACCCATTATCCTGAAATCACATTAGGATTCTCTTTTTAACCTGTTCCTTAAAACACTAGTGCTTAGGAAATCTATTGGAGGCAGAAGCAGTCAAGGGTAGCTTACGGTTAGGGTTAGGGTTAGGGTTAGGGTTAGGGTACGGCTTAGGGTATGGCGTAGGGTATGGGTTAGGGTTAGGGTAAGGGTTAGTTTTAGGGTTAGGGCTAGGGTCAGGGTTAGGGTTAGGGTTAGGGTACGCCTTAGGGTACGGGTTCAGGTACGGGTTCGGGTACAACATACGGTATGGGTTAGTGTTAGGGTTAGGGTTAGTTTTAGGGTTAGGGCTCGGTTTAGGGTACGGTTTAGGATTAGGGTACGTGTTAGGGTTAGGGCATGCGTTAGGGTTAGGGTAGTTATTAAACCTATTCCACTCTCTATATACCCCTTAGCACGTCCAGGAATATTATTTGGGGGTCCAGACATGGAGAAGAGTTTAGACACTAGGAGAAGATAAGGAACACACCCATTATCAAGAAGTCACATTAGGATTCTCTTTTTAACCTGTTCCTTAAAACACTAGTGATTAGGAAATCTATTGGAGGCAGAAGCAGTCAAGGGTAGCTTAGGGTTAGGGTTAGGGATAGTGTTAGGGTACGGCTTAGGGTACGGGTTCGGTTACGGGTTCGGGTACGGCGTAGGGTATGGGTTAGGATTAAGGTTAGGGTTAGTATGAGGGTTAGGGCTCAGTTTAGGGTACGGGTTAGGATTAGGGTACGTGTTAGGGTTAGGGTAGGGGTTAGGGTTAGGGTACGCGTTAGGGTTAGGGTAGTTATTAAACCCATCCCACTCTCTAGATACCCCTTAGCACGTCAAGGAATATTATTTGGGGGTCCAGCCATGGAGAAGAGTTTAGACACTAGGAGAAGATAAGGAACACACCCATTATCAAGAAATCACATTAGGATTCTCTTTTTAACCTGTTCCTTAAAACACTAGTGCTTAGGAAATCTATTGGAGGCAGAAGCAGTCAAGGGTAGCTTAGGTTTAGGGTTAGGGTTAGGGTTAGGGTTATTGTTATGGTAAGGTTTAGGGTACGGGTTCGGGTACGACATAGGGTATGGGTTAGGGTTAGGGTTAGGGTTAGTTTGAGGGTTAGGGCTCGGTTTAGGGTACGGGTTAGGATTAGGGTACGTGTTAGGGTTAGGGTAGGGTTTAGGGTTAGGGTACGCGTTAGGGTTAGGGTAGTTATTAAACCTATCCCACTATCTAGATACCCCTTAGCACGTCAAGGAATATTATTTGGGTGTCCAGCCATGGAGAAGAGTTTAGACACTAGGAGAAGATAAGGAACACACCCATTATCAAGAAATCACATTAGGATTCTCTTTTTAACCTGTTCCTTAAAACACTAGTGCTTAGGAAATCTATTGGAGGCAGAAGCAGTCAAGGGTAGCTTAGGGTTAGGTTTAGGGTTAGGGTTAGGGTTAGGGTACGGCTTAGGGTACGGGTTCAGGTACGGGTTCATGTACGGCATAGGGTATGGGTTAGGGTTAGTGTTAGGGTTAGTTTGAAGGTTAGGGCTCGGTTTAGGGTACGGGTTATGATTAGGGTTCGTGTTAGGGTTAGGGTAGGGGTTAGGGTTAGGGTACGCGTTAGGGTTAGGGTAGTTATTAAACCTATCCCACTCTCTAGATACCCCTTAGCACGTCAAGGAATATTATTTGGGGGTCCAGCCATGGAGAAGAGTTTAGACACTAGGAGAAGATAAGGAACACACCCATTATCAAGAAATCACATTAGGATTCTCTTTTTAACCTGTTCCTTTAAACACTAGTGCTTAGGAAATCTATTGGAGGCAGAAGCAGTCAAGGGTAGCTTAGGGTTAGGGTTAGGGTTAGGGTTAGGGTTAGGGTTAGGGTTATTGTTAGGGTAAGGCTTAGGGTACGGGTTCGGGTACGGCATAGGGTATGGGTTAGGGTTAGGGTTAGGGTTAGTTTGAGGGTTAGGGCTCGGTTTAGGGTACGGGTTAGGATTAGGGTACGTGTTAGTGTTAGGGTAGGGGTTAGGGTTAGGGTACGCGTTAGGGTTAGGGTAGTTATTAAACCCATCCCACTCTCTAGATACCCTTTAGCACGTCAAGGAATATTGTTTGGGGGTCCAGCCATGGAGAAGAGTTTAGACACTAGGAGAAGATAAGGAACACACCCATTATCCTGAAATCACATTAGGATTCTCTTTTTAACCTGTTCCTTAAAACACTAGTGCTTAGGAAATCTATTGGAGGCAGAAGCATTCAAGGGTAGCTTAGGGTTATGGTTAGGGTTATTGTTAGGATACGGCTTAGGGTACGGGTTCGGGTACGGGTTCGGGTACGGCGTAGGGTATGGGTTAGGGTTAGGGTTAGGGTTAGGGTTAGTTTGAGGGTTAGGGCTCGGTTTAGGGTACGGGTTAGGATTAGGGTACGTGTTAGGGTTAGGGTAGGGTTTAGGGTTAGGGTACGCGTTAGGGTTAGGGTAGTTATTAAACCCATCCCACTCTCTAGATACCCCTTAGCACGTCAAGGAATATTATTTGGGGGTCCAGCCATGGAGAAGAGTTTAGACACTAGGAGAAGATAAGGAACACACCCATTATCAAGAAGTCACATTAGGATGCTCTTTTTAACCTGTTCCTTAAAACACTAGTGCTTAGGAAATCTATTGGAGGCAGAAGCAGTCAAGGGTAGCTTAGGGTTAGGGTTAGGGATAGTATTAGGGTACGGCTTAGGGTACGGGTTCGGTTACGGGTTCGGGTACGGCGTAGGGTATGGGTTAGGGTTAGGGTTAGGGTTAGTTTGAGGGTTAGGGCTCGGTTTAGGGTACGGGTTAGGATTAGGGTACGTGTTAGTGTTAGGGTAGGGGTTAGGGTTAGGGTAAGCGTTAGGGTTAGGGTAATTATTAAACCCATCCCACTCTCTAGATACCCCTTAGCACGTCAAGGAATATTATTTGGGGGTCCAGCCATGGAGAAGAGTTTAGACACTAGGAGAAGATAAGGAACACACCCATTATCCTGAAATCACATTAGGATTCTCTTTTTAACCTGTTCCTTAAAACACTAGTGCTTAGGAAATCTATTGGAGGCAGAAGCAGTCAAGGGTAGCTTACGGTTAGGGTTAGGGTTAGGGTTAGGGTTAGGGTACGGCTTAGGGTATGGCGTAGGGTATGGGTTAGGGTTAGGGTAAGGGTTAGTTTTAGGGTTAGGGCTAGGGTCAGGGTTAGGGTTAGGGTTAGGGTACGCCTTAGGGTACGGGTTCAGGTACGGGTTCGGGTACAACATACGGTATGGGTTAGTGTTAGGGTTAGGGTTAGTTTTAGGGTTAGGGCTCGGTTTAGGGTACGGTTTAGGATTAGGGTACGTGTTAGGGTTAGGGCATGCGTTAGGGTTAGGGTAGTTATTAAACCTATTCCACTCTCTAGATACCCCTTAGCACGTCCAGGAATATTATTTGGGGGTCCAGACATGGAGAAGAGTTTAGACACTAGGAGAAGATAAGGAACACACCCATTATCAAGAAGTCACATTAGGATTCTCTTTTTAACCTGTTCCTTAAAACACTAGTGATTAGGAAATCTATTGGAGGCAGAAGCAGTCAAGGGTAGCTTAGGGTTAGGGTTA
Organism: Eschrichtius robustus; assembly: GCF_028021215.1. NCBI lineage: Eukaryota > Metazoa > Chordata > Mammalia > Artiodactyla > Eschrichtiidae > Eschrichtius > Eschrichtius robustus. The sequence continues at coordinate 149,691 of NW_027175300.1, read as the reverse complement.
GGGATAGTGTTAGGGTACGGCTTAGGGTACGGGTTCGGTTACGGGTTCGGGTACGGCGTAGGGTATGGGTTAGGATTAAGGTTAGGGTTAGTATGAGGGTTAGGGCTCAGTTTAGGGTACGGGTTAGGATTAGGGTACGTGTTAGGGTTAGGGTAGGGGTTAGGGTTAGGGTACGCGTTAGGGTTAGGGTAGTTATTAAACCCATCCCACTCTCTAGATACCCCTTAGCACGTCAAGGAATATTATTTGGGGGTCCAGCCATGGAGAAGAGTTTAGACACTAGGAGAAGATAAGGAACACACCCATTATCAAGAAATCACATTAGGATTCTCTTTTTAACCTGTTCCTTAAAACACTAGTGCTTAGGAAATCTATTGGAGGCAGAAGCAGTCAAGGGTAGCTTAGGTTTAGGGTTAGGGTTAGGGTTAGGGTTATTGTTATGGTAAGGTTTAGGGTACGGGTTCGGGTACGACATAGGGTATGGGTTAGGGTTAGGGTTAGGGTTAGTTTGAGGGTTAGGGCTCGGTTTAGGGTACGGGTTAGGATTAGGGTACGTGTTTGGGTTAGGGTAGGGTTTAGGGTTAGGGTACGCGTTAGGGTTAGGGTAGTTATTAAACCTATCCCACTATCTAGATACCCCTTAGCACGTCAAGGAATATTATTTGGGTGTCCAGCCATGGAGAAGAGTTTAGACACTAGGAGAAGATAAGGAACACACCCATTATCAAGAAATCACATTAGGATTCTCTTTTTAACCTGTTCCTTAAAACACTAGTGCTTAGGAAATCTATTGGAGGCAGAAGCAGTCAAGGTTAGCTTAGGGTTAGGGTTAGGGTTAGGGTTAGGGTTATGGTACGGTTTAGGGTACGGGTTCGGGTACGGGTTCATGTACGGCATAGGGTATGGGTTAGGGTTAGGGCTAGGGTTAGTTTGAAGGTTAGGGCTCGGTTTAGGGTACGGGTTAGGATTAGGGTTCGTGTTAGGGTTAGGGTAGGGGTTAGGGTTAGGGTACGCGTTAGGGTTAGGGTAGTTATTAAACCTATCCCACTCTCTAGATACCCCTTAGCACGTCAAGGAATATTATTTGGGGGTCCAGCCATGGAGAAGAGTTTAGACACTAGGAGAAGATAAGGAACACACCCATTATCAAGAAATCACATTAGGATTCTCTTTTTAACCTGTTCCTTTAAACACTAGTGCTTAGGAAATCTATTGGAGGCAGAAGCAGTCAAGGGTAGCTTAGGGTTAGGGTTAGGGTTAGGGTTAGGGTTAGGGTACGGCTTAGGGTACGGGTTCGGGTACGGGTTCGGGTACGGCGTAGGATATGGGTTAGTGTTAGGGTTAGTTTGACGGTTAGGGCTCAGTTTAGGGTACGGGTTAGGATTAGGGTACGTGTTAGGGTTAGGGTAGGGGTTAGGGTTAGGGTACGCGTTAGGGTTATGGTAGTTATTAAACCTATCCCACTCTCTAGATACCCCTTAGCAAGTCAAGAAATATTATTTGGGGTTCCAGCCATGGAGAAGAGTTTAGACACTAGGAGAAGGTAAGGAACACACCCATTATCAAGAAATCACATTAGGATTCTCTTTTTAACCTGTTCCTTAAAACACTAGTGCTTAGGAAATCTATTGGAAACAGAAGCAGTCAAGGGTAGCTTAGGGTTAGGGTTAGGGTTAGTGTTAGGATACGGCTTAGGGTACGGGTTCGGGTACGGGTTCGGGTACGGCGTAGGGTATGGGTTAGGGTTAGGGTTAGGGTTAGTTTGAGGGTTAGGGCTCGGTTTAGGGTACGGGTTAGGATTAGGGTACGTGTTAGGGTTAGGGTAGGGGTTAGGGTTAGGGTACGCGTTAGGGTTAGGGTAGTTATTAAACCCATCCCACTCTCTAGATACCCCTTAGCACGTCAAGGAATATTATTTGGGGGTCCAGCCATGGAGAAGAGTTTAGACACTAGGAGAAGATAAGGAACACACCCATTATCAAGAAATCACATTAGGATTCTCTTTTTAACCTGTTCCTTAAAACACTAGTGCTTAGGAAATCTATTGGAGGGAGCAGCAGTCAAGGGTAGCTTAGGGTTAGGGTTAGGGTTAGGGTTAGGGTTAGGGTTATTGTTAGGGTAAGGCTTAGGGTACGGGTTCGGGTACGAGTTCGGGTACGGCATAGGGTATGGGTTAGGGTTAGGGTTAGGGTTAGTTTGAGGGTTAGGGCTCGGTTTAGCGTACGGGTTAGGATTAGGGTACGTGTTAGGGTTAGGGTAGGGTTTAGGGTTAGGGTACGCGTTAGGGTTAGGGTAGTTATTAAACACATCCCACTCTCTAGATACCCCTTAGCACGTCAAGGAATATTATTTGGGGGTCCAGCCATGGAGAAGAGTTTAGACATTAGGAGAAGATAAGGAACACACCCATTATCAAGAAATCACATTAGGATTCTCTTTTTAACCTGTTCCTTAAAACACTAGTGCTTAGGAAATCTATTGGAGGCAGAAGCAGTCAAGGGTAGCTTAGGGTTAGGGTTAGGGTTAGGGTTAGGGTTAGGGTACGGCTTAGGGTACGGGTTCAGGTACGGGTTCATGTACGGCATAGGGTATGGGTTAGGGTTAGGGTTAGGGTTAGTTTGAAGGTTAGGGCTCGGTTTAGGGTACGGGTTAGGATTAGGGTTCGTGTTAGGGTTAGGGTAGGGGTTAGGGTTAGGGTACGCGTTAGGGTTAGGGTAGTTATTAAACCTATCCCACTCTCTAGATACCCCTTAGCACGTCAAGGAATATTATTTGGGGGTCCAGCCATGGAGAAGAGTTTAGACACTAGGAGAAGATAAGGAACACACCCATTATCAAGAAATCACATTAGGATTCTCTTTTTAACCTGTTCCTTTAAACACTAGTGCTTAGGAAATCTATTGGAGGCAGAAGCAGTGAAGGGTAGCTTAGGGTTAGGGTTAGGGTTAGGGTTAGGGTTAGGGTTAGGGTACGGCTTAGGGTACGGGTTCGGGTACGGGTTCGGGTACGGCGTAGGGTATGGGTTAGTGTTAGGGTTAGTTTGACGGTTAGGGCTCGGTTTAGTGTACGGGTTAGGATTAGGGTACGTGTTAGGGTTAGGGTAGGGGTTAGGGTTAGGATACGCGTTAGGGTTAGGGTAGTTATTAAACCTATCCCACTCTCTAGATACCCCTTAGCAAGTCAAGAAATATTATTTGGGGTTCCAGCCATGGAGAAGAGTTTAGACACTAGGAGAAGGTAAGGAACACACCCATTATCAAGAAATCACATTAGGATTCTCTTTTTAACCTGTTCCTTAAAACACTAGTGCTTAGGAAATCTATTGGAAACAGAAGCAGTCAAGGGTAGCTTAGGGTTAGGGTTAGGGTTAGTGTTAGGATACGGCTTAGGGTACGGGTTCGGGTACGGGTTCGGGTACGGCGTAGGGTATGGGTTAGGGTTAGGGTTAGGGTTAGTTTGAGGGTTAGGGCTCGGTTTAGGGTACGGGTTAGGATTAGGGTACGTGTTAGGGTTAGGGTAGGGGTTAGGGTTAGGGTACGCGTTAGGGTTAGGGTAGTTATTAAACCCATCCCACTCTCTAGATACCCCTTAGCACGTCAAGGAATATTATTTGGGGGTCCAGCCATGGAGAAGAGTTTAGACACTAGGAGAAGATAAGGAACACACCCATTATCAAGAAATCACATTAGGATTCTCTTTTTAACCTGTTCCTTAAAACACTAGTGCTTAGGAAATCTATTGGAGGCAGCAGCAGTCAAGGGTAGCTTAGGGTTAGGGTTAGGGTTAGGGTTAGGGTTAGGGTTATTGTTAGGGTAAGGCTTAGGGTACGGGTTCGGGTACGAGTTCGGGTACGGCATAGGGTATGGGTTAGGGTTAGGGTTAGGGTTAGTTTGAGGGTTAGGGATCGGTTTAGGGTACGGGTTAGGATTAGGGTACGTGTTAGGATTAGGGTAGGGTTTAGGGTTAGGGTACGCGTTAGGGTTAGGGTAGTTATTAAACCCATCCCACTCTCTAGATACCCCTTAGCACGTCAAGGAATATTATTTGGGGGTCCAGCCATGGAGAAGAGTTTAGACATTAGGAGAAGATAAGGAACACACCCATTATCAAGAAATCACATTAGTATTCTCTTTTTAACCTGTTCCTTAAAACACTAGTGCTTAGGAAATCTATTGGAGGCAGAAGCAGTCAAGGGTAGCTTAGGGTTAGGGTTAGGGATAGTGTTAGGGTACGGCTTAGGGTACGGGTTCGGTTACGGGTTCGGGTACGGCGTAGGGTATGGGTTAGGGTTAGGGTTAGGGTTAGTTTGAGGGTTAGGGCTCGGTTTAGGGTACGGGTTAGGATTAGGGTACGTGTTAGTGTTAGGGTAGGGGTTAGGGTTAGGGTACGCGTTAGGGTTAGGGTAGTTATTAAACCCATCCCACTCTCTAGATACCCCTTAGCACGTCAAGGAATATTGTTTGGGGGTCCAGCCATGGAGAAGAGTTTAGACACTAGGAGAAGATAAGGAACACACCCATTATCCTGAAATCACATTAGGATTCTCTTTTTAACCTGTTCCTTAAAACACTAGTGCTTAGGAAATCTATTGGAGGCAGAAGCATTCAAGGGTAGCTTAGGGTTAGGGTTAGGGTTATTGTTAGGATACGGCTTAGGGTACGGTTTCGGGTACGGGTTCGGGTACGGCGTAGGGTATGGGTTAGGGTTAGGGTTAGGGTTAGGGTTAGTTTGAGGGTTAGGGCTCGGTTTAGGGTACGGGTTAGGATTAGGGTACGTGTTAGGGTTAGGGTAGGGTTTAGGGTTAGGGTACGCGTTAGGGTTAGGGTAGTTATTAAACCCATCCCACTCTCTAGATACCCCTTAGCACGTCAAGGAATATTATTTGGGGGTCCAGCCATGGAGAAGAGTTTAGACACTAGGAGAAGATAAGGAACACACCCATTATCAAGAAGTCACATTAGGATTCTCTTTTTAACCTGTTCCTTAAAACACTAGTGCTTAGGAAATCTATTGGAGGCAGAAGCAGTCAAGGGTAGCTTAGGGTTAGGGTTAGGGATAGTGTTAGGGTACGGCTTAGGGTACGGGTTCGGTTACGGGTTCGGGTACGGCGTAGGGTATGGGTTAGGGTTAGGGTTAGGGTTAGTTTGAGGGTTAGGACTCGGTTTAGGGTACGGGTTAGGATTAGGGTACGTGTTAGTGTTAGGGTAGGGGTTAGGGTTAGGGTAAGCGTTAGGGTTAGGGTAATTATTAAACCCATCCCACTCTCTAGATACCCCTTAGCACGTCAAGGAATATTATTTGGGGGTCCAGCCATGGAGAAGAGTTTAGATACTAGGAGAAGATAAGGAACACACCCATTATCAAGAAGTCACATTAGGATTCTCTTTTTAACCTGTTCCTTAAAACACTAGTGCTTAGGAAATCTATTGGAGGCAGAAGCAGTCAAGGGTAGCTTACGGTTAGGGTTAGGGTTAGGGTTAGGGTTAGGGTACGGCTTAGGGTATGGCGTAGGGTATGGGTTAGGGTTAGGGTAAGGGTTAGTTTTAGGGTTAGGGCTAGGGTCAGGGTTAGGGTTAGGGTTAGGGTACGCCTTAGGGTACGGGTTCGGGTACGGGTTCGGGTACAACATACGGTATGGGTTAGTGTTAGGGTTAGGGTTAGTTTTAGGGTTAGGGCTCGGTTTAGGGTACGGTTTAGGATTAGGGTACGTGTTAGGGTTAGGGTATGCGTTAGGGTTAGGGTAGTTATTAAACCTATTCCACTCTCTAGATACCCCTTAGCACGTCCAGGAATATTATTTGGGGGTCCAGACATGGAGAAGAGTTTAGACACTAGGAGAAGATAAGGAACACACCCATTATCAAGAAGTCACATTAGGATTCTCTTTTTAACCTGTTCCTTAAAACACTAGTGCTTAGGAAATCTATTGGAGGCAGAAGCAGTCAAGGGTAGCTTAGGGTTAGGGTTAGGGATAGTGTTAGGGTACGGCTTAGGGTACGGGTTCGGTTACGGGTTCGGGTATGGCGTAGGGTATGGGTTAGGATTAAGGTTAGGGTTAGTTTGAGGGTTAGGGCTCAGTTTAGGGTACGGGTTAGGATTAGGGTACGTGTTAGGGTTAGGGTAGGGGTTAGGGTTAGGGTACGCGTTAGGGTTAGGGTAGTTATTAAACCCATCCCACTCTCTAGATACCCCTTAGCACGTCAAGGAATATTATTTGGGGGTCCAGCCATGGAGAAGAGTTTAGACACTAGGAGAAGATAAGGAACACACCCATTATCAAGAAATCACATTAGGATTCTCTTTTTAACCTGTTCCTTAAAACACTAGTGCTTAGGAAATCTATTGGAGGCAGAAGCAGTCAAGGGTAGCTTAGGTTTAGGGTTAGGGTTAGGGTTAGGGTTATTGTTATGGTAAGGTTTAGGGTACGGGTTCGGGTACGACATAGGGTATGGGTTAGGGTTAGGGTTAGGGTTAGTTTGAGGGTTAGGGCTCGGATTAGGGTACGGGTTAGGATTAGGGTACGTGTTAGGGTTAGGGTAGGGTTTAGGGTTAGGGTACGCGTTAGGGTTAGGGTAGTTATTAAACCTATCCCACTATCTAGATACCCCTTAGCACGTCAAGGAATATTATTTGGGTGTCCAGCCATGGAGAAGAGTTTAGACACTAGGAGAAGATAAGGAACACACCCATTATCAAGAAATCACATTAGGATTCTCTTTTTAACCTGTTCCTTAAAACACTAGTGCTTAGGAAATCTATTGGAGGCAGAAGCAGTCAAGGGTAGCTTAGGGTTAGGGTTAGGGTTAGGGTTAGGGTTAGGGTACGGCTTAGGGTACGGGTTCAGGTACGGGTTCATGTACGGCATAGGGTATGGGTTAGGGTTAGGGTTAGGGTTAGTTTGAAGGTTAGGGCTCGGTTTAGGGTACGGGTTAGGATTAGGGTTCGTGTTAGGGTTAGGGTAGGGGTTAGGGTTAGGGTACGCGTTAGGGTTAGGGTAGTTATTAAACCTATCCCACTCTCTAGATACCCCTTAGCACGTCAAGGAATATTATTTGGGGGTCCAGCCATGGAGAAGAGTTTAGACACTAGGAGAAGATAAGGAACACACCCATTATCAAGAAATCACATTAGGATTCTCTTTTTAACCTGTTCCTTTAAACACTAGTGCTTAGGAAATCTATTGGAGGCAGAAGCAGTGAAGGGTAGCTTAGGGTTAGGGTTAGGGTTAGGGTTAGGGTTAGGGTACGGCTTAGGGTACGGGTTCGGGTACGGGTTCGGGTACGGCGTAGGGTATGGGTTAGTGTTAGGGTTAGTTTGACGGTTAGGGCTCGGTTTAGTGTACGGGTTAGGATTAGGGTACGTGTTAGGGTTAGGGTAGGGGTTAGGGTTAGGTACGCGTTAGGGTTAGGGTAGTTATTAAACCTATCCCACTCTCTAGATACCCCTTAGCAAGTCAAGAAATATTATTTGGGGTTCCAGCCATGGAGAAGAGTTTAGACACTAGGAGAAGGTAAGGAACACACCCATTATCAAGAAATCACATTAGGATTCTCTTTTTAACCTGTTCCTTAAAAACACTAGTGCTTAGGAAATCTATTGGAAACAGAAGCAGTCAAGGGTAGCTTAGGGTTAGGGTTAGGGTTAGTGTTAGGATACGGCTTAGGGTACGGGTTCGGGTATGGGTTCGGGTACGGCGTAGGGTATGGGTTAGGGTTAGGGTTAGGGTTAGTTTGAGGGTTAGGGCTCGGTTTAGGGTACGGGTTAGGATTAGGGTACGTGTTAGGGTTAGGGTAGGGGTTAGGGTTAGGGTACGCGTTAGGGTTAGGGTAGTTATTAAACCCATCCCACTCTCTAGATACCCCTTAGCACGTCAAGGAATATTATTTGGGGGTCCAGCCATGGAGAAGAGTTTAGACACTAGGAGAAGATAAGGAACACACCCATTATCAAGAAATCACATTAGGATTCTCTTTTTAACCTGTTCCTTAAAACACTAGTGCTTAGGAAATCTATTGGAGGCAGCAGCAGTCAAGGGTAGCTTAGGGTTAGGGTTAGGGTTAGGGTTAGGGTTAGGGTTATTGTTAGGGTAAGGCTTAGGGTACGGGTTCGGGTACGAGTTCGGGTACGGCATAGGGTATGGGTTAGGGTTAGGGTTAGGGTTAGTTTGAGGGTTAGGGATCGGTTTAGGGTACGGGTTAGGATTAGGGTACGTGTTAGGATTAGGGTAGGGTTTAGGGTTAGGGTACGCGTTAGGGTTAGGGTAGTTATTAAACCCATCCCACTCTCTAGATACCCCTTAGCACGTCAAGGAATATTATTTGGGGGTCCAGCCATGGAGAAGAGTTTAGACATTAGGAGAAGATAAGGAACACACCCATTATCAAGAAATCACATTAGTATTCTCTTTTTAACCTGTTCCTTAAAACACTAGTGCTTAGGAAATCTATTGGAGGCAGAAGCAGTCAAGGGTAGCTTAGGGTTAGGGTTAGGGATAGTGTTAGGATACGGCTTAGGGTACGGGTTCGGTTACGGGTTCGGGTACGGCGTAGGGTATGGGTTAGGGTTAGGGTTAGGGTTAGTTTGAGGGTTAGGGCTCGGTTTAGGGTACGGGTTAGGATTAGGGTACGTGTTAGTGTTAGGGTAGGGGTTAGGGTTAGGGTACGCGTTAGGGTTAGGGTAGTTATTAAACCCATCCCACTCTCTAGATACCCCTTAGCACGTCAAGGAATATTGTTTGGGGGTCCAGCCATGGAGAAGAGTTTAGACACTAGGAGAAGATAAGGAACACACCCATTATCCTGAAATCACATTAGGATTCTCTTTTTAACCTGTTCCTTAAAACACTAGTGCTTAGGAAATCTATTGGGGGCAGAAGCATTCAAGGGTAGCTTAGGGTTAGGGTTAGGGTTATTGTTAGGATACGGCTTAGGGTACGGGTTCGGGTACGGGTTCGGGTACGGCGTAGGGTATGGGTTAGGGTTAGGGTTAGGGTTAGGGTTAGTTTGAGGGTTAGGGCTCGGTTTAGGGTACGGGTTAGAATTAGGGTACGTCTTAGGGTTAGGGTAGGGTTTAGGGTTAGGGTACGCGTTAGGGTTAGGGTAGTTATTAAACCCATCCCACTCTCTAGATACCCCTTAGCACGTCAAGGAATATTATTTGGGGGTCCAGCCATGGAGAAGAGTTTAGACACTAGGAGAAGATAAGGAACACACCCATTATCAAGAAGTCACATTAGGATTCTCTTTTTAACCTGTTCCTTAAAACACTAGTGCTTAGGAAATCTATTGGAGGCAGAAGCAGTCAAGGGTAGCTTAGGGTTAGGGTTAGGGATAGTGTTAGGGTACGGCTTAGGGTACGGGTTCGGTTACGGGTTCGGGTACGGCGTAGGGTATGGGTTAGGGTTAGGGTTAGGGTTAGTTTGAGGGTTAGGACTCGGTTTAGGGTACGGGTTAGGATTAGGGTACGTGTTAGTGTTAGGGTAGGGGTTAGGGTTAGGGTAAGCGTTAGGGTTAGGGTAATTATTAAACCCATCCCACTCTCTAGATACCCCTTAGCACGTCAAGGAATATTATTTGGGGGTCCAGCCATGGAGAAGAGTTTAGATACTAGGAGAAGATAAGGAACACACCCATTATCCTGAAATCACATTAGGATTCTCTTTTTAACCTGTTCCTTAAAACACTAGAGCTTAGGAAATCTATTGGAGGCAGAAGCAGTCAAGGGTAGCTTACGGTTAGGGTTAGGGTTAGGGTTAGGGTTAGGGTACGGCTTAGGGTATGGCGTAGGGTATGGGTTAGGGTTAGGGTAAGGGTTAGTTTTAGGGTTAGGGCTAGGGTCAGGGTTAGGGTTAGGGTTAGGGTACGCCTTAGGGTACGGGTTCGGGTACGGGTTCGGGTACAACATACGGTATGGGTTAGTGTTAGGGTTAGGGTTAGTTTTAGGGTTAGGGCTCGGTTTAGGGTACGGTTTAGGATTAGGGTACGTGTTAGGGTTAGGGTATGCGTTAGGGTTAGGGTAGTTATTAAACCTATTCCACTCTCTAGATACCCCTTAGCACGTCCAGGAATATTATTTGGGGGTCCAGACATGGAGAAGAGTTTAGACACTAGGAGAAGATAAGGAACACACCCATTATCAAGAAGTCACATTAGGATTCTCTTTTTAACCTGTTCCTTAAAACACTAGTGCTTAGGAAATCTATTGGAGGCAGAAGCAGTCAAGGGTAGCTTAGGGTTAGGGTTAGGGATAGTGTTAGGGTACGGCTTAGGGTACGGGTTCGGTTACGGGTTCGGGTATGGCGTAGGGTATGGGTTAGGATTAAGGTTAGGGTTAGTTTGAGGGTTAGGGCTCAGTTTAGGGTACGGGTTAGGATTAGGGTACGTGTTAGGGTTAGGGTAGGGGTTAGGGTTAGGGTACGCGTTAGGGTTAGGGTAGTTATTAAACCCATCCCACTCTCTAGATACCCCTTAGCACGTCAAGGAATATTATTTGGGGGTCCAGCCATGGAGAAGAGTTTAGACACTAGGAGAAGATAAGGAACACACCCATTATCAAGAAATCACATTAGGATTCTCTTTTTAACCTGTTCCTTAAAACACTAGTGCTTAGGAAATCTATTGGAGGCAGAAGCAGTCAAGGGTAGCTTAGGTTTAGGGTTAGGGTTAGGGTTAGGGTTATTGTTATGGTAAGGTTTAGGGTACGGGTTCGGGTACGACATAGGGTATGGGTTAGGGTTAGGGTTAGGGTTAGTTTGAGGGTTAGGGCTCGGTTTAGGGTACGGGTTAGGATTAGGGTACGTGTTAGGGTTAGGGTAGGGTTTAGGGTTAGGGTACGCGTTAGGGTTAGGCTAGTTATTAAACCTATCCCACTATCTAGATACCCCTTAGCACGTCAAGGAATATTATTTGGGTGTCCAGCCATGGAGAAGAGTTTAGACACTAGGAGAAGATAAGGAACACACCCATTATCAAGAAATCACATTAGGATTCTCTTTTTAACCTGTTCCTTAAAACACTAGTGCTTAGGAAATCTATTGGAGGCAGAAGCAGTCAAGGGTAGCTTAGGGTTAGGGTTAGGGTTAGGGTTAGGGTTAGGGTACGGCTTAGGGTACGGGTTCAGGTACGGGTTCATGTACGGCATAGGGTATGGGTTAGGGTTAGGGTTAGGGTTAGTTTGAAGGTTAGGGCTCGGTTTAGGGTACGGGTTAGGATTAGGGTTCGTGTTAGGGTTAGGGTAGGGGTTAGGGTTAGGGTACGCGTTAGGGTTAGGGTAGTTATTAAACCTATCCCACTCTCTAGATACCCCTTAGCACGTCAAGGAATATTATTTGGGGGTCCAGCCATGGAGAAGAGTTTAGACACTAGGAGAAGATAAGGAACACACCCATTATCAAGAAATCACATTAGGATTCTCTTTTTAACCTGTTCCTTTAAACACTAGTGCTTAGGAAATCTATTGGAGGCAGAAGCAGTGAAGGGTAGCTTAGGGTTAGGGTTAGGGTTAGGGTTAGGGTACGGCTTAGGGTACGGGTTCGGGTACGGGTTCGGGTACGGCGTAGGGTATGGGTTAGTGTTAGGGTTAGTTTGACGGTTAGGGCTCGGTTTAGTGTACGGGTTAGGATTAGGGTACGTGTTAGGGTTAGGGTAGGGGTTAGGGTTAGGATACGCGTTAGGGTTAGGGTAGTTATTAAACCTATCCCACTTTCTAGATACCCCTTAGCAAGTCAAGAAATATTATTTGGGGTTCCAGCCATGGAGAAGAGTTTAGACACTAGGAGAAGGTAAGGAACACACCCATTATCAAGAAATCACATTAGGATTCTCTTTTTAACCTGTTCCTTAAAACACTAGTGCTTAGGAAATCTATTGGAAACAGAAGCAGTCAAGGGTAGCTTAGGGTTAGGGTTAGGGTTAGTGTTAGGATACGGCTTAGGGTACGGGTTCGGGTATGGGTTCGGGTACGGCGTAGGGTATGGGTTAGGGTTAGGGTTAGGGTTAGTTTGAGGGTTAGGGCTCGGTTTAGGGTACGGGTTAGGATTAGGGTACGTGTTAGGGTTAGGGTAGGGGTTAGGGTTAGGGTACGCGTTAGGGTTAGGGTAGTTATTAAACCCATCCCACTCTCTAGATACCCCTTAGCACGTCAAGGAATATTATTTGGGGGTCCAGCCATGGAGAAGAGTTTAGACACTAGGAGAAGATAAGGAACACACCCATTATCAAGAAATCACATTAGGATTCTCTTTTTAACCTGTTCCTTAAAACACTAGTGCTTAGGAAATCTATTGGAGGCAGCAGCAGTCAAGGGTAGCTTAGGGTTAGGGTTAGGGTTAGGGTTAGGGTTAGGGTTATTGTTAGGGTAAGGCTTAGGGTACGGGTTCGGGTACGAGTTCGGGTACGGCATAGGGTATGGGTTAGGGTTAGGGTTAGGGTTAGTTTGAGGGTTAGGGATCGGTTTAGGGTACGGGTTAGGATTAGGGTACGTGTTAGGATTAGGGTAGGGTTTAGGGTTAGGGTACGCGTTAGGGTTAGGGTAGTTATTAAACCCATCCCACTCTCTAGATACCCCTTAGCACGTCAAGGAATATTATTTGGGGGTCCAGCCATGGAGAAGAGTTTAGACACTAGGAGAAGATAAGGAACACACCCATTATCAAGAAATCACATTAGGATTCTCTTTTTAACCTGTTCCTTAAAACACTAGCGCTTAGGAAATCTATTGGAGGCAGAAGCAGTCAAGGGTAGCTTAGGGTTAGGATTAGGGTTAGGGTTAGGGTTAGGGTACGGCTTAGGGTACGGGTTCGGGTACGTGTTCGGGTACGGCGTAGGGTATGGGTTAGGGTTAGGGTTAGGGTTAGTTTGAGGGTTAGGGCTCGGTTTAGGGTACGGGTTAGGATTAGGGTACGTGTTAGGGTTAGGGTAGGGGTTAGGGTTAGGGTACGCGTTAGGGTTAGGGTAATTATTAAACCTATCCCACTCTCTAGATACCCCTTAGCACTTCAAGGAATATTATTTGTGGGTCCAGCCATGGAGAAGAGTTTAGACACTAGGAGAAGATAAGGAACACACCCATTATCAAGAAATCACATTAGGATTCTCTTTTTAACCGGTTCCTTAAAACACTAGTGCTTAGGAAATCTATTGGAGGCAGAAGCAGTCAAGGGTAGCTTAGGGTTAGGGTTAGGGTTAGGGTTAGGGTTAGGGTACGGCTTAGGGTACGGGATCGGGTACGGGTTCATGTACGGCATATGGTATGGGTTAGGGTTAGGGTTAGGGTTAGTTTGAAAGTTAGGGCTCGGTTTAGGGTGCGGGTTAGGATTAGGGTACGTGTTAGTGTTAGGGTAGGGGTTAGGGTTAGGGTACGCGTTAGGGTTAGGGTAGTTATTAAACCCATCCCACTCTCTAGATACCCCTTAGCACGTCAAGGAATATTATTTGGGGGTCCAGCCATGGAGAAGAGTTTAGACACTAGGAGAAGATAAGGAACACACCCATTATCAAAAAATCACATTAGGATTCTCTTTTTAACCTGTTCCTTAAAACACTAGTGCTTAGGAAATCTATTGGAGGCAGCAGCAGTCAAGGGTAGCTTAGGGTTAGGGTTAGGGTTAGGGTTAGGGTTAGGGTTATTGTTAGGGTAAGGCTTAGGGTACGGGTTCGGGTACGGGTTCGGGTACGGCATAGGGTATGGGTTAGGGTTAGGGTTAGGGTTAGTTTGAGGTTTAGGGCTCGGTTTAGGGTACGGGTTAGGATTAGGGTACGTGTTAGGGTTAGGTTAGGGGTTAGGGTTAGGGTACGCGTTAGGGTTAGGGTAGTTATTAAACCTATCCCACTCTCTAGATACCCCTTAGCACGTCAAGGAATATTATTTGTGGGTCCAGCCATGGAGAAGAGTTTAGACACTAGGAGAAGATAAGGAACACACCCATTATCAAGAAATCACATTAGGATTCTCTTTTTAACCTGTTCCTTAAAACACTAGTGCTTAGGAAATCTATTGGAGGCAGAAGCAGTCAAGGGTAGCTTAGGGTTAGGGTTAGGGTTAGGGTTAGGGTTAGGGTACGGCTTAGGGTACGGGTTCGGGTACGGGTTCGGGTACGGGTTCGGGTACGGCCTAGGGTATGGGTTAGGGTTAGGGTTAGGGTTAGTTTGAGGGTTAGGGCTCGGTTTAGGGTACGTGTTAGGGTTATCGTAGGGGTTAGGGTTAGGGTACGCGTTAGGGTTAGGGTAGTTATTAAACCTATCCCACACCCTATATACCCCTTAGCAAGTCAAGGAATATTATTTGGGGGTCCAGCCATGGAGAAGAGTTTAGACACTAGGAGAAGATAAGGAACACACCCATTATCAAGAAATCACATTAGGATTCTCTTTTTAACCTGTTCCTTAAAACACTAGCGCTTAGGAAATCTATTGGAGGCAGAAGCAGTCAAGGGTAGCTTAGGGTTAGGGTTAGGGTTAGGGTTAGGGTACGGCTTAGGGTACGGGTTCGGGTACGGGTTCGGGTACGGCATAGGGTATGGGTTAGGGTTAGGGTTAGGGTTAGTTTGAGGGTTAGGGCTCGGTTTAGGGTACGGGTTAGGATTAGGGTACGTGTTAGGGTTAGGGTAGGGGCTAGGGTTAGGGTACGCGTTAGGGTTAGGGTAGTTATTAAACCTATCCCACTCTCTAGATACCCCTTAGCAAGTCAAGGAATATTATTTGGGGGTCCAGCCATGGAGAAGAGTTTAGACACTAGGAGAAGATAAGGAACACACCCATTATCAAGAAATCACATTAGGATTCTCTTTTTAACCTGTTCCTTAAACACTAGGGCTTAGGAAATCTATTGGAGGCAGAAGCAGTCAAGGGTAGCTTAGGGTGAGGGTTAGGGTTAGGGTTAGGGTTAGGGTACGGCTTAGGGTACGGGTTCGGGTACGGGTTCGGGTACGGCATAGGGTATGGGTTAGGGTTAGGGTTAGGGTTAGTTTGAGGGTTAGGGCTCGGTTTAGGGTACGGGTTAGGATTAGGGTACGTGTTAGGGTTAGGGTAGGGGTTAGGGTTAGGGTACGCGTTAGGGTTAGGGTAGTTATTAAACCTATCCCACTCTCTAGATACCCCTTAGCTCGTCAAGGAATATTATTTGGGGGTCCAGCCATGGAGAAGAGTTTAGACACTAGGAGAAGATAAGGAACACACCCTTTATCAAGAAATCACATTAGGATTCTCTTTTTAACCTGTTCCTTAAAACACTAGTGCTTAGGAAATCTATTGGAGGCAGAAGCATTCAAGGGTAGCTTACGGTTAGGGTTAGGGTTAGGGTTAGGGTTAGGGTACGGCTTAGGGTATGGCGTAGGGTATGGGTTAGGGTTAGGGTAAGGGTTAGTTTTAGGGTTAGGGCTAGGGTCAGGGTTAGGGTTAGGGTTAGGGTACGCCTTAGGGTACGGGTTCGGGTACGGGTTCGGGTACAACATAAGGTATGGGTTAGTGTTAGGGTTAGGGTTAGTTTTAGGGTTAGGGCTCGGTTTAGGGTACGGTTTAGGATTAGGGTACGTGTTACGGTTAGGGTACGCGTTAGGGTTAGGGTAGTTATTAAACGTATTCCACTCTCTAGATACCCCTTAGCACGTCCAGGAATATTATTTGTGGGTCCAGACATGGAGAAGAGTTTAGACACTAGGAGAAGATAAGGAACACACCCATTATCAAGAAGTCACATTAGGATTCTCTTTTTAACCTGTTCCTTAAAACACTAGTGCTTAGGAAATCTATTGGAGGCAGAAGCAGTCAAGGGTAGCTTAGGGTTAGGGTTAGGGTTAGGGTTAGGGTTAGGGTTAGTGTTAGGGTACGGGTTCGGGTACGGGTTCGGGTACGGCGTAGGGTATGGGTTAGGGTTAGGGTTAGTTTGACGGTTAGGGCTCGGTTTAGGGTACAGGTTAGGATTAGGGTACGTGTTAGGGTTAGGGTAGGGGTTAGGGTTAGGGTACGCGTTAGGGTTAGGGTAATTATTAAACCCATCCCACTCTCTAGATACCCCTTAGCACGTCAAGGAATATTATTTGGGGGTCCAGCCATGGAGAAGAGTTTAGACACTAGGAGAAGATAAGGAACACACCCATTATCAAAAAATCACATTAGGATTCACTTTTTAACCTGTTCCTTAAAACACTAGTGCTTAGGAAATCTATTGGAGGCAGCAGCAGTCAAGGGTAGCTTAGGGTTAGGGTTAGGGATAGGGTTAGGGTTAGGGTTATTGTTAGGTTAAGGCTTAGGGTACGGGTTCGGGTACGGGTTCGGGTACGGCATAGGGTATGGGTTAGGGTTAGGGTTAGGGTTAGTTTGAGGGTTAGGGCTCGGTTTAGGGTACGGGTTAGGATTAGGGTACGTGTTAGGGTTAGGTTAGGGTTTAGGGTTAGGGTACGCGTTAGGGTTAGGGTAGTTATTAAACCTATCCCACTCTCTAGATACCCCTTAGCACGTCAAGGAATATTATTTGTGGGTCCAGCCATGGAGAAGAGTTTAGACACTAGGAGAAGATAAGGAACACACCCATTATCAAGAAATCACATTAGGATTCTCTTTTTAACCTGTTCCTTAAAACACTAGTGCTTAGGAAATCTATTGGAGGCAGAAGCAGTCAAGGGTAGCTTAGGGTTAGGGTTAGGGTTAGGGTTAGGGTTAGGGTACGGCTTAGGGTACGGGTTCGGGTACGGGTTCATGTACGGCGTAGGGTATGGTTTAGGGTTAGGGTTAGTTTGAGGGTTAGGGCTCGGTTTAGGGTACGTGTTAGGGTTACAGTAGGGGTTAGGGTTAGGGGACGCATTAGGGTTAGGGTAGTTGTTAAACCTATCCCACTCTCTAGATACCCCTTAGCAAGTCAAGAAATATTATTTGGGGGTCCAGCCATGGAGAAGAGTTTAGACATTAGGAGAAGATAAGGAACACACCCATTATCAAGAAATCACATTAGGATTCTCTTTTTAACCTGTTCCTTAAAACACTAGTGCTTAGGAAATCTATTGGAGGCAGAAGCAGTCAAGGGTAGCTTAGGGTTAGGGTTAGGGTTAGGGTTAGGGTTAGGGTACGGCTTAGGGTACGGGTTCGGGTACGGGTTCGGGTACGGCATAGGGTATGGGTTAGGGTTAGGGTTAGGGTTAGTTTGAGGGTTAGGGCTCGGTTTAGGGTACGGGTTAGGATTAGGGTACGTGTTAGGGTTAGGTTAGGGTTTAGGGTTAGGGTACGCGTTAGGGTTAGGGTAGTTATTAAACCTATCCCACTCTCTAGATACCCCTTAGCACGTCAAGGAATATTATTTTGGGGTCCAGCCATGGAGAAGAGTTTAGACACTAGGATAAGATAAGGAACACACCCATTATCAAGAAATCACATTAGGATTCTCTTTTTAACCTGTTCCTTAAAACACTAGTGCTTAGGAAAACTATTGGAGGCAGAAGCAGTCAAGGGTAGCTTAGGGTTAGGGTTAGGGTTAGGGTTAGGGTTAGTGTTAGGGTACGGGTTCGGGTACGGGTTCGGGTACGGCGTAGGGTATGGGTTAGGGTTAGGGTTAGTTTGAGGGTTAGGGCTCGGTTTAGGGTACGGGTTAGGATTAGGGTACGTGTTAGGGTTAGGGTAGGGGTTAGGGTTAGGGTACGCGTTAGGGTTAGGGTAGTTATTAAACCTATCCCACTCTCTAGATACCCCTTAGCAAGTCAAGAAATATTATTTGGGGGTCCAGCCATGGAGAAGAGTTTAGACACTAGGAGAAGGTAAGGAACACACCCATTATCAAGAAATCACATTAGGATTCTCTTTTTAACCTGTTCCTTAAAACACTAGTGCTTAGGAAATCTATTGGAAACAGAAGCAGTCAAGGGTAGCTTAGGGTTAGGGTTAGGGGTAGTGTTATGATACGGCTTAGGGTACGGGTTCGGGTACGGGTTCGGGTACGGCGTAGGGTATGGGTTAGGGTTAGGGTTAGGGTTAGTTTGAGGGTTAGGGCTCGGTTTAGGGTACGGGTTAGGATTAGGGTACGTGTTAGGGTTAGGGTAGGGTTTAGGGTTAGGGTACGCGTTAGGGTTAGGGTAGTTATTAAACCTATCCCACTCTCTAGATACCCCTTAGCACGTCAAGGAATATTATTTGGGGGTCCAGCCATGGAGAAGAGTTTAGACACTAGGAGAAGATAAGGAACACACCCTTTATCAAGAAATCACATTAGGATTCTCTTTTTAACCTGTTCCTTAAAACACTAGTGCTTAGGAAATCTATTGGAGGCAGAAGCAGTCAAGGGTAGCTTAGGTTTAGGGTTAGGGTTAGGGTTAGGGTTATTGTTATGGTAAGGTTTAGGGTTCGGGTTCGGGTACGGGTTCGGGTACGACATAGGGTATGGGTTAGGGTTAGGGTTAGGGTTAGTTTGAGGGTTAGGGCTCGGTTTAGGGTACGGGTTAGGATTAGGGTACGTGTTAGGGTTAGGGTAGGGTTTAGGGTTAGGGTATGCGTTAGGGTTAGGTAGTTATTAAACCTATCCCACTATCTAGATACCCCTTAGCACGTCAAGGAATATTATTTGGGTGTCCAGCCATGGAGAAGAGTTTAGACACTAGGAGAAGATAAGGAACACACCCATTATCAAGAAATCACATTAGGATTCTCTTTTTAACCTGTTCCTTAAAATACTAGTGCTTAGGAAATCTATTGGAGGCAGAAGCAGTCAAGGGTAGCTTAGGGTTAGGGTTAGGGTTAGGGTTAGGGTTAGGGTACGGCTTAGGGTACGGGTTCGGGTACGGGTTCATGTACGGCATAGGGTATGGGTTAGGGTTAGGGTTAGGGTTAGTTTGAAGGTTAGGGCTCGGTTTAGGGTACGGGTTAGGATTAGGGTTCGTGTTAGGGTTAGGGTAGGGGTTAGGGTTAGGGTACGCGTTAGGGTTAGGGTAGTTATTAAACCTATCCCACTCTCTAGATACCCCTTAGCACGTCAAGGAATATTATTTGGGGGTCCAGCCATGGAGAAGAGTTTAGACACTAGTAGAAGATAAGGAACACACCCATTATCAAGAAATCACATTAGGATTCTCTTTTTAACCTGTTCCTTTAAACACTAGTGCTTAGGAAATCTATTGGAGGCAGAAGCAGTGAAGGGTAGCTTAGGGTTAGGGTTAGGGTTAGGGTTAGGGTACGGCTTAGGGTACGGGTTCGGGTACGGGTTCGGGTACGGCGTAGGGTATGGGTTAGGGTTAGGGTTTGTTTGAGGGTTAGGGCTCGGTTTAGTGTACGGGTTAGGATTAGGGTACGTGTTAGGGTTAGGGTAGGGGTTAGGGTTAGGATACGCGTTAGGGTTAGGGTAGTTATTAAACCTATCCCACTCTCTAGATACCCCTTAGCAAGTCAAGAAATATTATTTGGGGTTCCAGCCATGGAGAAGAGTTTAGACACTAGGAGAAGGTAAGGAACACACCCATTATCAAGAAATCACGTTAGGATTCTCTTTTTAACCTGTTCCTTAAATCACTAGTGGTTAGGAAATCTATTGGAAACAGAAGCAGTCAAGGGTAGCTTAGGGTTAGGGTTAGGGTTAGTGTTAGGATACGGCTTAGGGTACGGGTTCGGGTACGGGTTCGGGTACGGCGTAGGGTATGGGTTAGGGTTAGGGTTAGGGTTAGTTTGAGGGTTAGGGGTCGGTTTAGGGTACGGGTTAGGATTAGTGTACGTGTTAGGGTTAGGGTAGGGGTTAGGGTTAGGGTACGCGTTAGGGTTAGGGTAGTTATTAAACCCATCCCACTCTCTAGATACCCCTTAGCACGTCAAGGAATATTATTTGGGGGTCCAGCCATGGAGAAGAGTTTAGACACTAGGAGAAGATAAGGAACACACCCATTATCAAGAAATCACATTAGGATTCTCTTTTTAACCTGTTCCTTAAAACACTAGTGCTTAGGAAATCTATTGGAGGCAGCAGCAGTCAAGGGTAGCTTAGGGTTAGGGTTAGGGTTAGGGTTAGGGTTAGGGTTATTGTTAGGGTAAGGCTTAGGGTACGGGTTCGGGTACGGGTTCGGGTACGGCATAGGGTATGGGTTAGGGTTAGGGTTAGGGTTAGTTTGAGGGTTAGGGCTCGGTTTAGGGTACGGGTTAGGATTAGGGTACGTGTTAGGATTAGGGTAGGGTTTAGGGTTAGGGTACGCGTTAGGGTTAGGGTAGTTATTAAACCCATCCCACTCTCTAGATACCCCTTAGCACGTCAAGGAATATTATTTGGGGGTCCAGCCATGGAGAAGAGTTTAGACACTAGGAGAAGATAAGGAACACACCCATTATC
Organism: Eschrichtius robustus; assembly: GCF_028021215.1. Taxonomy (NCBI): domain Eukaryota; kingdom Metazoa; phylum Chordata; class Mammalia; order Artiodactyla; family Eschrichtiidae; genus Eschrichtius; species Eschrichtius robustus. The sequence goes on along the minus strand of NW_027175300.1, from coordinate 129,405 downwards.
AAGAAATCACATTAGTATTCTCTTTTTAACCTGTTCCTTAAAACACTAGCGCTTAGGAAATCTATTGGAGGCAGAAGCAGTCAAGGGTAGCTTAGGGTTAGGGTTAGGGTTAGGGTTAGGGTACGGCTTAGGGTACGGGTTCGGGTACGGGTTCGTGTACGGCATAGGGTATGGGTTAGGGTTAGGGTTAGGGTTAGTTTGAAGGTTAGGTCTCGGTTTAGGGTACGGGTTAGGATTAGGGTTCGTGTTAGGGTTAGGTTAAGGGTTAGGGTTAGGGTACGCGTTAGGGTTAGGGTAGTTATTAAACCTATCCCACACTCTAGATACCCCTTAGCACGTCAAGGAATATTATTTGTGGGTCCAGCCATGGAGAAGAGTTTAGACACTAGGAGAAAATAAGGAACACACCCATTATCAAGAAATCACATTAGGATTCTCTTTTTAACCTGTTCCTTAAAACACTAGTGCTTAGGAAATCTATTGGAGGCAGAAGCAGTCAAGGGTAGCTTAGGGTTAGGGTTAGGGTTAGGGTTAGGGTTAGGGTACGGCTTAGGGTACGGGTTCGGGTACGGGTTCGGGTACGGGTTCGGGTACGGCCTAGGGTATGGGTTAGGGTTAGGGTTAGGGTTAGTTTGAGGGTTAGGGCTCGGTTTAGGGTACGTGTTAGGGTTAGCGTAGGGGTTAGGGTTAGGGTACGCGTTAGGGTTAGGGTAGTTATTAAACCTATCCCACACCCTATATACCCCTTAGCAAGTCAAGGAATATTATTTGGGGGTCCAGCCATGGAGAAGAGTTTAGACAATAGGAGAAGATAAGGAACACACCCATTATCAAGAAATCACATTAGGATTCTCTTTTTAACCTGTTCCTTAAAACACTAGTGCTTAGGAAATCTATTGGAGGCAGAAGCAGTCAAGGGTAGCTTAGGTTTAGGGTTAGGGTTAGGGTTAGGGTTATTGTTATGGTAAGGTTTAGGGTACGGGTTCGGGTACGGGTTCGGGTACGACATAGGGTATGGGTTAGGGTTAGGGTTAGGGTTAGTTTGAGGGTTAGGGCTCGGTTTAGGGTACGGGTTAGGATTAGGGTACGTGTTAGGGTTAGGGTAGGGTTTAGGGTTAGGGTACGCGTTAGGGTTAGGGTAGTTATTAAACCTATCCCACTATCTAGATACCCCTTAGCACGTCAAGGAATATTATTTGGGTGTCCAGCCATGGAGAAGAGTTTAGACACTAGGAGAAGATAAGGAACACACCCATTATCAAGAAATCACATTAGGATTCTCTTTTTAACCTGTTCCTTAAAACACTAGTGCTTAGGAAATCTATTGGAGGCAGAAGCAGTCAAGGGTAGCTTAGGGTTAGGGTTAGGGTTAGGGTTAGGGTTAGGGTACGGCTTAGGGTACGGGTTCGGGTACGGGTTCATGTACGGCATAGGGTATGGGTTAGGGTTAGGGTTAGGGTTAGTTTGAAGTTTACGGCTCGGTTTAGGGTACGGGTTAGGATTAGGGTTCGTGTTAGGGTTAGGGTAGAGGTTAGGGTTAGGGTACCCGTTAGGGTTAGGGTAGTTATTAAACCTATCCCACTCTCTAGATACCCCTTAGCACGTCAAGGAATATTATTTGGGGGTCCAGGCATGGAGAAGAGTTTAGACACCAGGAGAAGATAAGGAACACACCCATTATCAAGAAATCACATTAGGATTCTCTTTTTAACCTGTTCCTTTAAACACTAGTGCTTAGGAAATCTATTGGAGGCAGAAGCAGTCAAGGGTAGCTTAGGGTTAGGGTTAGGGTTAGGGTTAGGGTTAGGGTACGACTTAGGGTACGGGTTCGGATACGGGTTCGGGTACGGCGTAGGGTATGGGTTAGGGTTAGGGTTAGTTTGAGGATTAGGGCTCGGTTTAGGGTACGGGTTAGGATTAGGGTACGTGTTAGGTTTAGGGTAGGGGTTAGGGTTAGGATACGCGTTAGGGTTAGGGTAGTTATTAAACCTATCCCACTCTCTAGATACCCCTTAGCAAGTCAAGAAATATTATTTGGGGTTCCAGCCATGGAGAAGAGTTTAGACACTAGGAGAAGGTAAGGAACACACCCATTATCAAGAAATCACATTAGGATTCTCTTTTTAACCTGTTCCTTAAAACACTAGTGCTTAGGAAATCTATTGGAAACAGAAGCAGTCAAAGGTAGCTTAGGGTTAGGGTTAGGGTTAGTGTTAGGATACGGCTTAGGGTACGGGTTCGGGTACGGGTTCGGGTACGGCGTAGGGTATGGGTTAGGGTTAGGGTTAGTTTGAGGGTTAGGGCTCGGTTTAGGGTACGGGTTAGGATTAGGGTACGTGTTAGGGTTAGGGTAGGGGTTAGGATTAGGGTACGCGTTAGGGTTAGGGTAGTTATTAAACCCATCCCACTCCCTAGATACCCCTTAGCACGTCAAGGAATATTATTTGGGGGTCCAGCCATGGAGAAGAGTTTAGACACTAGGAGAAGATAAGGAACACACCCATTATCAAGAAATCACATTAGGATTCTCTTTTTAACCTGTTCCTTAAAACACTAGTGCTTAGGAAATCTATTGGAGGCAGAAGCAGTCAAGGGTAGCTTAGGGTTAGGGTTAGGGTTAGGGTTAGGGTTAGGGTTAGGGTACGGCTTAGGTTACGGGTTCGGATACGGGTTCATGTACGGCATACGGTATGGGTTAGGGTTAGGGTTAGGGTTAGTTTGAAGGTTAGGGCTCGGTTTAGGTTACGGGTTAGGATTAGGGTTCGTGTTAGGGTTAGGGTAGGGGTTAGGGTTAGGGTATGCGTTAGGGTTAGGGTAGTTATTAAACCTATCCCACTCTCTAGATACCCCTTAGCACGTCAAGGAATATTATTTGTGGGTCCAGCCATGGAGAAGAGTTTAGACACTAGGAGAAGATAAGGAACACACCCATTATCCTGAAATCACATTAGGATTCTCTTTTTAAACTGTTCCTTAAAACACTAGTGCTTAGGAAATCTATTGGAGGCAGAAGCAGTGAAGGGTAGCTTAGGGTTAGGGTTAGGGTTAGGGTTAGGGTACGGCTTAGGGTACGGGTTCTGGTACTGGTTCGGGTACGGCGTAGGGTATGGGTTAGGGTTAGGGTTAGGGTTAGTTTGAGGGTTAGGGCTCGGTTTAGGGTACGGGTTAGGATTAGGGTACGTGTTAGTGTTATGGTGGGTTTAGGGTTAGGGTATGCGTTAGGGTTAGGGTAGTTATTAAACCTATGCCACTCTCTAGATACCCCTTAGCACGTCAAGGAATATTATTTTGGGGTCCAGCCATGGAGAAGAGTTTAGACACTAGGATAAGATAAGGAACACACCCATTATTAAGAAATCACATTAGGATTCTCTTTTTAACCTGTTCCTTAGAACACTAGTGCTTAGGAAATCTATTGGAGGCAGAAGCAGTCAAGGGTAGCTTAGGGTTAGGGTTAGGGTTAGGGTTAGGGTTAGGGTACGGCTTAGGGTATGGCGTAGGGTATGGGTTAGGGTTAGGGTAAGGGTTAGTTTTAGGGTTAGGGCTAGGGTCAGGGTTAGGGTTAGGGTTAGGGTAGGCCTTAGGGTACGGGTTCAGGTACAGGTTCGGGTAAAACATAAGGTATGGGTTAGTGTTAGGGTTAGGGTTAGTTTTAGGGTTAGGGCTCGGTTTAGGGTACGGTTTAGGATTAGGGTACGTGTTAGGGTTAGGGTACGCGTTAGGGTTAGGGTAGTTATTAAACCTATTCCACTCTCTAGATACCCCTTAGCACGTCCAGGAATATTATTTGGGGGTCCAGACATGGAGAAGAGTTTAGACACTAGGAGAAGATAAGGAACACACCCATTATCAAGAAGTCACATTAGGATTCTCTTTTTAACCTGTTCCTTAAAACACTAGTGCTTAGGAAATCTATTGGAGGCAGAAGCAGTCAAGGGTAGCTTAGGGTTAGGGTTAGGGATAGTGTTAGGGTACGGCTTAGGGTACGGGTTCGGGTACGGGTTCGGGTACGGCGTAGGGTATGGGTTAGGGTTAGGGTTAGGGTTAGTTTGAGGGTTAGGGCTCAGTTTAGGGTACGGGTTAGGATTAGGGTACGTGTTAGGGTTAGGGTAGGGGTTAGGGTTAGGGTACGCGTTAGGGTTAGGGTAGTTATTAAACCCATCCCACTCTCTAGATACCCCTTAGCACGTCAAGGAATATTATTTGGGGGTCCAGCCATGGAGAAGAGTTTAGACACTAGGAGAAGATAAGGAACACACCCATTATCAAGAAATCACATTAGGATTCTCTTTTTAACCTGTTCCTTAAAACACTAGTGCTTAGGAAATCTATTGGAGGCAGAAGCAGTCAAGGGTAGCTTAGGGTTAGGGTTAGGGTTAGGGTTAGGGTTAGGGTACGGCTTAGGGTACGGGTTTGGGTACGGGTTCAGGTACGGCGTAGGGTATGGGTTAGGGTTAGGTTTAGTTTGAGGGTTAGGGCTCGGTTTAGGGTACGGGTTAGGATTAGGGTACGTGTTAGGGTTAGGGTAGGGTTTAGGGTTAGGGTACCCGTTAGGGTTAGGGTAGTTATTAAACCCATCCCACTCTCTAGATACCCCTTAGCACGTCAAGGAATATTATTTGTGGGTCCAGCCATGGAGAAGAGTTTAGACACTAGGAGAAGATAAGGAACACACCCATTATCAAGAAATCACATTAGGATTCTCTTTTTAACCTGTTCCTTAAAACACTAGTGCTTAGGAAATCTATTGGAGGCAGAAGCAGTCAAGGGTAGCTTAGGGATAGGGTTAGGGTTAGGGTTAGGGTTAGGGTACGGCTTAGGGTACGGGTTCGGGTACGGGTTCATGTACGGCATAGGGTATGGGTTAGGGTTAGGGTTAGGGTTAGTTTGAAGGTTAGGGCTCGGTTTAGGGTACGGGTTAGGATTAGGGTTCGTGTTAGGGTTAGGGTAGGGGTTAGGGTTAGGGTACGCGTTAGGGTTAGGGTAGTTATTAAACCTATCCCACTCTCTAGATACCCCTTAGCACTTCAAGGAATATTATTTGGGGGTCCAGCCATGGAGAAGAGTTTAGACACTAGGAGAAGATAAGGAACACACCCATTATCAAGAAATCACATTAGGATTCTCTTTTTAACCTGTTCCTTTAAACACTAGTGCTTAGGAAATCTATTGGAGGCAGAAGCAGTCAAGGGTAGCTTAGGGTTAGGGTTAGGGTTAGGGTTAGGGTTAGGGTACGGCTTAGGGTACGGGTTCGGGTACGGGTTCGGGTACGGCGTAGGGTATGGGTTAGGGTTAGGGTTAGTTTGACGGTTAGGGCTCGGTTTAGGGTACGGGTTAGGATTAGGGTACGTGTTAGGGTTAGGGTAGGGGTTAGGGTTAGGGTACGCGTTAGGGTTAGGGTAGTTATTAAACCTATCCCACTCTCTAGATACCCCTTAGCAAGTCAAGAAATATTATTTGGGGTTCCAGCCATGGAGAAGAGTTTAGACACTAGGAGAAGGTAAGGAACACACCCATTATCAAGAAATCACATTAGGATTCTCTTTTTTACCTGTTCCTTAAAACACTAGTGCTTAGGAAATCTATTGGAAACAGAAGCAGTCAAGGGTAGCTTAGGGTTAGGGTTAGGGTTAGTGTTAGGATACGGCTTAGGGTACGGGTTCGGGTACGGGTTCGGGTACGGCGTAGGGTATGGGTTAGGGTTAGGGTTAGGGTTAGTTTGAGGGTTAGGGCTCGGTTTAGGGTACGGGTTAGGATTAGGCTACGTGTTAGGGTTAGGGTAGGGGTTAGGGTTAGGGTACGCGTTAGGGTTAGGGTAGTTATTAAACCCATCCCACTCTCTAGATACCCCTTAGCACGTCAAGGAATATTATTTGGGGGTCCAGCCATGGAGAAGAGTTTAGACACTAGGAGAAGATAAGGAACACACCCATCATCAAGAAATCACATTAGGATTCTCTTTTTAACCTGTTCCTTAAAACACTAGTGCTTAGGAAATCTATTGGAGGCAGAAGCAGTCAAGGGTAGCTTAGGGTTAGGGTTAGGGTTAGGGTTAGGGTTAGGGTAAGGCTTAGGGTACGGGTTCGGGTACGGGTTCATGTACGGCATAGGGTATGGGTTAGGGTTAGGGTTAGGGTTAGTTTGAAGTTTAGGGCTCGGTTTAGGGTACAGGTTAGGATTAGGGTTCGTGTTAGGGTTAGGGTAGGGGTTAGGGTTAGGGTACGCGTTAGGGTTAGGGTAGTTATTAAACCTATCCCACTCTCTAGATACCCCTTAGCACGTCAAGGAATATTATTTGGGGGTCCAGCCATGGAGAAGAGTTTAGACACTAGGAGAAGATAAGGAACACACCCATTATCAAGAAATCACATTAGGATTCTCTTTTTAACCTGTTCCTTAAAACACTAGTGCTTAGGAAATCTATTGGAGGCAGAAGCAGTCAAGGGTAGCTTAGGGTTAGGGTTAGGGATAGTGTTAGGGTACGGCTTAGGGTACGGGTTCGGTTACGGGTTCGGGTACGGCGTAGGGTATGGGTTAGGGTTAGGGTTAGGGTTAGTTTGAGGGTTAGGGCTCGGTTTAGGGTACGGGTTAGGATTAGGGTACGTGTTAGTGTTAGGGTAGGGGTTAGGGTTAGGGTACGCGTTAGGGTTAGGGTAATTATTAAACCCATCCCACACTCTAGATACCCATTAGCACGTCAAGGAATATTATTTGGGGGTCCAGCCATGGAGAAGAGTTTAGACACTAGGAGAAGATAAGGAACACACCCATTATCAAGAAATCACATTAGGATTCTCTTTTTAACCTGTTCCTTAAAACACTAGTGCTTAGGAAATCTATTGGAGGCAGCAGCAGTCAAGGGTAGCTTAGGGTTAGGGTTAGGGTTAGGGTTAGGGTTAGGGTTATTTTTAGGGTAAGGCTTAGGGTACGGGTTCGGGTACGGGTTCGGGTACGGCATAGGGTTAGGGTTAGGGTTAGAGTTAGGGTTAGTTTGAGGGTTAGGGCTCGGTTTAGGGTACGTGTTAGGGTTAGGGTAGGGGTTAGGGTTAGGGTACGCGTTAGGGTTAGGGTAGTTATTAAACCTATCCCACTCCCTATATACCCCTTAGCAAGTTAAGGAATATTATTTGGGGGTCCAGCCATGGAGAAGAGTTTAGACACTAGGAGAAGATAAGGAACACACCCATTATCAAGAAATCACATTAGGATTCTCTTTTTAACCTGTTCCTTAAAACACTAGTGCTTAGGAAATCTATTGGAGGCAGAAGCAGTCAAGGGTAGCTTATGGTTAGGGTTAGGGTTAGTGTTAGGATACGGCTTAGGGTACGGGTTCGGGTACGGGTTCGGGTACGGCGTAGGGTATGGGTTAGGGTTAGGGTTAGGGTTAGTTTGAGGGTTAGGGCTCGGTTTAGGGTACGGGTTAGGATTAGGGTACGTGTTAGGGTTAGGGTAGGGTTTAGGGTTAGGGTACCCGTTAGGGTTAGGGTAGTTATTAAACCCATCCCACTCTCTAGATACCACTTAGCACGTCAAGGAATATTATTTGGGGGTCCAGCCATGGAGAAGAGTTTAGACACTAGGAGAAGATAAGGAACACACCCATTACCAAGAAAGCACATTAGTATTCTCTTTTTAACCTGTTCCTTAAAACACTAGCGCTTAGGAAATCTATTGGAGGCAGAAGCAGTCAAGGGTAGCCTAGGGTTAGGGTTAGGGTTAGGGTTAGGGTACGGCTTAGGGTACGGGTTCGGGTACGGTTTCGTTTACGGCATAGGGTATGGGTTAGGGTTAGGGTTAGGGTTAGTTTGAAGGTTAGGGCTCGGTTTAGGGTACGGGTTAGGATTAGGGTTCGTGTTAGTTTTAGGTTAGGGATTAGGGTTAGGGTACGCGTTAGGGTTAGGGTAGATATTAAACCTATCCCACTCTCTAGATACCCCTTAGCACGTCAAGGAATATTATTTGTGGGTCCAGCCATGGAGAAGAGTTTAGACACTAGGAGAAGATAAGGAACACACCCATTATCAAGAAATCACATTAGGATTCTCTTTTTAACCTGTTCCTTAAAACACTAGTGCTTAGGAAATCTATTGGAGGCAGAAGCAGTCAAGGGTAGCTTAGGGTTAGGGTTAGGGTTAGGGTTAGGGTTAGGGTACGGCTTAGGGTACGGGTTTGGGTACGGGTTCAGGTACGGCGTAGGGTATGGGTTAGGGTTAGGTTTAGTTTGAGGGTTAGGGCTCGGTTTAGGGTACGGGTTAGGATTAGGGTACGTGTTAGGGTTAGGGTAGGGTTTAGGGTTAGGGTACCCGTTAGGGTTAGGGTAGTTATTAAACCCATCCCACTCTCTAGATACCCCTTAGCACGTCAAGGAATATTATTTGTGGGTCCAGCCATGGAGAAGAGTTTAGACACTAGGAGAAGATAAGGAACACACCCATTATCAAGAAATCACATTAGGATTCTCTTTTTAACCTGTTCCTTAAAACACTAGTGCTTAGGAAATCTATTGGAGGCAGAAGCAGTCAAGGGTAGCTTAGGGATAGGGTTAGGGTTAGGGTTAGGGTTAGGGTACGGCTTAGGGTACGGGTTCGGGTACGGGTTCATGTACGGCATAGGGTATGGGTTAGGGTTAGGGTTAGGGTTAGTTTGAAGGTTAGGGCTCGGTTTAGGGTACGGGTTAGGATTAGGGTTCGTGTTAGGGTTAGGGTAGGGGTTAGGGTTAGGGTACGCGTTAGGTTTAGGGTAGTTATTAAACCTATCCCACTCTCTAGATACCCCTTAGCACTTCAAGGAATATTATTTGGGGGTCCAGCCATGGAGAAGAGTTTAGACACTAGGAGAAGATAAGGAACACACCCATTATCAAGAAATCACATTAGGATTCTCTTTTTAACCTGTTCCTTTAAACACTAGTGCTTAGGAAATCTATTGGAGGCAGAAGCAGTCAAGGGTAGCTTAGGGTTAGGGTTAGGGTTAGGGTTAGGGTTAGGGTAAGGCTTAGGGTACGGGTTCGGGTACGGGTTCATGTACGGCATAGGGTATGGGTTAGGGTTAGGGTTAGGGTTAGTTTGAAGTTTAGGGCTCGGTTTAGGGTACGGGTTAGGATTAGGGTTCGTGTTAGGGTTAGGGTAGGGGTTAGGGTTAGGGTACGCGTTAGGGTTAGGGTAGTTATTAAACCTATCCCACTCTCTAGATACCCCTTAGCACGTCAGGGAATATTATTTGGGGGTCCAGCCATGGAGAAGAGTTTAGACACTAGGAGAAGATAAGGAACACACCCATTATCAAGAAATCACATTAGGATTCTCTTTTTAACCTGTTCCTTAAAACACTAGTGCTTAGGAAATCTATTGGAGGCAGAAGCAGTCAAGGGTAGCTTAGGGTTAGGGTTAGGGATAGTGTTAGGGTACGGCTTAGGGTACGGGTTCGGTTACGGGTTCGGGTACGGCGTAGGGTATGGGTTAGGGTTAGGGTTAGGGTTAGTTTGAGGGTTAGGGCTCGGTTTAGGGTACGGGTTAGGATTAGGGTACGTGTTAGTGTTAGGGTAGGGGTTAGGGTTAGGGTACGCGTTAGGGTTAGGGTAATTATTAAACCCATCCCACACTCTAGATACCCATTAGCACGTCAAGGAATATTATTTGGGGGTCCAGCCATGGAGAAGAGTTTAGACACTAGGAGAAGATAAGGAACACACCCATTATCAAGAAATCACATTAGGATTCTCTTTTTAACCTGTTCCTTAAAACACTAGTGCTTAGGAAATCTATTGGAGGCAGCAGCAGTCAAGGGTAGCTTAGGGTTAGGGTTAGGGTTAGGGTTAGGGTTAGGGTTATTTTTAGGGTAAGGCTTAGGGTACGGGTTCGGGTACGGGTTCGGGTACGGCATAGGGTTAGGGTTAGGGTTAGAGTTAGGGTTAGTTTGAGGGTTAGGGCTCGGTTTAGGGTACGTGTTAGGGTTAGGGTAGGGGTTAGGGTTAGGGTACGCGTTAGGGTTAGGGTAGTTATTAAACCTATCCCACTCCCTATATACCCCTTAGCAAGTCAAGGAATATTATTTGGGGGTCCAGCCATGGAGAAGAGTTTAGACACTAGGAGAAGATAAGGAACACACCCATTATCAAGAAATCACATTAGGATTCTCTTTTTAACCTGTTCCTTAAAACACTAGTGCTTAGGAAATCTATTGGAGGCAGAAGCAGTCAAGGGTAGCTTAGGGTTAGGGTTAGGGATAGTGTTAGGGTACGGCTTAGGGTACGGGTTCGGTTACGGTTTCGGGTACGGCGTAGGGTATGGGTTAGGGTTAGGGTTAGGGTTTGTTTGAGGGTTAGGGCTCGGTTTAGGGTACGGGTTAGGATTAGGGTACGTGTTAATGTTAGGGTAGGGGTTAGGGTTAGGGTACGCGTTAGGGTTAGGGTAATTATTAAACCCATCCCACTCTCTAGATACCACTTAGCACGTCAAGGAATATTATTTGGGGGTCCAGCCATGGAGAAGAGTTTAGACACTAGGAGAAGATAAGGAACACACCCATTATCCTGAAATCACATTAGGATTCTCTTTTTAACCTGTTCCTTAAAACACTAGTGCTTAGGAAATCTATTGGAGGCAGAAGCAGTCAAGGGTAGCTTAGGGTTAGGGTTAGGGTTAGTGTTAGGATACGGCTTAGGGTACGGATTCGGGTACGGGTTCGGGTACGGCGTAGGGTATGGGTTAGGGTTAGGGTTAGGGTTAGTTTGAGGGTTAGGGCTCGGTTTAGGGTACGGGTTAGGATTAGGGTACGTGTTAGGGTTAGGGTAGGGTTTAGGGTTAGGGTACCCGTTAGGGTTAGGGTAGTTATTAAACCCATCCCACTCTCTAGATACCCCTTAGCACGTCAAGGAATATTATTTGGGGGTCCAGCCATGGAGAAGAGTTTAGACACTAGGAGAAGATAAGGAACACACCCATTACCAAGAAAGCACATTAGTATTCTCTTTTTAACCTGTTCCTTAAAACACTAGCGCTTAGGAAATCTATTGGAGGCAGAAGCAGTCAAGGGTAGCCTAGGGTTAGGGTTAGGGTTAGGGTTAGGGTACGGCTTAGGGTACGGGTTCGGGTACGGTTTCGTTTACGGCATAGGGTATGGGTTAGTGTTAGGGTTAGGGTTAGTTTGAAGGTTAGGGCTCGGTTTAGGGTACGGGTTAGGATTAGGGTTCGTGTTAGTTTTAGGTTAGGGATTAGGGTTAGGGTACGCGTTAGGGTTAGGGTAGATATTAAACCTATCCCACTCTCTAGATACCCCTTAGCACGTCAAGGAATATTATTTGGGGGTCCAGCCATGGAGAAGAGTTTAGACACTAGGAGAAGATAAGGAACACACCCATTATCAAGAAATCACATTAGGATTCTCTTTTTAACCTGTTCCTTAAAACACTAGTGCTTAGGAAATCTATTGGAGGCAGAAGCAGTCAAGGGTAGCTTAGGGTTAGGGTTAGGGTTAGGGTTAGGGTTAGGGTACGGCTTAGGGTACGGGTTTGGGTACGGGTTCAGGTACGGCGTAGGGTATGGGTTAGGGTTTGGTTTAGTTTGAGGGTTAGGGCTCGGTTTAGGGTACGGGTTCGGATTAGGGTACGTGTTAGGGTTAGGGTAGGGGTTAGAGTTAGGGTACACGTTAGGGTTAGGGTAGTTATTATACCTATCCCACTCTCTAGATACCCCTTAGCACGTCAAGGAATATTATTTGTGGGTCCAGCCATGGAGAAGAGTTTAGACACTAGGAGAAGATAAGGAACACACCCATTATCCTGAAATCACATTAGGATTCTCTTTTTAAACTGTTCCTTAAAACACTAGTGCTTAGGAAATCTATTGGAGGCAGAAGCAGTCAAGGGTAGCTTAGGGTTAGGGTTAGTGTTAGGGTACGGCTTAGGGTACGGGTTCTGGTACGGGTTCGGGTACGGCGTAAGGTATGGGTTAGGGTTAGGTTTAGGGTTAGTTTGAGGGTTAGGGCTTGGTTTAGGGTACGGGTTAGGATTAGGGTACGTGTTAGTGTTATGGTGGGTTTAGGGTTAGGGTATGCGTTAGGGTTAGGGTAGTTATTAAACCTATCCCACTCTCTAGATACCCCTTAGCACGTCAAGGAATATTATTTTGGGGTCCAGCCATGGAGAAGAGATTAGACACTAGGATAAGATAAGGAACACACCCATTATTAAGAAATCACATTAGGATTCTCTTTTTAACCTTTTCCTTAGAACACTAGTGCTTAGGAAATCTATTGGAGGCAGAAGCAGTCAAGGGTAGCTTAGGGATAGGGTTAGGGTTAGTGTTAGGGTTAGGGTTAGGGTTAGGGTACGGCTTAGGGTACGGGTTCGGGTACGGGTTCGTGTACGGCATAGGGCATGGGTTAGGGTTAGGGTTAGGGTTAGTTTGAAGGTTAGGGCTCGGTTTAGGTTACGGGTTAGGATTAGGGTTCGTGTTAGGGTTAGGTTAGGGGTTAGGGTTAGGGTACGCGTTAGGGTTAGGGTAGTTATTAAACCCATCCCACTCTCTAGATACCCCTTAGCACGTCAAGGAATATTATTTGGGGGTCCAGCCATGGAGAAGAGTTTAGACACTAGGAGAAGATAAGGAACACACCCATTATCAAGAAGTCACATTAGTATTCTCTTTTTAACCTGTTCCTTAAAACACTAGCGCTTAGGAAATCTATTGGAGGCAGAAGCAGTCAAGGGTAGCTTAGGGTTAGGGTTAGGGTTAGGGTTAGGGTACGGCTTAGGGTACGGGTTCGGGTACGGTTTCGTGTACGGCATAGGGTATGGGTTAGGGTTAGGGTTAGGGTTAGTTTGAAGGTTAGGGCTCGGTTTAGGGTACGGGTTAGGATTAGGGTTCGTGTTAGGGTTAGGGTAGGGGTTAGGGTTAGGGTACGCGTTAGGGTTAGGGTAGTTATTAAACCTATCCCACTCTCTAGATACCCCTTAGCACGTCAAGGAATATTATTTGGGGGTCCAGCCATGGAGAAGAGTTTAGACACTAGGAGAAGATAAGGAACACACCCATTATCAGGAAATCACATTAGGATTCTCTTTTTAACCTGTTCCTTAAAACACTAGTGCTTAGGAAATCTATTGGAGGCAGAAGCAGTCAAGGGTAGCTTAGGGTTAGGGTTAGGGTTAGGGTTAGGGTTAGGGTACGGCTCAGGGTACGGGTTCGGGTACGGGTTCGGGTACGGGTTCGGGTATGGCGTAGGGTATGGGTTAGGGTTAGGGTTAGGGTTAGTTTGAGGGTTAGGGCTCGGTTTAGGGTACGTGTTAGGGTTAGGGTAGGGGTTAGGGTTAGGGTACGCGTTAGGGTTAGGGTAGTTATTAAACCTATCCCACTCCCTATATACCCCTTAGCAAGTCAAGCAATATTATTTGGGGGTCCAGCCATGGAGAAGAGTTTAGACACTAGGAGAAGATAAGGAACACACCCATTATCAAGAAATCACATTAGGATTCTCTTTTTAACCTGTTCCTTAAAACACTAGTGCTTAGGAAATCTATTGGAGGCAGAAGCAGTCAAGGGTAGCTTAGGGTTAGGGTTAGGGATAGTGTTAGGGTACGGCTTAGGGTACGGGTTCGGTTACGGTTTCGGGTACGGCGTAGGGTATGGGTTAGGGTTAGGGTTAGGGTTTGTTTGAGGGTTAGGGCTCGGTTTAGGGTACGGGTTAGGATTAGGGTACGTGTTAATGTTAGGGTAGGGGTTAGGGTTAGGGTACGCGTTAGGGTTAGGGTAATTATTAAACCCATCCCACTCTCTAGATACCACTTAGCACGTCAAGGAATATTATTTGGGGGTCCAGCCATGGAGAAGAGTTTAGACACTAGGAGAAGATAAGGAACACACCCATTATCCTGAAATCACATTAGGATTCTCTTTTTAACCTGTTCCTTAAAACACTAGTGCTTAGGAAATCTATTGGAGGCAGAAGCAGTCAAGGGTAGCTTAGGGTTAGGGTTAGGGTTAGTGTTAGGATACGGCTTAGGGTACGGGTTCGGGTACGGGTTCGGGTACGGCGTATGGTATGGGTTAGGGTTAGGGTTAGGGTTAGTTTGAGGGTTAGGGCTCGGTTTAGGGTACGGGTTAGGATTAGGGTACGTGTTAGGGTTAGGGTAGGGTTTAGGGTTAGGGTACCCGTTAGGGTTAGGGTAGTTATTAAACCCATCCCACTCTCTAGATACCCCTTAGCACGTCAAGGAATATTATTTGGGGGTCCAGCCATGGAGAAGAGTTTAGACACTAGGAGAAGATAAGGAACACACCCATTACCAAGAAAGCACATTAGTATTCTCTTTATAACCTGTTCCTTAAAACACTAGCGCTTAGGAAATCTATTGGAGGCAGAAGCAGTCAAGGGTAGCCTAGGGTTAGGGTTAGGGTTAGGGTTAGGGTACGGCTTAGGGTACGGGTTCGGGTACGGGTTCATGTACGGCATAGGGTATGGGTTAGGGCTAGGGTTAGGGTTAGTTTGAAGGTTAGGGCTCGGTTTAGGGTACGGGTTAGGATTAGGGTTCGTGTTAGTTTTAGGTTAGGGATTAGGGTTAGGGTACGCGTTAGGGTTAGGGTAGATATTAAACCTATCCCACTCTCTAGATACCCCTTAGCACGTCAAGGAATATTATTTGTGGGTCCAGCCATGGAGAAGAGTTTAGACACTAGGAGAAGATAAGGAACACACCCATTATCAAGAAATCACATTAGGATTCTCTTTTTAACCTGTTCCTTAAAACACTAGTGCTTAGGAAATCTATTGGAGGCAGAAGCAGTCAAGGGTAGCTTAGGGTTAGGGTTAGGGTTAGGGTTAGGGTTAGGGTACGGGTTTGGGTACGGGTTCAGGTACGGCGTAGGGTATGGGTTAGGGTTAGGTTTAGTTTGAGGGTTAGGGCTCGGTTTAGGGTACGGGTTCGGATTAGGGTACGTGTTAGGGTTAGGGTAGGGGTTAGAGTTAGGGTACACGTTAGGGTTAGGGTAGTTATTAAACCTATCCCACTCTCTAGATACCCCTTAGCACGTCAAGGAATATTATTTGTGGGTCCAGCCATGGAGAAGAGTTTAGACACTAGGAGAAGATAAGGAACACACCCATTATCCTGAAATCACATTAGGATTCTCTTTTTAACCTGTTCCTTAAAACACTAGTGCTTAGGAAATCTATTGGAGGCAGAAGCAGTCAAGGGTAGCTTAGGGTTAGGGTTAGTGTTAGGGTACGGCTTAGGGTACGGGTTCTGGTACGGGTTCGGGTACGGCGTAAGGTATGGGTTAGGGTTAGGTTTAGGGTTAGTTTGAGGGTTAGGGCTCGGTTTAGGGTACGGGTTAGGATTAGGGTACGTGTTAGTGTTACGGTGGGTTTAGGGTTAGGGTATGCGTTAGGGTTAGGGTAGTTATTAAACCTATCCCACTCTCTAGATACCCCTTAGCACGTCAAGGAATATTATTTTGGGGTCCAGCCATGGAGAAGAGATTAGACACTAGGATAAGATAAGGAACACACCCATTATTAAGAAATCACATTAGGATTCTCTTTTTAACCTGTTCCTTAGAACACTAGTGCTTAGGAAATCTATTGGAGGCAGAAGCAGTCAAGGGTAGCTTACGGTTAGGGTTAGGGTTAGGGTTAGGGTTAGGGTACGGCTTAGGGTATGGCGTAGGGTATGGGTTAGGGTTAGGGTAAGGGTTAGTTTTAGGGTTAGGGCTAGGGTCAGGGTTAGGGTTAGGGTTAGGGTACGCCTTAGGGTACGGGTTCGGGTACGGGTTCGGGTACAACATAAGGTATGGGTTAGTGTTAGGGTTAGGGTTAGTTTTAGGGTTAGGGCTCGGTTTAGGGTACGGTTTAGGATTAGGGTACGTGTTAGGATTAGGGTACGCGTTAGGGTAAGGGTAGTTATTAAACCTATTCCACTCTCTAGATACCCGTTAGCACGTCCAGGAATATTATTTGGGGGTCCAGACATGGAGAAGAGTTTAGACACTAGGAGAAGATAAGGAACACACCCATTATCAAGAAGTCACATTAGGATTCTCTTTTTAACCTGTTCTTTAAAACACTAGTGCTTAGGAAATCTATTGGAGGCAGAAGCAGTCAAGGGTAGCTTAGGGTTAGGGTTAGGGATAGTGTTAGGGTACGGCTTAGGGTACGGGTTCGGTTACGGGTTCGGGTACGGCGTAGGGTATGGGTTAGGGTTAGGGTTAGGGTTAGTTTGAGGGTTAGGGCTCAGTTTAGGGTACGGGTTAGGATTAGGGTACGTGTTAGGGTTAGGGTAGGGGTTAGGGTTAGGGTATGCGTTAGGGTTAGGGTAGTTATTAAACCCATCCCACTCTCTAGATACCCCTTAGCACGTCAAGGAATATTATTTGGGGGTCCAGCCATGGAGAAGAGTTTAGACACTTGGAGAAGATAAGGAACACACCCATTATCAAGAAATCACATTAGGATTCTCTTTTTAACCTGTTCCTTAAAACACTAGTGCTTAGGAAATCTATTGGAGGCAGAAGCAGTCAAGGGTAGCTTAGGGTTTGGGTTAGGGTAAGGGTTAGGGTTAGGGTACGGCTTAGGGTACGGGTTCGGGTACGGGTTCGGGTACGGGTTCGGGTAAGGCGTAGGGTATGGGTTAGGGTTAGGGTTAGGGTTAGTTTGAGGGTTAGGGCTCGGTTTAGGGTACGGGTTAGGATTAGGGTACGTGTTAGGGTTAGGGTAGGGTTTAGGGTTAGGGTACGCGTTAGGGTTAGGGTAGTTATTAAACCCATCCCACTCTCTAGATACCCCTTAGCACGTCAAGGAATATTATTTGGGGGTCCAGCCATGGAGAAGAGTTTAGACACTAGGAGAAGATAAGGAACACACCCATTATCAAGAAATCACATTAGTATTCTCTTTTTAACCTGTTCCTTAAAACACTAGCGCTTAGGAAATCTATTGGAGGCAGAAGCAGTCAAGGGTAGCTTAGGGTTAGGGTTAGGGTTAGGGTTAGGGTACGGCTTAGGGTACGGGTTCGGGTACGGGTTCGTGTACGGCATAGGGCATGGGTTAGGGTTAGGGTTAGGGTTAGTTTGAAGGTTAGGGCTCGGTTTAGGGTACGGGTTAGGATTAGGGTTCGTGTTAGGGTTAGGTTAGGGGTTAGGGTTAGGGTACGCGTTAGGGTTAGGGTAGTTATTAAACCTATCCCACTCTCTAGATACCCCTTAGCACGTCAAGGAATATTATTTGTGGGTCCAGCCATGGAGAAGAGTTTAGACACTAGGAGAAGATAAGGAACACACCCATTATCAAGAAATCACATTAGGATTCTCTTTTTAACCTGTTCCTTAAAACACTAGTGCTTAGGAAATCTATTGGAGGCAGAAGCAGTCAAGGGTAGCTTAGGGTTAGGGTTAGGGTTAGGGTTAGGGTTAGTGTACGGCTCAGGGTACGGGTTCGGGTACGGGTTCGGGTATGGCGTAGGGTACGGGTTAGGGTTAGGGTTAGGGTTAGTTTGAGGGTTAGGGCTCGGTTTAGGGTACGTGTTAGGGTTAGGGTAGGGGTTAGGGTTAGGGTACGCGTTAGGGTTAGGGTAGTTATTAAACCTATCACACTCCCTATATACCCCTTAGCAAGTCAAGGAATATTATTTGGGGGTCCAGCCATGGAGAAGAGTTTAGACACTAGGAGAAGATAAGGAACACACCCATTATCAAGAAATCACATTAGGATTCTCTTTTTAACCTGTTCCTTAAAACACTAGAGCTTAGGAAATCTATTGGAGGCAGAAGCAGTCAAGGGTAGCTTAGAGTTAGGGTTAGGGATAGTGTTAGGATACGGCTTAGGGTACGTGTTCGGTTACGGTTTCGGGTACGGCGTAGGGTATGGGTTAGGGTTAGGGTTAGGGTTAGTTTGAGGGTTAGGGCTCGGTTTAGGGTACGGGTTAGGATTAGGGTACGTGTTAGTGTTAGGGTAGGGGTTAGGGTTAGGGTACGCATTAGGGTTAGGGTAATTATTAAACCCATCCCACTCTCTAGATACCACTTAGCACGTCAAGGAATATTATTTGGGGGTCCAGCCATGGAGAAGAGTTTAGACACTAGGAGAAGATAAGGAACACACCCATTATCCTGAAATCACATTAGGATTCTCTTTTTAACCTGTTCCTTAAAACACTAGTGCTTAGGAAATCTATTGGAGGCAGAAGCAGTCAAGGGTAGCTTAGGGTTAGGTTTAGGGTTAGTGTTAGGATACGGCTTAGGGTACGGGTTCGGGTACGGGTTCGGGTACGGCGTAGGGTATGGGTTAGGGTTAGGGTTAGGGTTAGTTTGAGGGTTAGGGCTCGGTTTAGGGTACGGGTTAGGATTAGGGTACGTGTTAGGGTTAGGGGAGGGTTTAGGGTTAGGGTACCCGTTAGGGTTAGGGTAGTTATTAAACCCATCCCACTCTCTAAATACCCCTTAGCACGTCAAGGTATATTATTTGGGGGTCCAGCCATGGAGAAGAGTTTAGACACTAGGAGAAGATAAGGAACACACCCATTACCAAGAAATCACATTAGTATTCTCTTTTTAACCTGTTCCTTAAAACACTAGCGCTTAGGAAATCTATTGGAGGCAGAAGCAGTCAAGGGTAGCCTAGGGTTAGGGTTAGGTTTAGGGTTAGGGTACGGCTTAGGGTACGGGTTCGGGTACGGGTTCGTGTACGGCATAGAGTATGGGTTAGGGTTAGGGTTAGGGTTAGTTTGAAGGTTAGGGCTCGGTTTAGGGTACGGGTTAGGATTAGGGTTCGTGTTAGTTTTAGGTTAGGGATTAGGGTTAGGGTACGCGTTAGGGTTAGGGTAGATATTAAACCTATCCCACTCTCTAGATACCCCTTAGCACGTCAAGGAATATTATTTGTGGGTCCAGCCATGGAGAAGAGTTTAGACACTAGGAGAAGATAAGGAACACACCCATTATCAAGAAATCACATTAGGATTCTCTTTTTAACCTGTTCCTTAAAACACTAGTGCTTAGGAAATCTATTGGAGGCAGAAGCAGTCAAGGGTAGCTTAGGGTTAGGGTTAGGGTTAGGTTACGGCTTAGGGTACGGGTTCGGGTACGGGTTCAGGTACGGCGTAGGGTATGGGTTAGGGTTAGGTTTAGTTTGAGGGTTAGGGCTCGGTTTAGGGTACGGGTTCGGATTAGGGTACGTGTTAGGGTTAGGGTAGGGGTTAGAGTTAGGGTACGCGTTAGGGTTAGGGTAGTTATTAAACCTATCCCACTCTCTAGATACCCCTTAGCACGTCAAGGAATATTATTTGTGGGTCCAGCCATGGAGAAGAGTTTAGACACTAGGAGAAGATAAGGAACACACCCATTATCCTGAAATCACATTAGGATTCTCTTTTTAACCTGTTCCTTAAAACACTAGTGCTTAGGAAATCTATTGGAGGCAGAAGCAGTCAAGGGTAGCTTAGGGTTAGGGTTAGTGTTAGGGTACGGCTTAGGGTACGGGTTCTGGTACGGGTTCGGGTACGGCGTAAGGTATGGGTTAGGGTTAGGGTTAGGGTTAGTTTGAGGGTTAGGGCTCGGTTTAGGGTACGGGTTAGGATTAGGGTACGTGTTAGTGTTATGGTGGGTTTAGGGTTAGGGTATGCGTTAGGGTTAGGGTAGTTATTAAACCTATCCCACTCTCTAGATACCCCTTAGCACGTCAAGGAATATTATTTTGGGGTCCAGCCATGGAGAACAGTTTAGATATTAGGATAAGTTAAGGAACTCACCCATTATTAAGAAATCACATTAGGATTCTCTTTTTAACCTGTTCCTTAGAACACTAGTGCTTAGGAAATCTATTGGAGGCAGAAGCAGTCAAGGGTAGCTTACGGTTAGGGTTAGGGTTAGGGTTAGGGTTAGGTCACGGCTTAGGGTATGGCGTAGGTTATGGGTTAGGGTTAGGGTAAGGGTTAGTTTTAGGGTTAGGGCTAGGGTCAGGGTTAGGGTTAGGGTTAGGGTACGCCTTAGGGTACGGGTTCGGGTACGGGTTCGGGTACAACATAAGGTATGGGTTAGTGTTAGGGTTAGGGTTAGTTTTAGGGTTAGGGCTCGGTTTAGGGTACGGTTTAGGATTAGGGTACGTGTTAGGGTTAGGGTACGCGTTAGGGTAAGGGTAGTTATTAAACCTATTCCACTCTCTAGATACCCCTTAGCACGTCCAGGAATATTATTTGGGGGTCCAGACATGGAGAAGAATTTAGACACTAGGAGAAGATAAGGAACACACCCATTATCAAGAAATCACATTAGGATTCTCTTTTTAACCTGTTCCTTAAAACACTAGCGCTTAGGAAATCTATTGGAGGCAGAAGCAGTCAAGGGTAGCTTAGGGTTAGGGTTAGGGTTAGGGTTAGGGTACGGCTTAGGGTACGGGTTCGGGTACGGGTTCGGGTACGGCATAGGGTATGGGTTAGGGTTAGGGTTAGGGTTAGTTTGAGGGTTAGGGCTCGGTTTAGGGTACGGGTTAGGATTAGGGTACGTGTTAGGGTTAGGGTAGGGGTTAGGGTTAGGGTACGCGTTAGGGTTAGGGTAGTTATTAAACCTATCCCACTCTCTAGATACCCCTTAGCAAGTCAAGGAATATTATTTGGGGGTCCAGCCATGGAGAAGAGTTTAGACACTAGGAGAAGATAAGGAACACACCCATTATCAAGAAATCACATTAGGATTCTCTTTTTAACCTGTTCCTTAAACACTAGTGCTTAGGAAATCTATTGGAGGCAGAAGCAGTCAAGGGTAGCTTAGGGTGAGGGTTAGGGTTAGGGTTAGGGTTAGGGTACGGCTTAGGGTACGGGTTCGGGTACGGGTTCGGGTACGGCATAGGGTATGGGTTAGGGTTAGGGTTAGGGTTAGTTTGAGGGTTAGGGCTCGGTTTAGGGTACGGGTTAGGATTAGGGTACGTGTTAGGGTTAGGGTAGGGGTTAGGGTTAGGGTACGCGTTAGGGTTAGGGTAGTTATTAAACCTATCCCACTCTCTAGATACCCCTTAGCTCGTCAAGGAATATTATTTGGGGGTCCAGCCATGGAGAAGAGTTTAGACACTAGGAGAAGATAAGGAACACACCCTTTATCAAGAAATCACATTAGGATTCCTCTTTTTAACCTGTTCCTTAAAACACTAGTGCTTAGGAAATCTATTGGAGGCAGAAGCATTCAAGGGTAGCTTACGGTTAGGGTTAGGGTTAGGGTTAGGGTTAGGGTACGGCTTAGGGTATGGCGTAGGGTATGGGTTAGGGTTAGGGTAAGGGTTAGTTTTAGGGTTAGGGCTAGGGTCAGGGTTAGGGTTAGGGTTAGGGTACGCCTTAGGGTACGGGTTCGGGTACGGGTTCGGGTACAACATAAGGTATGGGTTAGTGTTAGGGTTAGGGTTAGTTTTAGGGTTAGGGCTCGGTTTAGGGTACGGTTTAGGATTAGGGTACGTGTTACGGTTAGGGTACGCGTTAGGGTTAGGGTAGTTATTAAACGTATTCCACTCTCTAGATACCCCTTAGCACGTCCAGGAATATTATTTGTGGGTCCAGACATGGAGAAGAGTTTAGACACTAGGAGAAGATAAGGAACACACCCATTATCAAGAAGTCACATTAGGATTCTCTTTTTAACCTGTTCCTTAAAACACTAGTGCTTAGGAAATCTATTGGAGGCAGAAGCATTCAAGGGTAGCTTAGGGTTAGGGTTAGGGTTAGGGTTAGGGTTAGGGTTAGTGTTAGGGTACGGGTTCGGGTACGGGTTCGGGTACGGCGTAGGGTATGGGTTAGGGTTAGGGTTAGTTTGACGGTTAGGGCTCGGTTTAGGGTACAGGTTAGGATTAGGGTACGTGTTAGGGTTAGGGTAGGGGTTAGGGTTAGGGTACGCGTTAGGGTTAGGGTAATTATTAAACCCATCCCACTCTCTAGATACCCCTTAGCACGTCAAGGAATATTATTTGGGGGTCCAGCCATGGAGAAGAGTTTAGACACTAGGAGAAGATAAGGAACACACCCATTATCAAAAAATCACATTAGGATTCACTTTTTAACCTGTTCCTTAAAACACTAGTGCTTAGGAAATCTATTGGAGGCAGCAGCAGTCAAGGGTAGCTTAGGGTTAGGGTTAGGGATAGGGTTAGGGTTAGGGTTATTGTTAGGGTAAGGCTTAGGGTACGGGTTCGGGTACGGGTTCGGGTACGGCATAGGGTATGGGTTAGGGTTAGGGTTAGGGTTAGTTTGAGGGTTAGGGCTCGGTTTAGGGTACGGGTTAGGATTAGGGTACGTGTTAGGGTTAGGTTAGGGTTTAGGGTTAGGGTACGCGTTAGGGTTAGGGTAGTTATTAAACCTATCCCACTCTCTAGATACCCCTTAGCACGTCAAGGAATATTATTTGTGGGTCCAGCCATGGAGAAGAGTTTAGACACTAGGAGAAGATAAGGAACACACCCATTATCAAGAAATCACATTAGGATTCTCTTTTTAACCTGTTCCTTAAAACACTAGTGCTTAGGAAATCTATTGGAGGCAGAAGCAGTCAAGGGTAGCTTAGGGTTAGGGTTAGGGTTAGGGTTAGGGTTAGGGTACGGCTTAGGGTACGGGTTCGGGTACGGGTTCATGTACGGCGTAGGGTATGGGTTACGGTTAGGGTTAGTTTGAGGGTTAGGGCTCGGTTTAGGGTACGTGTTAGGGTTACAGTAGGGGTTAGGGTTAGGGGACGCATTAGGGTTAGGGTAGTTGTTAAACCTATCCCACTCTCTAGATACCCCTTAGCAAGTCAAGAAATATTATTTGGGGGTCCAGCCATGGAGAAGAGTTTAGACATTAGGAGAAGATAAGGAACACACCCATTATCAAGAAATCACATTAGGATTCTCTTTTTAACCTGTTCCTTAAAACACTAGTGCTTAGGAAATCTATTGGAGGCAGAAGCAGTCAAGGGTAGCTTAGGGTTAGGGTTAGGGTTAGGGTTAGGGTTAGGGTACGGCTTAGGGTACGGGTTCGGGTACGGGTTCGGGTACGGCATAGGGTATGGGTTAGGGTTAGGGTTAGGGTTAGTTTGAGGGTTAGGGCTCGGTTTAGGGTACGGGTTAGGATTAGGGTACGTGTTAGGGTTAGGGTAGGGGTTAGGGTTAGGGTACGCGTTAGGGTTAGGGTAGTTATTAAACCTATCCCACTCTCTAGATACCCCTTAGCACGTCAAGGAATATTATTTTGGGGTCCAGCCATGGAGAAGAGTTTAGACACTAGGATAAGATAAGGAACACACCCATTATCAAGAAATCACATTAGGATTCTCTTTTTAACCTGTTCCTTAAAACACTAGTGCTTAGGAAAACTATTGGAGGCAGAAGCAGTCAAGGGTAGCTTAGGGTTAGGGTTAGGGTTAGGGTTAGGGTTAGTGTTAGGGTACGGGTTCGGGTACGGGTTCGGGTACGGCGTAGGGTATGGGTTAGGGTTAGGGTTAGTTTGAGGGTTAGGGCTCGGTTTAGGGTACGGGTTAGGATTAGGGTACGTGTTAGGGTTAGGGTAGGGGTTAGGGTTAGGGTACGCGTTAGGGTTAGGGTAGTTATTAAACCTATCCCACTCTCTAGATACCCCTTAGCAAGTCAAGAAATATTATTTGGGGGTCCAGCCATGGAGAAGAGTTTAGACACTAGGAGAAGGTAAGGAACACACCCATTATCAAGAAATCACATTAGGATTCTCTTTTTAACCTGTTCCTTAAAACACTAGTGCTTAGGAAATCTATTGGAAACAGAAGCAGTCAAGGGTAGCTTAGGGTTAGGGTTAGGGGTAGTGTTATGATACGGCTTAGGGTACGGGTTCGGGTACGGGTTCGGGTACGGCGTAGGGTATGGGTTAGGGTTAGGGTTAGGGTTAGTTTGAGGGTTAGGGCTCGGTTTAGGGTACGGGTTAGGATTAGGGTACGTGTTAGGGTTAGGGTAGGGTTTAGGGTTAGGGTACGCGTTAGGGTTAGGGTAGTTATTAAACCTATCCCACTCTCTAGATACCCCTTAGCACGTCAAGGAATATTATTTGGGGGTCCAGCCATGGAGAAGAGTTTAGACACTAGGAGAAGATAAGGAACACACCCTTTATCAAGAAATCACATTAGGATTCTCTTTTTAACCTGTTCCTTAAAACACTAGTGCTTAGGAAATCTATTGGAGGCAGAAGCAGTCAAGGGTAGCTTAGGGTTAGGGTTAGGGATAGTGTTAGGGTACGGCTTAGGGTACGGGTTCGGTTACGGGTTCGGGTACGGCGTAGGGTATGGGTTAGGGTTAGGGTTAGGGTTAGTTTGAGGTTTAGGGCTCAGTTTAGGGTACGGGTTAGGATTAGGGTACGTGTTAGGGTTAGGGTAGGGGTTAGGGTTAGGGTACGCGTTAGGGTTAGGGTAGTTATTAAACCCATCCCACTCTCTAGATACCCCTTAGCACGTCAAGGAATATTATTTGGGGGTCCAGCCATGGAGAAGAGTTTAGACACTAGGAGAAGTTAAGGAACACATCCATTATCAAGAAATCACATTAGGATTCTCTTTTTAACCTGTTCCTTAAAACACTAGTGCTTAGGAAATCTATTGGAGGCAGAAGCAGTCAAGGGTAGCATAGGTTTAGGGTTAGGGTTAGGGTTAGGGTTATTGTTATGGTAAGGTTTAGGGTTCGGGTTCGGGTACGGGTTCGGGTACGACATAGGGTATGGGTTAGGGTTAGGGTTAGGGTTAGTTTGAGGGTTAGGGCTCGGTTTAGGGTACGGGTTAGGATTAGGGTACGTGTTAGGGTTAGGGTAGGGTTTAGGGTTAGGGTATGCGTTAGGGTTAGGTAGTTATTAAACCTATCCCACTATCTAGATACCCCTTAGCACGTCAAGGAATATTATTTGGGTGTCCAGCCATGGAGAAGAGTTTAGACACTAGGAGAAGATAAGGAACACACCCATTATCAAGAAATCACATTAGGATTCTCTTTTTAACCTGTTCCTTAAAATACTAGTGCTTAGGAAATCTATTGGAGGCAGAAGCAGTCAAGGGTAGCTTAGGGTTAGGGTTAGGGTTAGGGTTAGGGTTAGGGTACGGCTTAGGGTACGGGTTCGGGTACGGGTTCATGTACGGCATAGGGTATGGGTTAGGGTTAGGGTTAGGGTTAGTTTGAAGGTTAGGGCTCGGTTTAGGGTACGGGTTAGGATTAGGGTTCGTGTTAGGGTTAGGGTAGGGGTTAGGGTTAGGGTACGCGTTAGGGTTAGGGTAGTTATTAAACCTATCCCACTCTCTAGATACCCCTTAGCACGTCAAGGAATATTATTTGGGGGTCCAGCCATGGAGAAGAGTTTAGACACTAGTAGAAGATAAGGAACACACCCATTATCAAGAAATCACATTAGGATTCTCTTTTTAACCTGTTCCTTTAAACACTAGTGCTTAGGAAATCTATTGGAGGCAGAAGCAGTGAAGGGTAGCTTAGGGTTAGGGTTAGGGTTAGGGTTAGGGTACGGCTTAGGGTACGGGTTCGGGTACGGGTTCGGGTACGGCGTAGGGTATGGGTTAGGGTTAGGGTTTGTTTGAGGGTTAGGGCTCGGTTTAGTGTACGGGTTAGGATTAGGGTACGTGTTAGGGTTAGGGTAGGGGTTAGGGTTAGGATACGCGTTAGGGTTAGGGTAGTTATTAAACCTATCCCACTCTCTAGATACCCCTTAGCAAGTCAAGAAATATTATTTGGGGTTCCAGCCATGGAGAAGAGTTTAGACACTAGGAGAAGGTAAGGAACACA
Organism: Eschrichtius robustus; assembly: GCF_028021215.1. Taxonomy (NCBI): domain Eukaryota; kingdom Metazoa; phylum Chordata; class Mammalia; order Artiodactyla; family Eschrichtiidae; genus Eschrichtius; species Eschrichtius robustus. The sequence continues at coordinate 103,659 of NW_027175300.1, read as the reverse complement.
CCCATTATCAAGAAATCACGTTAGGATTCTCTTTTTAACCTGTTCCTTAAATCACTAGTGGTTAGGAAATCTATTGGAAACAGAAGCAGTCAAGGGTAGCTTAGGGTTAGGGTTAGGGTTAGTGTTAGGATACGGCTTAGGGTACGGGTTCGGGTACGGGTTCGGGTACGGCGTAGGGTATGGGTTAGGGTTAGGGTTAGGGTTAGTTTGAGGGTTAGGGGTCGGTTTAGGGTACGGGTTAGGATTAGTGTACGTGTTAGGGTTAGGGTAGGGGTTAGGGTTAGGGTACGCGTTAGGGTTAGGGTAGTTATTAAACCCATCCCACTCTCTAGATACCCCTTAGCACGTCAAGGAATATTATTTGGGGGTCCAGCCATGGAGAAGAGTTTAGACACTAGGAGAAGATAAGGAACACACCCATTATCAAGAAATCACATTAGGATTCTCTTTTTAACCTGTTCCTTAAAACACTAGTGCTTAGGAAATCTATTGGAGGCAGCAGCAGTCAAGGGTAGCTTAGGGTTAGGGTTAGGGTTAGGGTTAGGGTTAGGGTTATTGTTAGGGTAAGGCTTAGGGTACGGGTTCGGGTACGGGTTCGGGTACGGCATAGGGTATGGGTTAGGGTTAGGGTTAGGGTTAGTTTGAGGGTTAGGGCTCGGTTTAGGGTACGGGTTAGGATTAGGGTACGTGTTAGGATTAGGGTAGGGTTTAGGGTTAGGGTACGCGTTAGGGTTAGGGTAGTTATTAAACCCATCCCACTCTCTAGATACCCCTTAGCACGTCAAGGAATATTATTTGGGGGTCCAGCCATGGAGAAGAGTTTAGACACTAGGAGAAGATAAGGAACACACCCATTATCAAGAAATCACATTAGTATTCTCTTTTTAACCTGTTCCTTAAAACACTAGCGCTTAGGAAATCTATTGGAGGCAGAAGCAGTCAAGGGTAGCTTAGGGTTAGGGTTAGGGTTAGGGTTAGGGTACGGCTTAGGGTACGGGTTCGGGTACGGGTTCGTGTACGGCATAGGGTATGGGTTAGGGTTAGGGTTAGGGTTAGTTTGAAGGTTAGGTCTCGGTTTAGGGTACGGGTTAGGATTAGGGTTCGTGTTAGGGTTAGGTTAAGGGTTAGGGTTAGGGTACGCGTTAGGGTTAGGGTAGTTATTAAACCTATCCCACACTCTAGATACCCCTTAGCACGTCAAGGAATATTATTTGTGGGTCCAGCCATGGAGAAGAGTTTAGACACTAGGAGAAAATAAGGAACACACCCATTATCAAGAAATCACATTAGGATTCTCTTTTTAACCTGTTCCTTAAAACACTAGTGCTTAGGAAATCTATTGGAGGCAGAAGCAGTCAAGGGTAGCTTAGGGTTAGGGTTAGGGTTAGGGTTAGGGTTAGGGTACGGCTTAGGTTACGGGTTCGGGTACGGGTTCGGGTACGGGTTCGGGTACGGCCTAGGGTATGGGTTAGGGTTAGGGTTAGGGTTAGTTTGAGGGTTAGGGCTCGGTTTAGGGTACGTGTTAGGGTTAGCGTAGGGGTTAGGGTTAGGGTACGCGTTAGGGTTAGGGTAGTTATTAAACCTATCCCACACCCTATATACCCCTTAGCAAGTCAAGGAATATTATTTGGGGGTCCAGCCATGGAGAAGAGTTTAGACACTAGGAGAAGATAAGGAACACACCCATTATCAAGAAATCACATTAGGATTCTCTTTTTAACCTGTTCCTTAAAACACTAGTGCTTAGGAAATCTATTGGAGGCAGAAGCAGTCAAGGGTAGCTTAGGTTTAGGGTTAGGGTTAGGGTTAGGGTTATTGTTATGGTAAGGTTTAGGGTACGGGTTCGGGTACGGGTTCGGGTACGACATAGGGTATGGGTTAGGGTTAGGGTTAGGGTTAGTTTGAGGGTTAGGGCTCGGTTTAGGGTACGGGTTAGGATTAGGGTACGTGTTAGGGTTAGGGTAGGGTTTAGGGTTAGGGTACGCGTTAGGGTTAGGGTAGTTATTAAACCTATCCCACTATCTAGATACCCCTTAGCACGTCAAGGAATATTATTTGGGTGTCCAGCCATGGAGAAGAGTTTAGACACTAGGAGAAGATAAGGAACACACCCATTATCAAGAAATCACATTAGGATTCTCTTTTTAACCTGTTCCTTAAAACACTAGTGCTTAGGAAATCTATTGGAGGCAGAAGCAGTCAAGGGTAGCTTAGGGTTAGGGTTAGGGTTAGGGTTAGGGTTAGGGTACGGCTTAGGGTACGGGTTCGGGTACGGGTTCATGTACGGCATAGGGTATGGGTTAGGGTTAGGGTTAGGGTTAGTTTGAAGTTTAGGGCTCGGTTTAGGGTACGGGTTAGGATTAGGGTTCGTGTTAGGGTTAGGGTAGAGGTTAGGGTTAGGGTACGCGTTAGGGTTAGGGTAGTTATTAAACCTATCCCACTCTCTAGATACCCCTTAGCACGTCAAGGAATATTATTTGGGGGTCCAGGCATGGAGAAGAGTTTAGACACCAGGAGAAGATAAGGAACACACCCATTATCAAGAAATCACATTAGGATTCTCTTTTTAACCTGTTCCTTTAAACACTAGTGCTTAGGAAATCTATTGGAGGCAGAAGCAGTCAAGGGTAGCTTAGGGTTAGGGTTAGGGTTAGGGTTAGGGTTAGGGTACGACTTAGGGTACGGGTTCGGATACGGGTTCGGGTACGGCGTAGGGTATGGGTTAGGGTTAGGGTTAGTTTGAGGATTAGGGCTCGGTTTAGGGTACGGGTTAGGATTAGGGTACGTGTTAGGTTTAGGGTAGGGGTTAGGGTTAGGATACGCGTTAGGGTTAGGGTAGTTATTAAACCTATCCCACTCTCTAGATACCCCTTAGCAAGTCAAGAAATATTATTTGGGGTTCCAGCCATGGAGAAGAGTTTAGACACTAGGAGAAGGTAAGGAACACACCCATTATCAAGAAATCACATTAGGATTCTCTTTTTAACCTGTTCCTTAAAACACTAGTGCTTAGGAAATCTATTGGAAACAGAAGCAGTCAAAGGTAGCTTAGGGTTAGGGTTAGGGTTAGTGTTAGGATACGGCTTAGGGTACGGGTTCGGGTACGGGTTCGGGTACGGCGTAGGGTATGGGTTAGGGTTAGGGTTAGTTTGAGGGTTAGGGCTCGGTTTAGGGTACGGGTTAGGATTAGGGTACGTGTTAGGGTTAGGGTAGGGGTTAGGATTAGGGTACGCGTTAGGGTTAGGGTAGTTATTAAACCCATCCCACTCCCTAGATACCCCTTAGCACGTCAAGGAATATTATTTGGGGGTCCAGCCATGGAGAAGAGTTTAGACACTAGGAGAAGATAAGGAACACACCCATTATCAAGAAATCACATTAGGATTCTCTTTTTAACCTGTTCCTTAAAACACTAGTGCTTAGGAAATCTATTGGAGGCAGAAGCAGTCAAGGGTAGCTTAGGGTTAGGGTTAGGGTTAGGGTTAGGGTTAGGGTTAGGGTACGGCTTAGGTTACGGGTTCGGATACGGGTTCATGTACGGCATACGGTATGGGTTAGGGTTAGGGTTAGGGTTAGTTTGAAGGTTAGGGCTCGGTTTAGGTTACGGGTTAGGATTAGGGTTCGTGTTAGGGTTAGGGTAGGGGTTAGGGTTAGGGTATGCGTTAGGGTTAGGGTAGTTATTAAACCTATCCCACTCTCTAGATACCCCTTAGCACGTCAAGGAATATTATTTGTGGGTCCAGCCATGGAGAAGAGTTTAGACACTAGGAGAAGATAAGGAACACACCCATTATCCTGAAATCACATTAGGATTCTCTTTTTAAACTGTTCCTTAAAACACTAGTGCTTAGGAAATCTATTGGAGGCAGAAGCAGTGAAGGGTAGCTTAGGGTTAGGGTTAGGGTTAGGGTTAGGGTACGGCTTAGGGTACGGGTTCTGGTACTGGTTCGGGTACGGCGTAGGGTATGGGTTAGGGTTAGGGTTAGGGTTAGTTTGAGGGTTAGGGCTCGGTTTAGGGTACGGGTTAGGATTAGGGTACGTGTTAGTGTTATGGTGGGTTTAGGGTTAGGGTATGCGTTAGGGTTAGGGTAGTTATTAAACCTATGCCACTCTCTAGATACCCCTTAGCACGTCAAGGAATATTATTTTGGGGTCCAGCCATGGAGAAGAGTTTAGACACTAGGATAAGATAAGGAACACACCCATTATTAAGAAATCACATTAGGATTCTCTTTTTAACCTGTTCCTTAGAACACTAGTGCTTAGGAAATCTATTGGAGGCAGAAGCAGTCAAGGGTAGCTTAGGGTTAGGGTTAGGGTTAGGGTTAGGGTTAGGGTACGGCTTAGGGTATGGCGTAGGGTATGGGTTAGGGTTAGGGTAAGGGTTAGTTTTAGGGTTAGGGCTAGGGTCAGGGTTAGGGTTAGGGTTAGGGTAGGCCTTAGGGTACGGGTTCGGGTACAGGTTCGGGTAAAACATAAGGTATGGGTTAGTGTTAGGGTTAGGGTTAGTTTTAGGGTTAGGGCTCGGTTTAGGGTACGGTTTAGGATTAGGGTACGTGTTAGGGTTAGGGTACGCGTTAGGGTTAGGGTAGTTATTAAACCTATTCCACTCTCTAGATACCCCTTAGCACGTCCAGGAATATTATTTGGGGGTCCAGACATGGAGAAGAGTTTAGACACTAGGAGAAGATAAGGAACACACCCATTATCAAGAAGTCACATTAGGATTCTCTTTTTAACCTGTTCCTTAAAACACTAGTGCTTAGGAAATCTATTGGAGGCAGAAGCAGTCAAGGGTAGCTTAGGGTTAGGGTTAGGGATAGTGTTAGGGTACGGCTTAGGGTACGGGTTCGGGTACGGGTTCGGGTACGGCGTAGGGTATGGGTTAGGGTTAGGGTTAGGGTTAGTTTGAGGGTTAGGGCTCAGTTTAGGGTACGGGTTAGGATTAGGGTTCGTGTTAGGGTTAGGGTAGGGGTTAGGGTTAGGGTACGCGTTAGGGTTAGGGTAGTTATTAAACCCATCCCACTCTCTAGATACCCCTTAGCACGTCAAGGAATATTATTTGGGGGTCCAGCCATGGAGAAGAGTTTAGACACTAGGAGAAGATAAGGAACACACCCATTATCAAGAAATCACATTAGGATTCTCTTTTTAACCTGTTCCTTAAAACACTAGTGCTTAGGAAATCTATTGGACGCAGAAGCAGTCAAGGGTAGCTTAGGTTTAGGGTTAGGGTTAGGGTTAGGGTTATTGTTATGGTAAGGTTTAGGGTACGGGTTCGGGTACGGTTTCGGGTACGACATAGGGTATGGGTTAGGGTTAGGGTTAGGGTTAGTTTGAGGGTTAGGGCTCGGTTTAGGGTACGGGTTAGGATTAGGGTACGTGTTACGGTTAGGGTAGGGTTTAGGGTTAGGGTACGCGTTAGGGTTAGGGTAGTTATTAAACCTATCCCACTATCTAGATACCCCTTAGCACGTCAAGGAATATTATTTGGGTGTCCAGCCATGGAGAAGAGTTTAGACACTAGGAGAAGATAAGGAACACACCCATTATCAAGAAATCACATTAGGATTCTCTTTTTAACCTGTTCCTTAAAACACTAGTGCTTAGGAAATCTATTGGAGGCAGAAGCAGTCAAGGGTAGCTTAGGGATAGGGTTAGGGTTAGGGTTAGGGTTAGGGTACGGCTTAGGGTACGGGTTCGGGTACGGGTTCATGTACGGCATAGGGTATGGGTTAGGGTTAGGGTTAGGGTTAGTTTGAAGTTTAGGGCTCGGTTTAGGGTACGGGTTAGGATTAGGGTTCGTGTTAGGGTTAGGGTAGGGGTTAGGGTTAGGGTACGCGTTAGGGTTAGGGTAGTTATTAAACCTATCCCACTCTCTAGATACCCCTTAGCACTTCAAGGAATATTATTTGGGGGTCCAGCCATGGAGAAGAGTTTAGACACTAGGAGAAGATAAGGAACACACCCATTATCAAGAAATCACATTAGGATTCTCTTTTTAACCTGTTCCTTTAAACACTAGTGCTTAGGAAATCTATTGGAGGCAGAAGCAGTCAAGGGTAGCTTAGGGTTAGGGTTAGGGTTAGGGTTAGGGTTAGGGTTATTTTTAGGGTAAGGCTTAGGGTACGGGTTCGGGTACGGGTTCGGGTACGGCATAGGGTTAGGGTTAGGGTTAGAGTTAGGGTTAGTTTGAGGGTTAGGGCTCGGTTTAGGGTACGTGTTAGGGTTAGGGTAGGGGTTAGGGTTAGGGTACGCGTTAGGGTTAGGGTAGTTATTAAACCTATCCCACTCCCTATATACCCCTTAGCAAGTCAAGGAATATTATTTGGGGGTCCAGCCATGGAGAAGAGTTTAGACACTAGGAGAAGATAAGGAACACACCCATTATCAAGAAATCACATTAGGATTCTCTTTTTAACCTGTTCCTTAAAACACTAGTGCTTAGGAAATCTATTGGAGGCAGAAGCAGTCAAGGGTAGCTTAGGGTTAGGGTTAGGGATAGTGTTAGGGTACGGCTTAGGGTACGGGTTCGGTTACGGTTTCGGGTACGGCGTAGGGTATGGGTTAGGGTTAGGGTTAGGGTTTGTTTGAGGGTTAGGGCTCGGTTTAGGGTACGGGTTAGGATTAGGGTACGTGTTAATGTTAGGGTAGGGGTTAGGGTTAGGGTACGCGTTAGGGTTAGGGTAATTATTAAACCCATCCCACTCTCTAGATACCACTTAGCACGTCAAGGAATATTATTTGGGGGTCCAGCCATGGAGAAGAGTTTAGACACTAGGAGAAGATAAGGAACACACCCATTATCCTGAAATCACATTAGGATTCTCTTTTTAACCTGTTCCTTAAAACACTAGTGCTTAGGAAATCTATTGGAGGCAGAAGCAGTCAAGGGTAGCTTAGGGTTAGGGTTAGGGTTAGTGTTAGGATACGGCTTAGGGTACGGGTTCGGGTACGGGTTCGGGTACGGCGTAGGGTATGGGTTAGGGTTAGGGTTAGGGTTAGTTTGAGGGTTAGGGCTCGGTTTAGGGTACGGGTTAGGATTAGGGTACGTGTTAGGGTTAGGGTAGGGTTTAGGGTTAGGGTACCCGTTAGGGTTAGGGTAGTTATTAAACCCATCCCACTCTCTAGATACCCCTTAGCACGTCAAGGAATATTATTTGGGGGTCCAGCCATGGAGAAGAGTTTAGACACTAGGAGAAGATAAGGAACACACCCATTACCAAGAAAGCACATTAGTATTCTCTTTTTAACCTGTTCCTTAAAACACTAGCGCTTAGGAAATCTATTGGAGGCAGAAGCAGTCAAGGGTAGCCTAGGGTTAGGGTTAGGGTTAGGGTTAGGGTACGGCTTAGGGTACGGGTTCGGGTACGGTTTCGTTTACGGCATAGGGTATGGGTTAGGGTTAGGGTTAGGGTTAGTTTGAAGGTTAGGGCTCGGTTTAGGGTACGGGTTAGGATTAGGGTTCGTGTTAGTTTTAGGTTAGGGATTAGGGTTAGGGTACGCGTTAGGGTTAGGGTAGATATTAAACCTATCCCACTCTCTAGATACCCCTTAGCACGTCAAGGAATATTATTTGTGGGTCCAGCCATGGAGAAGAGTTTAGACACTAGGAGAAGATAAGGAACACACCCATTATCAAGAAATCACATTAGGATTCTCTTTTTAACCTGTTCCTTAAAACACTAGTGCTTAGGAAATCTATTGGAGGCAGAAGCAGTCAAGGGTAGCTTAGGGTTAGGGTTAGGGTTAGGGTTAGGGTTAGGGTACGGCTTAGGGTACGGGTTTGGGTACGGGTTCAGGTACGGCGTAGGGTATGGGTTAGGGTTAGGTTTAGTTTGAGGGTTAGGGCTCGGTTTAGGGTACGGGTTAGGATTAGGGTACGTGTTAGGGTTAGGGTAGGGTTTAGGGTTAGGGTACCCGTTAGGGTTAGGGTAGTTATTAAACCCATCCCACTCTCTAGATACCCCTTAGCACGTCAAGGAATATTATTTGTGGGTCCAGCCATGGAGAAGAGTTTAGACACTAGGAGAAGATAAGGAACACACCCATTATCAAGAAATCACATTAGGATTCTCTTTTTAACCTGTTCCTTAAAACACTAGTGCTTAGGAAATCTATTGGAGGCAGAAGCAGTCAAGGGTAGCTTAGGGATAGGGTTAGGGTTAGGGTTAGGGTTAGGGTACGGCTTAGGGTACGGGTTCGGGTACGGGTTCATGTACGGCATAGGGTATGGGTTAGGGTTAGGGTTAGGGTTAGTTTGAAGGTTAGGGCTCGGTTTAGGGTACGGGTTAGGATTAGGGTTCGTGTTAGGGTTAGGGTAGGGGTTAGGGTTAGGGTACGCGTTAGGTTTAGGGTAGTTATTAAACCTATCCCACTCTCTAGATACCCCTTAGCACTTCAAGGAATATTATTTGGGGGTCCAGCCATGGAGAAGAGTTTAGACACTAGGAGAAGATAAGGAACACACCCATTATCAAGAAATCACATTAGGATTCTCTTTTTAACCTGTTCCTTTAAACACTAGTGCTTAGGAAATCTATTGGAGGCAGAAGCAGTCAAGGGTAGCTTAGGGTTAGGGTTAGGGTTAGGGTTAGGGTTAGGGTACGGCTTAGGGTACGGGTTCGGGTACGGGTTCGGGTACGGCGTAGGGTATGGGTTAGGGTTAGGGTTAGTTTGACGGTTAGGGCTCGGTTTAGGGTACGGGTTAGGATTAGGGTACGTGTTAGGGTTAGGGTAGGGGTTAGGGTTAGGGTACGCGTTAGGGTTAGGGTAGTTATTAAACCTATCCCACTCTCTAGATACCCCTTAGCAAGTCAAGAAATATTATTTGGGGTTCCAGCCATGGAGAAGAGTTTAGACACTAGGAGAAGGTAAGGAACACACCCATTATCAAGAAATCACATTAGGATTCTCTTTTTTACCTGTTCCTTAAAACACTAGTGCTTAGGAAATCTATTGGAGGCAGCAGCAGTCAAGGGTAGCTTAGGGTTAGGGTTAGGGTTAGGGTTAGGGTTAGGGTTATTTTTAGGGTAAGGCTTAGGGTACGGGTTCGGGTACGGGTTCGGGTACGGCATAGGGTTAGGGTTAGGGTTAGAGTTAGGGTTAGTTTGAGGGTTAGGGCTCGGTTTAGGGTACGTGTTAGGGTTAGGGTAGGGGTTAGGGTTAGGGTATGCGTTAGGGTTAGGGTAGTTATTAAACCTATCCCACTCTCTAGATACCCCTTAGCACGTCAAGGAATATTATTTTGGGGTCCAGCCATGGAGAAGAGATTAGACACTAGGATAAGATAAGGAACACACCCATTATAAGAAATCACATTAGGATTCTCTTTTTAACCTGTTCCTTAGAACACTAGTGCTTAGGAAATCTATTGGAGGCAGAAGCAGTCAAGGGTAGCTTAGGGATAGGGTTAGGGTTAGTGTTAGGGTTAGGGTTAGGGTTAGGGTACGGCTTAGGGTACGGGTTCGGGTACGGGTTCGTGTACGGCATAGGGCATGGGTTAGGGTTAGGGTTAGGGTTAGTTTGAAGGTTAGGGCTCGGTTTAGGGTACGGGTTAGGATTAGGGTTCGTGTTAGGGTTAGGTTAGGGGTTAGGGTTAGGGTACGCGTTAGGGTTAGGGTAGTTATTAAACCCATCCCACTCTCTAGATACCCCTTAGCACGTCAAGGAATATTATTTGGGGGTCCAGCCATGGAGAAGAGTTTAGACACTAGGAGAAGATAAGGAACACACCCATTATCAAGAAATCACATTAGTATTCTCTTTTTAACCTGTTCCTTAAAACACTAGCGCTTAGGAAATCTATTGGAGGCAGAAGCAGTCAAGGGTAGCTTAGGGTTAGGGTTAGGGTTAGGGTTAGGGTACGGCTTAGGGTACGGGTTCGGGTACGGTTTCGTGTACGGCATAGGGTATGGGTTAGGGTTAGGGTTAGGGTTAGTTTGAAGGTTAGGGCTCGGTTTAGGGTACGGGTTAGGATTAGGGTTCGTGTTAGGGTTAGGGTAGGGGTTAGGGTTAGGGTACGCGTTAGGGTTAGGGTAGTTATTAAACCTATCCCACTCTCTAGATACCCCTTAGCACGTCAAGGAATATTATTTGTGGGTCCAGCCATGGAGAAGAGTTTAGACACTAGGAGAAGATAAGGAACACACCCATTATCAGGAAATCACATTAGGATTCTCTTTTTAACCTGTTCCTTAAAACACTAGTGCTTAGGAAATCTATTGGAGGCAGAAGCAGTCAAGGGTAGCTTAGGGTTAGGGTTAGGGTTAGGGTTAGGGTTAGGGTACGGCTCAGGGTACGGGTTCGGTTACGGGTTCGGGTACGGGTTCGGGTATGGCGTAGGGTATGGGTTAGGGTTAGGGTTAGGGTTAGTTTGAGGGTTAGGGCTCGGTTTAGGGTACGTGTTAGGGTTAGGGTAGGGGTTAGGGTTAGGGTACGCGTTAGGGTTAGGGTAGTTATTAAACCTATCCCACTCCCTATATACCCCTTAGCAAGTCAAGCAATATTATTTGGGGGTCCAGCCATGGAGAAGAGTTTAGACACTAGGAGAAGATAAGGAACACACCCATTATCAAGAAATCACATTAGGATTCTCTTTTTAACCTGTTCCTTAAAACACTAGTGCTTAGGAATTCTATTGGAGGCAGAAGCAGTCAAGGGTAGCTTAGGGTTAGGGTTAGGGATAGTGTTAGGGTACGGCTTAGGGTACGGGTTCGGTTACGGTTTCGGGTACGGCGTAGGGTATGGGTTAGGGTTAGGGTTAGGGTTTGTTTGAGGGTTAGGGCTCGGTTTAGGGTACGGGTTAGGATTAGGGTACGTGTTAATGTTAGGGTAGGGGTTAGGGTTAGGGTACGCGTTAGGGTTAGGGTAATTATTAAACCCATTCCACTCTCTAGATACCACTTAGCACGTCAAGGAATATTATTTGGGGGTCCAGCCATGGAGAAGAGTTTAGACACTAGGAGAAGATAAGGAACACACCCATTATCCTGAAATCACATTAGGATTCTCTTTTTAACCTGTTCCTTAAAACACTAGTGCTTAGGAAATCTATTGGAGGCAGAAGCAGTCAAGGGTAGCTTAGGGTTAGGGTTAGGGTTAGTGTTAGGATACGGCTTAGGGTACGGGTTCGGGTACGGGTTCGGGTACGGCGTATGGTATGGGTTAGGGTTAGGGTTAGGGTTAGTTTGAGGGTTAGGGCTCGGTTTAGGGTACGGGTTAGGATTAGGGTACGTGTTAGGGTTAGGGTAGGGTTTAGGGTTAGGGTACCCGTTAGGGTTAGGGTAGTTATTAAACCCATCCCACTCTCTAGATACCCCTTAGCACGTCAAGGAATATTATTTGGGGGTCCAGCCATGGAGAAGAGTTTAGACACTAGGAGAAGATAAGGAACACACCCATTACCAAGAAAGCACATTAGTATTCTCTTTTTAACCTGTTCCTTAAAACACTAGCGCTTAGGAAATCTATTGGAGGCAGAAGCAGTCAAGGGTAGCCTAGGGTTAGGGTTAGGGTTAGGGTTAGGGTACGGCTTAGGGTACGGGTTCGGGTACGGGTTCATGTACGGCATAGGGTATGGGTTAGGGTTAGGGTTAGGGTTAGTTTGAAGGTTAGGGCTCGGTTTAGGGTACGGGTTAGGATTAGGGTTCGTGTTAGTTTTAGGTTAGGGATTAGGGTTAGGGTACGCGTTAGGGTTAGGGTAGATATTAAACCTATCCCACTCTCTAGATACCCCTTAGCACGTCAAGGAATATTATTTGTGGGTCCAGCCATGGAGAAGAGTTTAGACACTAGGAGAAGATAAGGAACACACCCATTATCAAGAAATCACATTAGGATTCTCTTTTAAACCTGTTCCTTAAAACACTAGTGCTTAGGAAATCTATTGGAGGCAGAAGCAGTCAAGGGTAGCTTAGGGTTAGGGTTAGGGTTAGGGTTAGGGTTAGGGTACGGCTTAGGGTACGGGTTTGGGTACGGGTTCAGGTACGGCGTAGGGTATGGGTTAGGGTTAGGTTTAGTTTGAGGGTTAGGGCTCGGTTTAGGGTACGGGTTCGGATTAGGGTACGTGTTAGGGTTAGGGTAGGGGTTAGAGTTAGGGTACACGTTAGGGTTAGGGTAGTTATTAAACCTATCCCACTCTCTAGATACCCCTTAGCACGTCAAGGAATATTATTTGTGGGTCCAGCCATGGAGAAGAGTTTAGACACTAGGAGAAGATAAGGAACACACCCATTATCCTGAAATCACATTAGGATTCTCTTTTTAAACTGTTCCTTAAAACACTAGTGCTTAGGAAATCTATTGGAGGCAGAAGCAGTCAAGGGTAGCTTAGGGTTAGGGTTAGTGTTAGGGTACGGCTTAGGGTACGGGTTCTGGTACGGGTTCGGGTACGGCGTAAGGTATGGGTTAGGGTTAGGTTTAGGGTTAGTTTGAGGGTTAGGGCTTGGTTTAGGGTACGGGTTAGGATTAGGGTACGTGTTAGTGTTATGGTGGGTTTAGGGTTAGGGTATGCGTTAGGGTTAGGGTAGTTATTAAACCTATCCCACTCTCTAGATACCCCTTAGCACGTCAAGGAATATTATTTTGGGGTCCAGCCATGGAGAAGAGATTAGACACTAGGATAAGATAAGGAACACACCCATTATTAAGAAATCACATTAGGATTCTCTTTTTAACCTGTTCCTTAGAACACTAGTGCTTAGGAAATCTATTGGAGGCAGAAGCAGTCAAGGGTAGCTTAGGGATAGGGTTAGGGTTGTGTTAGGGTTAGGGTTAGGGTTAGGGTACGGCTTAGGGTACGGGTTCGGGTACGGGTTCGTGTACGGCATAGGGCATGGGTTAGGGTTAGGGTTAGGGTTAGTTTGAAGGTTAGGGCTCGGTTTAGGGTACGGGTTAGGATTAGGGTTCGTGTTAGGGTTAGGTTAGGGGTTAGGGTTAGGGTACGCGTTAGGGTTAGGGTAGTTATTAAACCCATCCCACTCTCTAGATACCCCTTAGCACGTCAAGGAATATTATTTGGGGGTCCAGCCATGGAGAAGAGTTTAGACACTAGGAGAAGATAAGGAACACACCCATTATCAAGAAATCACATTAGTATTCTCTTTTTAACCTGTTCCTTAAAACACTAGCGCTTAGGAAATCTATTGGAGGCAGAAGCAGTCAAGGGTAGCTTAGGGTTAGGGTTAGGGTTAGGGTTAGGGTACGGCTTAGGGTACGGGTTCGGGTACGGTTTCGTGTACGGCATAGGGTATGGGTTAGGGTTAGGGTTAGGGTTAGTTTGAAGGTTAGGGCTCGGTTTAGGGTACGGGTTAGGATTAGGGTTCGTGTTAGGGTTAGGGTAGGGGTTAGGGTTAGGGTACGCGTTAGGGTTAGGGTAGTTATTAAACCTATCCCACTCTCTAGATACCCCTTAGCACGTCAAGGAATATTATTTGTGGGTCCAGCCATGGAGAAGAGTTTAGACACTAGGAGAAGATAAGGAACACACCCATTATCAGGAAATCACATTAGGATTCTCTTTTTAACCTGTTCCTTAAAACACTAGTGCTTAGGAAATCTATTGGAGGCAGAAGCAGTCAAGGGTAGCTTAGGGTTAGGGTTAGGGTTAGGGTTAGGGTTAGGGTACGGCTCAGGGTACGGGTTCGGGTACGGGTTCGGGTACGGGTTCGGGTATGGCGTAGGGTATGGGTTAGGGTTAGGGTTAGGGTTAGTTTGAGGGTTAGGGCTCGGTTTAGGGTACGTGTTAGGGTTAGGGTAGGGGTTAGGGTTAGGGTACGCGTTAGGGTTAGGGTAGTTATTAAACCTATCCCACTCCCTATATACCCCTTAGCAAGTCAAGCAATATTATTTGGGGGTCCAGCCATGGAGAAGAGTTTAGACACTAGGAGAAGATAAGGAACACACCCATTATCAAGAAATCACATTAGGATTCTCTTTTTAACCTGTTCCTTAAAACACTAGTGCTTAGGAAATCTATTGGAGGCAGAAGCAGTCAAGGGTAGCTTAGGGTTAGGGTTAGGGATAGTGTTAGGGTACGGCTTAGGGTACGGGTTCGGTTACGGTTTCGGGTACGGCGTAGGGTATGGGTTAGGGTTAGGGTTAGGGTTTGTTTGAGGGTTAGGGCTCGGTTTAGGGTACGGGTTAGGATTAGGGTACGTGTTAATGTTAGGGTAGGGGTTAGGGTTAGGGTACGCGTTAGGGTTAGGGTAATTATTAAACCCATTCCACTCTCTAGATACCACTTAGCACGTCAAGGAATATTATTTGGGGGTCCAGCCATGGAGAAGAGTTTAGACACTAGGAGAAGATAAGGAACACACCCATTATCCTGAAATCACATTAGGATTCTCTTTTTAACCTGTTCCTTAAAACACTAGTGCTTAGGAAATCTATTGGAGGCAGAAGCAGTCAAGGGTAGCTTAGGGTTAGGGTTAGGGTTAGTGTTAGGATACGGCTTAGGGTACGGGTTCGGGTACGGGTTCGGGTACGGCGTATGGTATGGGTTAGGGTTAGGGTTAGGGTTAGTTTGAGGGTTAGGGCTCGGTTTAGGGTACGGGTTAGGATTAGGGTACGTGTTAGGGTTAGGGTAGGGTTTAGGGTTAGGGTACCCGTTAGGGTTAGGGTAGTTATTAAACCCATCCCACTCTCTAGATACCCCTTAGCACGTCAAGGAATATTATTTGGGGGTCCAGCCATGGAGAAGAGTTTAGACACTAGGAGAAGATAAGGAACACACCCATTACCAAGAAAGCACATTAGTATTCTCTTTTTAACCTGTTCCTTAAAACACTAGCGCTTAGGAAATCTATTGGAGGCAGAAGCAGTCAAGGGTAGCCTAGGGTTAGGCTTAGGGTTAGGGTTAGGGTACGGCTTAGGGTACGGGTTCGGGTACGGGTTCATGTACGGCATAGGGTATGGGTTAGGGTTAGGGTTAGGGTTAGTTTGAAGGTTAGGGCTCGGTTTAGGGTACGGGTTAGGATTAGGGTTCGTGTTAGTTTTAGGTTAGGGATTAGGGTTAGGGTACGCGTTAGGGTTAGGGTAGATATTAAACCTATCCCACTCTCTAGATACCCCTTAGCACGTCAAGGAATATTATTTGTGGGTCCAGCCATGGAGAAGAGTTTAGACACTAGGAGAAGATAAGGAACACACCCATTATCAAGAAATCACATTAGGATTCTCTTTTTAACCTGTTCCTTAAAACACTAGTGCTTAGGAAATCTATTGGAGGCAGAAGCAGTCAAGGGTAGCTTAGGGTTAGGGTTAGGGTTAGGGTTAGGGTTAGGGTACGGGTTTGGGTACGGGTTCAGGTACGGCGTAGGGTATGGGTTAGGGTTAGGTTTAGTTTGAGGGTTAGGGCTCGGTTTAGGGTACGGGTTCGGATTAGGGTACGTGTTAGGGTTAGGGTAGGGGTTAGAGTTAGGGTACACGTTAGGGTTAGGGTAGTTATTAAACCTATCCCACTCTCTAGATACCCCTTAGCACGTCAAGGAATATTATTTGTGGGTCCAGCCATGGAGAAGAGTTTAGACACTAGGAGAAGATAAGGAACACACCCATTATCCTGAAATCACATTAGGATTCTCTTTTTAACCTGTTCCTTAAAACACTAGTGCTTAGGAAATCTATTGGAGGCAGAAGCAGTCAAGGGTAGCTTAGGGTTAGGGTTAGTGTTAGGGTACGGCTTAGGGTACGGGTTCTGGTACGGGTTCGGGTACGGCGTAAGGTATGGGTTAGGGTTAGGTTTAGGGTTAGTTTGAGGGTTAGGGCTCGGTTTAGGGTACGGGTTAGGATTAGGGTACGTGTTAGTGTTACGGTGGGTTTAGGGTTAGGGTATGCGTTAGGGTTAGGGTAGTTATTAAACCTATCCCACTCTCTAGATACCTCTTAGCACGTCAAGGAATATTATTTTGGGGTCCAGCCATGGAGAAGAGATTAGACACTAGGATAAGATAAGGAACACACCCATTATTAAGAAATCACATTAGGATTCTCTTTTTAACCTGTTCCTTAGAACACTAGTGCTTAGGAAATCTATTGGAGGCAGAAGCAGTCAAGGGTAGCTTACGGTTAGGGTTAGGGTTAGGGTTAGGGTTAGGGTACGGCTTAGGGTATGGCGTAGGGTATGGGTTAGGGTTAGGGTAAGGGTTAGTTTTAGGGTTAGGGCTAGGGTCAGGGTTAGGGTTAGGGTTAGGGTACGCCTTAGGGTACGGGTTCGGGTACGGGTTTGGGTACAACATAAGGTATGGGTTAGTGTTAGGGTTAGGGTTAGTTTTAGGGTTAGGGCTCGGTTTAGGGTACGGTTTAGGATTAGGGTACGTGTTAGGATTAGGGTACGCGTTAGGGTAAGGGTAGTTATTAAACCTATTCCACTCTCTAGATACCCGTTAGCACGTCCAGGAATATTATTTGGGGGTCCAGACATGGAGAAGAGTTTAGACACTAGGAGAAGATAAGGAACACACCCATTATCAAGAAGTCACATTAGGATTCTCTTTTTAACCTGTTCTTTAAAACACTAGTGCTTAGGAAATCTATTGGAGGCAGAAGCAGTCAAGGGTAGCTTAGGGTTAGGGTTAGGGATAGTGTTAGGGTACGGCTTAGGGTACGGGTTCGGTTACGGGTTCGGGTACGGCGTAGGGTATGGGTTAGGGTTAGGGTTAGGGTTAGTTTGAGGGTTAGGGCTCAGTTTAGGGTACGGGTTAGGATTAGGGTACGTGTTAGGGTTAGGGTAGGGGTTAGGGTTAGGGTATGCGTTAGGGTTAGGGTAGTTATTAAACCCATCCCACTCTCTAGATACCCCTTAGCACGTCAAGGAATATTATTTGGGGGTCCAGCCATGGAGAAGAGTTTAGACACTTGGAGAAGATAAGGAACACACCCATTATCAAGAAATCACATTAGGATTCTCTTTTTAACCTGTTCCTTAAAACACTAGTGCTTAGGAAATCTATTGGAGGCAGAAGCAGTCAAGGGTAGCTTAGGGTTTGGGTTAGGGTAAGGGTTAGGGTTAGGGTACGGCTTAGGGTACGGGTTCGGGTACGGGTTCGGGTACGGGTTCGGGTAAGGCGTAGGGTATGGGTTAGGGTTAGGGTTAGGGTTAGTTTGAGGGTTAGGGCTCGGTTTAGGGTACGGGTTAGGATTAGGGTACGTGTTAGGGTTAGGGTAGGGTTTAGGGTTAGGGTACGCGTTAGGGTTAGGGTAGTTATTAAACCCATCCCACTCTCTAGATACCCCTTAGCACGTCAAGGAATATTATTTGGGGGTCCAGCCATGGAGAAGAGTTTAGACACTAGGAGAAGATAAGGAACACACCCATTATCAAGAAATCACATTAGTATTCTCTTTTTAACCTGTTCCTTAAAACACTAGCGCTTAGGAAATCTATTGGAGGCAGAAGCAGTCAAGGGTAGCTTAGGGTTAGGGTTAGGGTTAGCGTTAGGGTACGGCTTAGGGTACGGGTTCGGGTACGGGTTCGTGTACGGCATAGGGCATGGGTTAGGGTTAGGGTTAGGGTTAGTTTGAAGGTTAGGGCTCGGTTTAGGGTACGGGTTAGGATTAGGGTTCGTGTTAGGGTTAGGTTAGGGGTTAGGGTTAGGGTACGCGTTAGGGTTAGGGTAGTTATTAAACCTATCCCACTCTCTAGATACCCCTTAGCACGTCAAGGAATATTATTTGTGGGTCCAGCCATGGAGAAGAGTTTAGACACTAGGAGAAGATAAGGAACACACCCATTATCAAGAAATCACATTAGGATTCTCTTTTTAACCTGTTCCTTAAAACACTAGTGCTTAGGAAATCTATTGGAGGCAGAAGCAGTCAAGGGTAGCTTAGGGTTAGGGTTAGGGTTAGGGTTAGGGTTAGGGTACGGCTCAGGGTACGGGTTCGGGTACGGGTTCGGGTATGGCGTAGGGTACGGGTTAGGGTTAGGGTTAGGGTTAGTTTGAGGGTTAGGGCTCGGTTTAGGGTACGTGTTAGGGTTAGGGTAGGGGTTAGGGTTAGGGTACGCGTTAGGGTTAGGGTAGTTATTAAACCTATCCCACTCCCTATATACCCCTTAGCAAGTCAAGGAATATTATTTGGGGGTCCAGCCATGGAGAAGAGTTTAGACACTAGGAGAAGATAAGGAACACACCCATTATCAAGAAATCACATTAGGATTCTCTTTTTAACCTGTTCCTTAAAACACTAGTGCTTAGGAAATCTATTGGAGGCAGAAGCAGTCAAGGGTAGCTTAGAGTTAGGGTTAGGGATAGTGTTAGGATACGGCTTAGGGTACGTGTTCGGTTACGGTTTCGGGTACGGCGTAGGGTATGGGTTAGGGTTAGGGTTAGGGTTAGTTTGAGGGTTAGGGCTCGGTTTAGGGTACGGGTTAGGATTAGGGTACGTGTTAGTGTTAGGGTAGGGGTTAGGGTTAGGGTACGCATTAGGGTTAGGGTAATTATTAAACCCATCCCACTCTCTAGATACCACTTAGCACGTCAAGGAATATTATTTGGGGGTCCAGCCATGGAGAAGAGTTTAGACACTAGGAGAAGATAAGGAACACACCCATTATCCTGAAATCACATTAGGATTCTCTTTTTAACCTGTTCCTTAAAACACTAGTGCTTAGGAAATCTATTGGAGGCAGAAGCAGTCAAGGGTAGCTTAGGGTTAGGTTTAGGGTTAGTGTTAGGATACGGCTTAGGGTACGGGTTCGGGTACGGGTTCGGGTACGGCGTAGGGTATGGGTTAGGGTTAGGGTTAGGGTTAGTTTGAGGGTTAGGGCTCGGTTTAGGGTACGGGTTAGGATTAGGGTACGTGTTAGGGTTAGGGGAGGGTTTAGGGTTAGGGTACCCGTTAGGGTTAGGGTAGTTATTAAACCCATCCCACTCTCTAAATACCCCTTAGCACGTCAAGGTATATTATTTGGGGGTCCAGCCATGGAGAAGAGTTTAGACACTAGGAGAAGATAAGGAACACACCCATTACCAAGAAATCACATTAGTATTCTCTTTTTAACCTGTTCCTTAAAACACTAGCGCTTAGGAAATCTATTGGAGGCAGAAGCAGTCAAGGGTAGCCTAGGGTTAGGGTTAGGTTTAGGGTTAGGGTACGGCTTAGGGTACGGGTTCGGGTACGGGTTCGTGTACGGCATAGAGTATGGGTTAGGGTTAGGGTTAGGGTTAGTTTGAAGGTTAGGGCTCGGTTTAGGGTACGGGTTAGGATTAGGGTTCGTGTTAGTTTTAGGTTAGGGATTAGGGTTAGGGTACGCGTTAGGGTTAGGGTAGATATTAAACCTATCCCACTCTCTAGATACCCCTTAGCACGTCAAGGAATATTATTTGTGGGTCCAGCCATGGAGAAGAGTTTAGACACTAGGAGAAGATAAGGAACACACCCATTATCAAGAAATCACATTAGGATTCTCTTTTTAACCTGTTCCTTAAAACACTAGTGCTTAGGAAATCTATTGGAGGCAGAAGCAGTCAAGGGTAGCTTAGGGTTAGGGTTAGGGTTAGGTTACGGCTTAGGGTACGGGTTCGGGTACGGGTTCAGGTACGGCGTAGGGTATGGGTTAGGGTTAGGTTTAGTTTGAGGGTTAGGGCTCGGTTTAGGGTACGGGTTCGGATTAGGGTACGTGTTAGGGTTAGGGTAGGGGTTAGAGTTAGGGTACGCGTTAGGGTTAGGGTAGTTATTAAACCTATCCCACTCTCTAGATACCCCTTAGCACGTCAAGGAATATTATTTGTGGGTCCAGCCATGGAGAAGAGTTTAGACACTAGGAGAAGATAAGGAACACACCCATTATCCTGAAATCACATTAGGATTCTCTTTTTAACCTGTTCCTTAAAACACTAGTGCTTAGGAAATCTATTGGAGGCAGAAGCAGTCAAGGGTAGCTTAGGGTTAGGGTTAGTGTTAGGGTACGGCTTAGGGTACGGTTTCTGGTACGGGTTCGGGTACGGCGTAAGGTATGTGTTAGGGTTAGGGTTAGGGTTAGTTTGAGGGTTAGGGCTCGGTTTAGGGTACGGGTTAGGATTAGGGTACGTGTTAGTGTTATGGTGGGTTTAGGGTTAGGGTATGCGTTAGGGTTAGGGTAGTTATTAAACCTATCCCACTCTCTAGATACCCCTTAGCACGTCAAGGAATATTATTTTGGGGTCCAGCCATGGAGAACAGTTTAGATATTAGGATAAGATAAGGAACTCACCCATTATTAAGAAATCACATTAGGATTCTCTTTTTAACCTGTTCCTTAGAACACTAGTGCTTAGGAAATCTATTGGAGGCAGAAGCAGTCAAGGGTAGCTTACGGTTAGGGTTAGGGTTAGGGTTAGGGTTAGGGCACGGCTTAGGGTATGGCGTAGGTTATGGGTTAGGGTTAGGGTAAGGGTTAGTTTTAGGGTTAGGGCTAGGGTCAGGGTTAGGGTTAGGGTTAGGGTACGCCTTAGGGTACGGGTTCGGGTACGGGTTCGGGTACAACATAAGGTATGGGTTAGTGTTAGGGTTAGGGTTAGTTTTAGGGTTAGGGCTCGGTTTAGGGTACGGTTTAGGATTAGGGTACGTGTTAGGGTTAGGGTACGCGTTAGGGTAAGGGTAGTTATTAAACCTATTCCACTCTCTAGATACCCCTTAGCACGTCCAGGAATATTATTTGGGGGTCCAGACATGGAGAAGAATTTAGACACTAGGAGAAGATAAGGAACACACCCATTATCAAGAAGTCACATTAGGATTCTCTTTTTAACCTGTTCCTTAAAACACTAGTGCTTAGGAAATCTATTGGAGGCAGAAGCAGTCAAGGGTAGCTTAGGGTTAGGGTTAGGGATAGTGTTAGGGTACGGCTTAGGGTACGGGTTCGGTTACGGGTTCGGGTACGGCGTAGGGTATGGGTTAGGGTTAGGGTTAGGGTTAGTTTGAGGGTTAGGGCTCAGTTTAGGTTACGGGTTAGGATTAGGGTAGGGGTTAGGGTTAGGGTACGTGTTAGGGTTAGGGTAGTTATTAAAGCCATCCCACTCTCTAGATACCCCTTAGCACGTCAAGGAATATTATTTGGTGGTCCAGCCATGGAGAAGAGTTTAGACACTAGGAGAAGATAAGGAACACACCCATTATCAAGAAATCACATTAGGATTCTCTTTTTAACCTGTTCCTTAAAACACTAGTGCTTAGGAAATCTATTGGAGGCAGAAGCAGTCAAGGGTAGCTTAGGTTTAGGGTTAGGGTTAGGGTTAGGGTTATTGTTATGGTAAGGTTTAGGGTACGGGTTCGGGTACGGGTTCGGGTACGACATAGGGTATGGGTTAGGGTTAGGGTTAGGGTTAGTTTGAGGGTTAGGGCTCGGTTTAGGGTATGGGTTAGGATTAGGGTACGTGTTAGGGTTATGGTAGGGTTTAGGGTTAGGGTACGCGTTAGGGTTAGGGTAGTTATTAAACCTATCCCACTATGTAGATACCCCTTAGCACGTCAAGGAATATTATTTGGGTGTCCAGCCATGGAGAAGAGTTTAGACACTAGGAGAAGATAAGGAACACACCCATTATCAAGAAATCACATTAGGATTCTCTTTTTAACCTGTTCCTTAAAACACTAGTGCTTAGGAAATCTATTGGAGGCAGAAGCAGTCAAGGGTAGCTTAGGGTTAGGGTTAGGGTTAGGGTTAGGGTTAGGGTTAGGGTACGGCTTAGGGTACGGGTTCGGGTACGGGTTCATGTACGGCATAGGGTATGGGTTAGGGTTAGGGTTAGGGTTAGTTTGAAGGTTAGGGCTCGGATTAGGGTACGGGTTAGGATTAGGGTTCGTGTTAGGGTTAGGGTACGCGTTAGGGTTAGGGTACGCGTTAGGGTTAGGGTAGTTATTAAACCTATCCCACTCTCTAGATACCCCTTAGCAAGTCAAGAAATATTATTTGGGGTTCCAGCCATGGAGAAGAGTTTAGACACTAGGAGAAGGTAAGGAACACACCCATTATCAAGAAATCACATTAGGATTCTCTTTTTAACCTGTTCCTTAAAACACTAGTGCTTAGGAAATCTATTGGAAACAGAAGCAGTCAAGGGTAGCTTAGGGTTAGGGTTAGGGTTAGTGTTAGGATACGGCTTAGGGTACGGGTTCGGGTACGGGTTCGGGTACGGCGTAGGGTATGGGTTAGGGTTAGGGTTAGTTTTAGGGTTAGGGCTCGGTTTAGGGTATGGGTTAGGATTAGGGTACGTGTAAGGGTTAGGGTAGGGGTTAGGGTTAGGGTACACGTTAGGGTTAGGGTAGTTATTAAACCCATCCCACTCTCTAGATACCCCTTAGCACTTCAAGGAATATTATTTGGGGGTCCAGCCATGGAGAAGAGTTTAGACACTAGGAGAAGATAAGGAACACACCCATTATCAAGAAATCACATTAGGATTCTCTTTTTAACCTGTTCCTTAAAACACTAGTGCTTAGGAAATCTATTGGAGGCAGAAGCAGTCAAGCGTAGCTTAGGGTTAGGGTTAGGGTTAGGTTTAGGGTTAGGGTACGGCTTAGGGTACGGGTTCGGGGACGGGTTCATGTACGGCATAGGGTATGGGTTAGGGTTAGGGTTAGGGTTAGTTTGAAGGTTAGGGCTCGGTTTAGGGTACGGGTTAGGATTAGGGTTCTTGTTAGGGTTAGGGTAGGGGTTAGGGTTAGGGTACGCGTTAGGGTTAGGGTAGTTATTAAACCTATCCCACTCTCTAGATACCCCTTAGCACGTCAAGGAATATTATTTGGGGGTCCAGCCTTGGAGAAGAGTTTAGACACTAGGAGAAGATAAGGAACACACCCATTATCAAGAAATCACATTAGGATTCTCTTTTTAACCTGTTCCTTAAAACACTAGTGCTTAGGAAATCTATTGGAGGCAGAAGCAGTCAAGGGTAGCTTAGGGTTAGGGTTAGGGTTAGGGTTAGGGTTAGGGTACGGCTTAGGGTACGGGTTCGGGTACGGGTTCGGGTACGGGTTCGGGTACGGCGTAGGGTATGGGTTAGGGTTAGGGTTAGTTTGAGGGTTAGGGCTCGGTTTAGGGTACGTGTTAGGGTTAGGGTAGGGGTTAGCGTTAGGGTACGCGTTAGGGTTAGGGTAGTTATTAAACCTATCCCACTCCCTATATACCCCTTAGCAAGTCAAGGAATATTATTTGGGGGTCCAGCCATGGAGAAGAGTTTAGACACTAGGAGAAGATAAGGAACACACCCATTATCAAGAAATCACATAAGGATTCTCTTTTTAACCTGTTCCTTAAAACACTAGTGCTTAGGAAATCTATTGGAGGCAGAAGCAGTCAAGGGTAGCTTAGGGTTAGGTTTAGGGATAGTGTTAGGGTACGGCTTAGGGTACGGGTTCGGTTACGGGTTCGGGTACGGCGTAGGGTATGGGTTAGGGTTAGGGTTAGGGTTAGTTTGAGGGTTAGGGCTCGGTTTAGGGTACGGGGTAGGATTAGGGTACGTGTTAGTGTTAGGGTAGGGGTTAGGGTTAGGGTACGCGTTAGGGTTAGGGTAATTATTAAACCCATCCCACTCTCTAGATACCCCTTAGCACGTCAAGGAATATTATTTGGGGGTCCAGCCATGGAGAAGAGTTTAGACACTAGGAAAAGATAAGGAACACACCCATTATCAAAAAATCACATTAGGATTCTCTTTTTAACCTGTTCCTTAAAACACTAGTGCTTAGGAAATCTATTGGAGGCAGAAGCAGTCAAGGGTAGCTTAGGGTTAGGGTTAGGGTTAGTGTTAGGATACGGCTTAGGGTACGGGTTCGGGTACGGGTTCGGGTATGGCGTAGGGTATGGGTTAGGGTTAGGGTTAGGGTTAGTTTGAGTGTTAGGGCTCGGTTTAGGGTACGGGTTAGGATTAGGGTACGTGTTAGGGTTAGGGTAGTGTTTAGGGTTAGGGTACGCGTTAGGGTTAGGGTAGTTATTAAACCCATCCCACTCTCTAGATACCCCTTAGCACGTCAAGGAATATTATTTGGGGGTCCAGCCATGGAGAAGAGTTTAGACACTAGGAGAAGATAAGGAACACACCCATTATCAAGAAATCACATTAGTATTCTCTTTTTAACCTGTTCCTTAAAACACTAGCGCTTAGGAAATCTATTGGAGGCAGAAGCAGTCAAGGGTAGCTTAGGGTTAGGGTTAGGGTTAGGGTTAGGGTACGGCTTAGGGTACGGGTTCGGGTACGGGTTCGTGTACGGCATAGGGTATGGGTTAGGTTTAGGGTTAGGGTTAGTTTGAAGGTTAGGGCTCGGTTTAGGGTACGGGTTAGGATTAGGGTTCGTGTTAGGGTTAGGGTAGGGGTTAGGGTTAGGGTACGCGTTAGGCTTAGGGTAGTTATTAAACCTATCCCACTCTCTAGATACCCCTTAGCACGTCAAGGAATATTATTTGTGGGTCCAGCCATGGAGAAGAGTTTAGACACTAGGAGAAGATAAGGAACACACCCATTATCAAGAAATCACATTAGGATTCTCTTTTTAACCTGTTCCTTAAAACACTAGTGCTTAGGAAGTCTATTGGAGGCAGAAGCAGTCAAGGGTAGCTGAGGGTTAGGGTTAGGGTTAGGGTTAGGGTTAGGGTTAGGGTAAGGCTTAGGGTACGGGTTCGGGTACGGGTTCAGGTACGGCGTAGGGTATGGGTTAGGGTTAGGGTTAGGGTTAGTTTGAGGGTTAGGGCTCGGTTTAGGGTACGGGTTAGGATTAGGGTACGTGTTAGGGTTAGGGTAGGGGTTAGGATTAGGGTACGCGTTAGGGTTAGGGTAGTTATTAAACCCATCCCACTCCCTAGATACCCCTTAGCACGTCAAGGAATATTATTTGGGGGTCCAGCCATGGAGAAGAGTTTAGACACTAGGAGAAGATAAGGAACACACCCATTATCAAGAAATCACATTAGGATTCTCTTTTTAACCTGTTCCTTAAAACACTAGTGCTTAGGAAATCTATTGGAGGCAGAAGCAGTCAAGGGTAGCTTAGGGTTAGGGTTAGGGTTAGGGTTAGGGTTACGGTACGGCTTAGGTTACGGGTTCGGATACGGGTTCATGTACGGCATACGGTATGGGTTAGGGTTAGGGTTAGGGTTAGTTTGAAGGTTAGGGCTCGGTTTAGGGTACGGGTTAGGATTAGGGTTCGTGTTAGGGTTAGGGTAGGGGTTAGGGTTAGGGTATGCGTTAGGGTTAGGGTAGTTATTAAACCTATCCCACTCTCTAGATACCCCTTAGCACGTCAAGGAATATTATTTGTGGGTCCAGCCATGGAGAAGAGTTTAGACACTAGGAGAAGATAAGGAACACACCCATTATCCTGAAATCACATTAGGATTCTCTTTTTAAACTGTTCCTTAAAACACTAGTGCTTAGGAAATCTATTGGAGGCAGAAGCAGTGAAGGGTAGCTTAGGGTTAGGGTTAGGTTTAGGGTTAGGGTACGGCTTAGGGTACGGGTTCGGGTACGGGTTCGTGTACGGCATAGGGTATGGGTTAGGGTTAGGGTTAGGGTTAGTTTGAGGGTTAGGGCTCGGTTTAGGGTACGGGTTCGGAGTAGGGTACGTGTTAGGGTTAGGGTAGGTGTTAGAGTTAGGGTACGCGTTAGGGTTAGGGTAGTTATTAAACCCATCCCACTCTCTAGATACCCCTTAGCACGTCAAGGAATATTATTTG
The DNA here is from genome assembly GCF_028021215.1 of Eschrichtius robustus. Lineage (NCBI taxonomy): Eukaryota > Metazoa > Chordata > Mammalia > Artiodactyla > Eschrichtiidae > Eschrichtius > Eschrichtius robustus. The sequence goes on along the minus strand of NW_027175300.1, from coordinate 78,005 downwards.
TGGGTCCAGCCATGGAGAAGAGTTTAGACACTAGGAGAAGATAAGGAACACACCCATTATCCTGAAATCACATTAGGATTCTCTTTTTAACCTATTCCTTAAAACACTAGTGCTTAGGAAATCTATTGGAGGCAGAAGCAGTCAAGGGTAGCTTAGGGTTAGGGTTAGGGTTAGGGTACGGCTTAGGGTACGGGTTCTGGTACTGGTTCGGGTACGGCATAGGGTATGGGTTAGGGTTAGGGTTAGGGTTAGTTTGAGGGTTAGGGCTCGGTTTAGGGTACGGGTTAGGATTAGGGTACGTGTTAGTGTTATGGTGGGTTTAGGGTTAGGGTATGCGTTAGGGTTAGGGTAGTTATTAAACCTATGCCACTCTCTAGATACCCCTTAGCACGTCAAGGAATATTATTTTGGGGTCCAGCCATGGAGAAGAGTTTAGACACTAGGATAAGATAAGGAACACACCCATTATTAAGAAATCACATTAGGATTCTCTTTTTAACCTGTTCCTTAGAACACTAGTGCTTAGGAAATCTATTGGAGGCAGAAGCAGTCAAGGGTAGCTTAGGGTTAGGGTTAGGGTTAGGGTTAGGGTTAGGGTACGGCTTAGGGTATGGCGTAGGGTATGGGTTAGGGTTAGGGTAAGGGTTAGTTTTAGGGTTAGGGCTAGGGTCAGGGTTAGGGTTAGGGTTAGGGTAGGCCTTAGGGTACGGGTTCGGGTACAGGTTCGGGTAAAACATAAGGTATGGGTTAGTGTTAGGGTTAGGGTTAGTTTTAGGGTTAGGGCTCGGTTTAGGGTACGGTTTAGGATTAGGGTACGTGTTAGGGTTAGGGTACGCGTTAGGGTTAGGGTAGTTATTAAACCTATTCCACTCTCTAGATACCCCTTAGCACGTCCAGGAATATTATTTGGGGGTCCAGACATGGAGAAGAGTTTAGACACTAGGAGAAGATAAGGAACACACCCATTATCAAGAAGTCACATTAGGATTCTCTTTTTAACCTGTTCCTTAAAACACTAGTGCTTAGGAAATCTATTGGAGGCAGAAGCAGTCAAGGGTAGCTTAGGGTTAGGGTTAGGGATAGTGTTAGGGTACGGCTTAGGGTACGGGTTCGGGTACGGGTTCGGGTACGGCGTAGGGTATGGGTTAGGGTTAGGGTTAGGGTTAGTTTGAGGGTTAGGGCTCAGTTTAGGGTACAGGTTAGGATTAGGGTACGTGTTAGGGTTAGGGTAGGGGTTAGGGTTAGGGTACGCGTTAGGGTTAGGGTAGTTATTAAACCCATCCCACTCTCTAGATACCCCTTAGCACGTCAAGGAATATTATTTGGGGGTCCAGCCATGGAGAAGAGTTTAGACACTAGGAGAAGATAAGGAACACACCCATTATCAAGAAATCACATTAGGATTCTCTTTTTAACCTGTTCCTTAAAACACTAGTGCTTAGGAAATCTATTGGACGCAGAAGCAGTCAAGGGTAGCTTAGGTTTAGGGTTAGGGTTAGGGTTAGGGTTATTGTTATGGTAAGGTTTAGGGTACGGGTTCGGGTACGGTTTCGGGTACGACATAGGGTATGGGTTAGGGTTAGGGTTAGGGTTAGTTTGAGGGTTAGGGCTCGGTTTAGGGTACGGGTTAGGATTAGGGTACGTGTTACGGTTAGGGTAGGGTTTAGGGTTAGGGTACGCGTTAGGGTTAGGGTAGTTATTAAACCTATCCCACTATCTAGATACCCCTTAGCACGTCAAGGAATATTATTTGGGTGTCCAGCCATGGAGAAGAGTTTAGACACTAGGAGAAGATAAGGAACACACCCATTATCAAGAAATCACATTAGGATTCTCTTTTTAACCTGTTCCTTAAAACACTAGTGCTTAGGAAATCTATTGGAGGCAGAAGCAGTCAAGGGTAGCTTAGGGATAGGGTTAGGGTTAGGGTTAGGGTTAGGGTACGGCTTAGGGTACGGGTTCGGGTACGGGTTCATGTACGGCATAGGGTATGGGTTAGGGTTAGGGTTAGGGTTAGTTTGAAGGTTAGGGCTCGGTTTAGGGTACGGGTTAGGATTAGGGTTCGTGTTAGGGTTAGGGTAGGGGTTAGGGTTAGGGTACGCGTTAGGGTTAGGGTAGTTATTAAACCTATCCCACTCTCTAGATACCCCTTAGCACTTCAAGGAATATTATTTGGGGGTCCAGCCATGGAGAAGAGTTTAGACACTAGGAGAAGATAAGGAACACACCCATTATCAAGAAATCACATTAGGATTCTCTTTTTAACCTGTTCCTTTAAACACTAGTGCTTAGGAAATCTATTGGAGGCAGAAGCAGTCAAGGGTAGCTTAGGGTTAGGGTTAGGGTTAGGGTTAGGGTTAGGGTACGGCTTAGGGTACGGGTTCGGGTACGGGTTCGGGTACGGCATAGGGTATGGGTTAGGGTTAGGGTTAGTTTGACGGTTAGGGCTCGGTTTAGGGTACGGGTTAGGATTAGGGTACGTGTTAGGGTTAGGGTAGGGGTTAGGGTTAGGGTACGCGTTAGGGTTAGGGTAGTTATTAAACCTATCCCACTCTCTAGATACCCCTTAGCAAGTCAAGAAATATTATTTGGGGTTCCAGCCATGGAGAAGAGTTTAGACACTAGGAGAAGGTAAGGAACACACCCATTATCAAGAAATCACATTAGGATTCTCTTTTTTACCTGTTCCTTAAAACACTAGTGCTTAGGAAATCTATTGGAAACAGAAGCAGTCAAGGGTAGCTTAGGGTTAGGGTTAGGGTTAGTGTTAGGATACGGCTTAGGGTACGGGTTCGGGTACGGGTTCGGGTACGGCGTAGGGTATGGGTTAGTGTTAGGGTTAGGGTTAGTTTTAGGGTTAGGGCTCGGTTTAGGGTACGGTTTAGGATTAGGGTACGTGTTAGGATTAGGGTACGCGTTAGGGTAAGGGTAGTTATTAAACCTATTCCACTCTCTAGATACCCGTTAGCACGTCCAGGAATATTATTTGGGGGTCCAGACATGGAGAAGAGTTTAGACACTAGGAGAAGATAAGGAACACACCCATTATCAAGAAGTCACATTAGGATTCTCTTTTTAACCTGTTCTTTAAAACACTAGTGCTTAGGAAATCTATTGGAGGCAGAAGCAGTCAAGGGTAGCTTAGGGTTAGGGTTAGGGATAGTGTTAGGGTACGGCTTAGGGTACGGGTTCGGTTACGGGTTCGGGTACGGCGCAGGGTATGGGTTAGGGTTAGGGTTAGGGTTAGTTTGAGGGTTAGGGCTCAGTTTAGGGTACGGGTTAGGATTAGGGTACGTGTTAGGGTTAGGGTAGGGGTTAGGGTTAGGGTATGCGTTAGGGTTAGGGTAGTTATTAAACCCATCCCACTCTCTAGATACCCCTTAGCACGTCAAGGAATATTATTTGGGGGTCCAGCCATGGAGAAGAGTTTAGACACTTGGAGAAGATAAGGAACACACCCATTATCAAGAAATCACATTAGGATTCTCTTTTTAACCTGTTCCTTAAAACACTAGTTCTTAGGAAATCTATTGGAGGCAGAAGCAGTCAAGGGTAGCTTAGGGTTTGGGTTAGGGTAAGGGTTAGGGTTAGGGTACGGCTTAGGGTACGGGTTCGGGTACGGGTTCGGGTACGGGTTCGGGTAAGGCGTAGGGTATGGGTTAGGGTTAGGGTTAGGGTTAGTTTGAGGGTTAGGGCTCGGTTTAGGGTACGGGTTAGGATTAGGGTACGTGTTAGGGTTAGGGTAGGGTTTAGGGTTAGGGTACGCGTTAGGGTTAGGGTAGTTATTAAACCCATCCCACTCTCTAGATACCCCTTAGCACGTCAAGGAATATTATTTGGGGGTCCAGCCATGGAGAAGAGTTTAGACACTAGGAGAAGATAAGGAACACACCCATTATCAAGAAATCACATTAGTATTTTCTTTTTAACCTGTTCCTTAAAACACTAGCGCTTAGGAAATCTATTGGAGGCAGAAGCAGTCAAGGGTAGCTTAGGGTTAGGGTTAGGGTTAGGGTTAGGGTACGGCTTAGGGTACGGGTTCGGGTACGGGTTCGTGTACGGCATAGGGCATGGGTTAGGGTTAGGGTTAGGGTTAGTTTGAAGGTTAGGGCTCGGTTTAGGGTACGGGTTAGGATTAGGGTTCGTGTTAGGGTTAGGTTAGGGGTTAGGGTTAGGGTACGCGTTAGGGTTAGGGTAGTTATTAAACCTATCCCACTCTCTAGATACCCCTTAGCACGTCAAGGAATATTATTTGTGGGTCCAGCCATGGAGAAGAGTTTAGACACTAGGAGAAGATAAGGAACACACCCATTATCAAGAAATCACATTAGGATTCTCTTTTTAACCTGTTCCTTAAAACACTAGTGCTTAGGAAATCTATTGGAGGCAGAAGCAGTCAAGGGTAGCTTAGGGTTAGGGTTAGGGTTAGGGTTAGGGTTAGGGTACGGCTCAGGGTACGGGTTCGGGTACGGGTTCGGGTATGGCGTAGGGTACGGGTTAGGGTTAGGGTTAGGGTTAGTTTGAGGGTTAGGGCTCGGTTTAGGGTACGTGTTAGGGTTAGGGTAGGGGTTAGGGTTAGGGTACGCGTTAGGGTTAGGGTAGTTATTAAACCTATCCCACTCCCTATATACCCCTTAGCAAGTCAAGGAATATTATTTGGGGGTCCAGCCATGGAGAAGAGTTTAGACACTAGGAGAAGATAAGGAACACACCCATTATCAAGAAATCACATTAGGATTCTCTTTTTAACCTGTTCCTTAAAACACTAGTGCTTAGGAAATCTATTGGAGGCAGAAGCAGTCAAGGGTAGCTTAGAGTTAGGGTTAGGGATAGTGTTAGGATACGGCTTAGGGTACGTGTTCGGTTACGGTTTCGGGTACGGCGTAGGGTATGGGTTAGGGTTAGGGTTAGGGTTAGTTTGAGGGTTAGGGCTCGGTTTAGGGTACGGGTTAGGATTAGGGTACGTGTTAGTGTTAGGGTAGGGGTTAGGGTTAGGGTACGCATTAGGGTTAGGGTAATTATTAAACCCATCCCACTCTCTAGATACCACTTAGCACGTCAAGGAATATTATTTGGGGGTCCAGCCATGGAGAAGAGTTTAGACACTAGGAGAAGATAAGGAACACACCCATTATCCTGAAATCACATTAGGATTCTCTTTTTAACCTGTTCCTTAAAACACTAGTGCTTAGGAAATCTATTGGAGGCAGAAGCAGTCAAGGGTAGCTTAGGGTTAGGTTTAGGGTTAGTGTTAGGATACGGCTTAGGGTACGGGTTCGGGTACGGGTTCGTGTACGGCATAGGGTATGGGTTAGGGTTAGGGTTAGGGTTAGTTTGAGGGTTAGGGCTCGGTTTAGGGTACGGGTTCGGATTAGGGTACGTGTTAGGGTTAGGGTAGGTGTTAGAGTTAGGGTACGCGTTAGGGTTAGGGTAGTTATTAAACCCATCCCACTCTCTAGATACCCCTTAGCACGTCAAGGAATATTATTTGTGGGTCCAGCCATGGAGAAGAGTTTAGACACTAGGAGAAGATAAGGAACACACCCATTATCCTGAAATCACATTAGGATTCTCTTTTTAACCTATTCCTTAAAACACTAGTGCTTAGGAAATCTATTGGAGGCAGAAGCAGTCAAGGGTAGCTTAGGGTTAGGGTTAGGGTTAGGGTACGGCTTAGGGTACGGGTTCTGGTACTGGTTCGGGTACGGCATAGGGTATGGGTTAGGGTTAGGGTTAGGGTTAGTTTGAGGGTTAGGGCTCGGTTTAGGGTACGGGTTAGGATTAGGGTACGTGTTAGTGTTATGGTGGGTTTAGGGTTAGGGTATGCGTTAGGGTTAGGGTAGTTATTAAACCTATGCCACTCTCTAGATACCCCTTAGCACGTCAAGGAATATTATTTTGGGGTCCAGCCATGGAGAAGAGTTTAGACACTAGGATAAGATAAGGAACACACCCATTATTAAGAAATCACATTAGGATTCTCTTTTTAACCTGTTCCTTAGAACACTAGTGCTTAGGAAATCTATTGGAGGCAGAAGCAGTCAAGGGTAGCTTAGGGTTAGGGTTAGGGTTAGGGTTAGGGTTAGGGTACGGCTTAGGGTATGGCGTAGGGTATGGGTTAGGGTTAGGGTAAGGGTTAGTTTTAGGGTTAGGGCTAGGGTCAGGGTTAGGGTTAGGGTTAGGGTAGGCCTTAGGGTACGGGTTCGGGTACAGGTTCGGGTAAAACATAAGGTATGGGTTAGTGTTAGGGTTAGGGTTAGTTTTAGGGTTAGGGCTCGGTTTAGGGTACGGTTTAGGATTAGGGTACGTGTTAGGGTTAGGGTACGCGTTAGGGTTAGGGTAGTTATTAAACCTATTCCACTCTCTAGATACCCCTTAGCACGTCCAGGAATATTATTTGGGGGTCCAGACATGGAGAAGAGTTTAGACACTAGGAGAAGATAAGGAACACACCCATTATCAAGAAGTCACATTAGGATTCTCTTTTTAACCTGTTCCTTAAAACACTAGTGCTTAGGAAATCTATTGGAGGCAGAAGCAGTCAAGGGTAGCTTAGGGTTAGGGTTAGGGATAGTGTTAGGGTACGGCTTAGGGTACGGGTTCGGGTACGGGTTCGGGTACGGCGTAGGGTATGGGTTAGGGTTAGGGTTAGGGTTAGTTTGAGGGTTAGGGCTCAGTTTAGGGTACAGGTTAGGATTAGGGTACGTGTTAGGGTTAGGGTAGGGGTTAGGGTTAGGGTACGCGTTAGGGTTAGGGTAGTTATTAAACCCATCCCACTCTCTAGATACCCCTTAGCACGTCAAGGAATATTATTTGGGGGTCCAGCCATGGAGAAGAGTTTAGACACTAGGAGAAGATAAGGAACACACCCATTATCAAGAAATCACATTAGGATTCTCTTTTTAACCTGTTCCTTAAAACACTAGTGCTTAGGAAATCTATTGGACGCAGAAGCAGTCAAGGGTAGCTTAGGTTTAGGGTTAGGGTTAGGGTTAGGGTTATTGTTATGGTAAGGTTTAGGGTACGGGTTCGGGTACGGTTTCGGGTACGACATAGGGTATGGGTTAGGGTTAGGGTTAGGGTTAGTTTGAGGGTTAGGGCTCGGTTTAGGGTACGGGTTAGGATTAGGGTACGTGTTACGGTTAGGTTAGGGTTTAGGGTTAGGGTACGCGTTAGGGTTAGGGTAGTTATTAAACCTATCCCACTATCTAGATACCCCTTAGCACGTCAAGGAATATTATTTGGGTGTCCAGCCATGGAGAAGAGTTTAGACACTAGGAGAAGATAAGGAACACACCCATTATCAAGAAATCACATTAGGATTCTCTTTTTAACCTGTTCCTTAAAACACTAGTGCTTAGGAAATCTATTGGAGGCAGAAGCAGTCAAGGGTAGCTTAGGGATAGGGTTAGGGTTAGGGTTACGGTTAGGGTACGGCTTAGGGTACGGGTTCGGGTACGGGTTCATGTACGGCATAGGGTATGGGTTAGGGTTAGGGTTAGGGTTAGTTTGAAGGTTAGGGCTCGGTTTAGGGTACGGGTTAGGATTAGGGTTCGTGTTAGGGTTAGGGTAGGGGTTAGGGTTAGGGTACGCGTTAGGGTTAGGGTAGTTATTAAACCTATCCCACTCTCTAGATACCCCTTAGCACTTCAAGGAATATTATTTGGGGGTCCAGCCATGGAGAAGAGTTTAGACACTAGGAGAAGATAAGGAACACACCCATTATCAAGAAATCACATTAGGATTCTCTTTTTAACCTGTTCCTTTAAACACTAGTGCTTAGGAAATCTATTGGAGGCAGAAGCAGTCAAGGGTAGCTTAGGGTTAGGGTTAGGGTTAGGGTTAGGGTTAGGGTACGGCTTAGGGTACGGGTTCGGGTACGGGTTCGGGTACGGCGTAGGGTATGGGTTAGGGTTAGGGTTAGTTTGACGGTTAGGGCTCGGTTTAGGGTACGGGTTAGGATTAGGGTACGTGTTAGGGTTAGGGTAGGGGTTAGGGTTAGGGTACGCGTTAGGGTTAGGGTAGTTATTAAACCTATCCCACTCTCTAGATACCCCTTAGCAAGTCAAGAAATATTATTTGGGGTTCCAGCCATGGAGAAGAGTTTAGACACTAGGAGAAGGTAAGGAACACACCCATTATCAAGAAATCACATTAGGATTCTCTTTTTTACCTGTTCCTTAAAACACTAGTGCTTAGGAAATCTATTGGAAACAGAAGCAGTCAAGGGTAGCTTAGGGTTAGGGTTAGGGTTAGTGTTAGGATACGGCTTAGGGTACGGGTTCGGGTACGGGTTCGGGTACGGCGTAGGGTATGGGTTAGTGTTAGGGTTAGGGTTAGTTTTAGGGTTAGGGCTCGGTTTAGGGTACGGTTTAGGATTAGGGTACGTGTTAGGATTAGGGTACGCGTTAGGGTAAGGGTAGTTATTAAACCTATTCCACTCTCTAGATACCCGTTAGCACGTCCAGGAATATTATTTGGGGGTCCAGACATGGAGAAGAGTTTAGACACTAGGAGAAGATAAGGAACACACCCATTATCAAGAAGTCACATTAGGATTCTCTTTTTAACCTGTTCTTTAAAACACTAGTGCTTAGGAAATCTATTGGAGGCAGAAGCAGTCAAGGGTAGCTTAGGGTTAGGGTTAGGGATAGTGTTAGGGTACGGCTTAGGGTACGGGTTCAGTTACGGGTTCGGGTACGGCGTAGGGTATGGGTTAGGGTTAGGGTTAGGGTTAGTTTGAGGGTTAGGGCTCAGTTTAGGGTACGGGTTAGGATTAGGGTACGTGTTAGGGTTAGGGTAGGGGTTAGGGTTAGGGTATGCGTTAGGGTTAGGGTAGTTATTAAACCCATCCCACTCTCTAGATACCCCTTAGCACGTCAAGGAATATTATTTGGGGGTCCAGCCATGGAGAAGAGTTTAGACACTTGGAGAAGATAAGGAACACACCCATTATCAAGAAATCACATTAGGATTCTCTTTTTAACCTGTTCCTTAAAACACTAGTGCTTAGGAAATCTATTGGAGGCAGAAGCAGTCAAGGGTAGCTTAGGGTTTGGGTTAGGGTAAGGGTTAGGGTTAGGGTACGGCTTAGGGTACGGGTTCGGGTACGGGTTCGGGTACGGGTTCGGGTAAGGCGTAGGGTATGGGTTAGGGTTAGGGTTAGGGTTAGTTTGAGGGTTAGGGCTCGGTTTAGGGTACGGGTTAGGATTAGGGTACGTGTTAGGGTTAGGGTAGGGTTTAGGGTTAGGGTACGCGTTAGGGTTAGGGTAGTTATTAAACCCATCCCACTCTCTAGATACCCCTTAGCACGTCAAGGAATATTATTTGGGGGTCCAGCCATGGAGAAGAGTTTAGACACTAGGAGAAGATAAGGAACACACCCATTATCAAGAAATCACATTAGTATTCTCTTTTTAACCTGTTCCTTAAAACACTAGCGCTTAGGAAATCTATTGGAGGCAGAAGCAGTCAAGGGTAGCTTAGGGTTAGGGTTAGGGTTAGGGTTAGGGTACGGCTTAGGGTACGGGTTCGGGTACGGGTTCGTGTACGGCATAGGGCATGGGTTAGGGTTAGGGTTAGGGTTAGTTTGAAGGTTAGGGCTCGGTTTAGGGTACGGGTTAGGATTAGGGTTCGTGTTAGGGTTAGGTTAGGGGTTAGGGTTAGGGTACGCGTTAGGGTTAGGGTAGTTATTAAACCTATCCCACTCTCTAGATACCCCTTAGCACGTCAAGGAATATTATTTGTGGGTCCAGCCATGGAGAAGAGTTTAGACACTAGGAGAAGATAAGGAACACACCCATTATCAAGAAATCACATTAGGATTCTCTTTTTAACCTGTTCCTTAAAACACTAGTGCTTAGGAAATCTATTGGAGGCAGAAGCAGTCAAGGGTAGCTTAGGGTTAGGGTTAGGGTTAGGGTTAGGGTTAGGGTACGGCTCAGGGTACGGGTTCGGGTACGGGTTCGGGTATGGCGTAGGGTACGGGTTAGGGTTAGGGTTAGGGTTAGTTTGAGGGTTAGGGCTCGGTTTAGGGTACGTGTTAGGGTTAGGGTAGGGGTTAGGGTTAGGGTACGCGTTAGGGTTAGGGTAGTTATTAAACCTATCCCACTCCCTATATACCCCTTAGCAAGTCAAGGAATATTATTTGGGGGTCCAGCCATGGAGAAGAGTTTAGACACTAGGAGAAGATAAGGAACACACCCATTATCAAGAAATCACATTAGGATTCTCTTTTTAACCTGTTCCTTAAAACACTAGTGCTTAGGAAATCTATTGGAGGCAGAAGCAGTCAAGGGTAGCTTAGAGTTAGGGTTAGGGATAGTGTTAGGATACGGCTTAGGGTACGTGTTCGGTTACGGTTTCGGGTACGGCGTAGGGTATGGGTTAGGGTTAGGGTTAGGGTTAGTTTGAGGGTTAGGGCTCGGTTTAGGGTACGGGTTAGGATTAGGGTACGTGTTAGTGTTAGGGTAGGGGTTAGGGTTAGGGTACGCATTAGGGTTAGGGTAATTATTAAACCCATCCCACTCTCTAGATACCACTTAGCACGTCAAGGAATATTATTTGGGGGTCCAGCCATGGAGAAGAGTTTAGACACTAGGAGAAGATAAGGAACACACCCATTATCCTGAAATCACATTAGGATTCTATTTTTAACCTGTTCCTTAAAACACTAGTGCTTAGGAAATCTATTGGAGGCAGAAGCAGTCAAGGGTAGCTTAGGGTTAGGTTTAGGGTTAGTGTTAGGATACGGCTTAGGGTACGGGTTCGGGTACGGGTTCGGGTACGGCGTAGGGTATGGGTTAGGGTTAGGGTTAGGGTTAGTTTGAGGGTTAGGGCTCGGTTTAGGGTACGGGTTAGGATTAGGGTACGTGTTAGGGTTAGGGGAGGGTTTAGGGTTAGGGTACCCGTTAGGGTTAGGGTAGTTATTAAACCCATCCCACTCTCTAAATACCCCTTAGCACGTCAAGGTATATTATTTGGGGGTCCAGCCATGGAGAAGAGTTTAGACACTAGGAGAAGATAAGGAACACACCCATTACCAAGAAATCACATTAGTATTCTCTTTTTAACCTGTTCCTTAAAACACTAGCGCTTAGGAAATCTATTGGAGGCAGAAGCAGTCAAGGGTAGCCTAGGGTTAGGGTTAGGTTTAGGGTTAGGGTACGGCTTAGGGTACGGGTTCGGGTACGGGTTCGTGTACGGCATAGAGTATGGGTTAGGGTTAGGGTTAGGGTTAGTTTGAAGGTTAGGGCTCGGTTTAGGGTACGGGTTAGGATTAGGGTTCGTGTTAGTTTTAGGTTAGGGATTAGGGTTAGGGTACGCGTTAGGGTTAGGGTAGATATTAAACCTATCCCACTCTCTAGATACCCCTTAGCACGTCAAGGAATATTATTTGTGGGTCCAGCCATGGAGAAGAGTTTAGACACTAGGAGAAGATAAGGAACACACCCATTATCAAGAAATCACATTAGGATTCTCTTTTTAACCTGTTCCTTAAAACACTAGTGCTTAGGAAATCTATTGGAGGCAGAAGCAGTCAAGGGTAGCTTAGGGTTAGGGTTAGGGTTAGGTTACGGCTTAGGGTACGGGTTCGGGTACGGGTTCAGGTACGGCGTAGGGTATGGGTTAGGGTTAGGTTTAGTTTGAGGGTTAGGGCTCGGTTTAGGGTACGGGTTCGGATTAGGGTACGTGTTAGGGTTAGGGTAGGGGTTAGAGTTAGGGTACGCGTTAGGGTTAGGGTAGTTATTAAACCTATCCCACTCTCTAGATACCCCTTAGCACGTCAAGGAATATTATTTGTGGGTCCAGCCATGGAGAAGAGTTTAGACACTAGGAGAAGATAAGGAACACACCCATTATCCTGAAATCACATTAGGATTCTCTTTTTAACCTGTTCCTTAAAACACTAGTGCTTAGGAAATCTATTGGAGGCAGAAGCAGTCAAGGGTAGCTTAGGGTTAGGGTTAGTGTTAGGGTACGGCTTAGGGTACGGGTTCTGGTACGGGTTCGGGTACGGCGTAAGGTATGGGTTAGGGTTAGGGTTAGGGTTAGTTTGAGGGTTAGGGCTCGGTTTAGGGTACGGGTTAGGATTAGGGTACGTGTTAGTGTTATGGTGGGTTTAGGGTTAGGGTATGCGTTAGGGTTAGGGTAGTTATTAAACCTATCCCACTCTCTAGATACCCCTTAGCACGTCAAGGAATATTATTTTGGGGTCCAGCCATGGAGAACAGTTTAGATATTAGGATAAGATAAGGAACTCACCCATTATTAAGAAATCACATTAGGATTCTTTTTTTAACCTGTTCCTTAGAACACTAGTGCTTAGGAAATCTATTGGAGGCAGAAGCAGTCAAGGGTAGCTTACGGTTAGGGTTAGGGTTAGGGTTAGGGTTATGGCACGGCTTAGGGTATGGCGTAGGTTATGGGTTAGGGTTAGGGTAAGGGTTAGTTTTAGGGTTAGGGCTAGGGTCAGGGTTAGGGTTAGGGTTAGGGTACGCCTTAGGGTACGGGTTCGGGTACGGGTTCGGGTACAACATAAGGTATGGGTTAGTGTTAGGGTTAGGGTTAGTTTTAGGGTTAGGGCTCGGTTTAGGGTACGGTTTAGGATTAGGGTACGTGTTAGGGTTAGGGTACGCGTTAGGGTAAGGGTAGTTATTAAACCTATTCCACTCTCTAGATACCCCTTAGCACGTCCAGGAATATTATTTGGGGGTCCAGACATGGAGAAGAATTTAGACACTAGGAGAAGATAAGGAACACACCCATTATCAAGAAGTCACATTAGGATTCTCTTTTTAACCTGTTCCTTAAAACACTAGTGCTTAGGAAATCTATTGGAGGCAGAAGCAGTCAAGGGTAGCTTAGGGTTAGGGTTAGGGATAGTGTTAGGGTACGGCTTAGGGTACGGGTTCGGTTACGGGTTCGGGTACGGCGTAGGGTATGGGTTAGGGTTAGGGTTAGGGTTAGTTTGAGGGTTAGGGCTCAGTTTAGGGTACGGGTTAGGATTAGGGTAGGGGTTAGGGTTAGGGTACGTGTTAGGGTTAGGGTAGTTATTAAACCCATCCCACTCTCTAGATACCCCTTAGCACGTCAAGGAATATTATTTGGTGGTCCAGCCATGGAGAAGAGTTTAGACACTAGGAGAAGATAAGGAACACACCCATTATCAAGAAATCACATTAGGATTCTCTTTTTAACCTGTTCCTTAAAACACTAGTGCTTAGGAAATCTATTGGAGGCAGAAGCAGTCAAGGGTAGCTTAGGTTTAGGGTTAGGGTTAGGGTTAGGGTTATTGTTATGGTAAGGTTTAGGGTACGGGTTCGGGTACGGGTTCGGGTACGACATAGGGTATGGGTTAGGGTTAGGGTTAGGGTTAGTTTGAGGGTTAGGGCTCGGTTTAGGGTATGGGTTAGGATTAGGGTACGTGTTAGGGTTATGGTAGGGTTTAGGGTTAGGGTACGCGTTAGGGTTAGGGTAGTTATTAAACCTATCCCACTATGTAGATACCCCTTAGCACGTCAAGGAATATTATTTGGGTGTCCAGCCATGGAGAAGAGTTTAGACACTAGGAGAAGATAAGGAACACACCCATTATCAAGAAATCACATTAGGATTCTCTTTTTAACCTGTTCCTTAAAACACTAGTGCTTAGGAAATCTATTGGAGGCAGAAGCAGTCAAGGGTAGCTTAGGGTTAGGGTTAGGGTTAGGGTTAGGGTTAGGGTTAGGGTACGGCTTAGGGTACGGGTTCGGGTACGGGTTCATGTACGGCATAGGGTATGGGTTAGGGTTAGGGTTAGGGTTAGTTTGAAGGTTAGGGCTCGGTTTAGGGTACGGGTTAGGATTAGGGTTCGTGTTAGGGTTAGGGTACGCGTTAGGGTTAGGGTACGCGTTAGGGTTAGGGTAGTTATTAAACCTATCCCACTCTCTAGATACCCCTTAGCAAGTCAAGAAATATTATTTGGGGTTCCAGCCATGGAGAAGAGTTTAGACACTAGGAGAAGGTAAGGAACACACCCATTATCAAGAAATCACATTAGGATTCTCTTTTTAACCTGTTCCTTAAAACACTAGTGCTTAGGAAATCTATTGGAAACAGAAGCAGTCAAGGGTAGCTTAGGGTTAGGGTTAGGGTTAGTGTTAGGATACGGCTTAGGGTACGGGTTCGGGTACGGGTTCGGGTACGGCGTAGGGTATGGGTTAGGGTTAGGGTTAGTTTTAGGGTTAGGGCTCGGTTTAGGGTATGGGTTAGGATTAGGGTACGTGTAAGGGTTAGGGTAGGGGTTAGGGTTAGGGTACACGTTAGGGTTAGGGTAGTTATTAAACCCATCCCACTCTCTAGATACCCCTTAGCACGTCAAGGAATATTATTTGGGGGTCCAGCCATGGAGAAGAGTTTAGACACTAGGAGAAGATAAGGAACACACCCATTATCAAGAAATCACATTAGGATTCTCTTTTTAACCTGTTCCTTAAAACACTAGTGCTTAGAAAATCTATTGGAGGCAGAAGCAGTCAAGCGTAGCTTAGGGTTAGGGTTAGGGTTAGGTTTAGGGTTAGGGTACGGCTTAGGGTACGGGTTCGGGTACGGGTTCATGTACGGCATAGGGTATGGGTTAGGGTTAGGGTTAGGGTTAGTTTGAAGGTTAGGGCTCGGTTTAGGGTACGGGTTAGGATTAGGGTTCTTGTTAGGGTTAGGGTAGGGGTTAGGGTTAGGGTACGCGTTAGGGTTAGGGTAGTTATTAAACCTATCCCACTCTCTAGATACCCCTTAGCACGTCAAGGAATATTATTTGGGGGTCCAGCCTTGGAGAAGAGTTTAGACACTAGGAGAAGATAAGGAACACACCCATTATCAAGAAATCACATTAGGATTCTCTTTTTAACCTGTTCCTTAAAACACTAGTGCTTAGGAAATCTATTGGAGGCAGAAGCAGTCAAGGGTAGCTTAGGGTTAGGGTTAGGGTTAGGGTTAGGGTTAGGGTACGGCTTAGGGTACGGGTTCGGGTACGGGTTCGGGTACGGGTTCGGGTACGGCGTAGGGTATGGGTTAGGGTTAGGGTTAGTTTGAGGGTTAGGGCTCGGTTTAGGGTACGTGTTAGGGTTAGGGTAGGGGTTAGCGTTAGGGTACGCGTTAGGGTTAGGGTAGTTATTAAACCTATCCCACTCCCTATATACCCCTTAGCAAGTCAAGGAATATTATTTGGGGGTCCAGCCATGGAGAAGAGTTTAGACACTAGGAGAAGATAAGGAACACACCCATTATCAAGAAATCACATAAGGATTCTCTTTTTAACCTGTTCCTTAAAACACTAGTGCTTAGGAAATCTATTGGAGGCAGAAGCAGTCAAGGGTAGCTTAGGGTTAGGTTTAGGGATAGTGTTAGGGTACGGCTTAGGGTACGGGTTCGGTTACGGGTTCGGGTACGGCGTAGGGTATGGGTTAGGGTTAGGGTTAGGGTTAGTTTGAGGGTTAGGGCTCGGTTTAGGGTACGGGGTAGGATTAGGGTACGTGGTAGTGTTAGGGTAGGGGTTAGGGTTAGGGTACGCGTTAGGGTTAGGGTAATTATTAAACCCATCCCACTCTCTAGATACCCCTTAGCACGTCAAGGAATATTATTTGGGGGTCCAGCCATGGAGAAGAGTTTAGACACTAGGAAAAGATAAGGAACACACCCATTATCAAAAAATCACATTAGGATTCTCTTTTTAACCTGTTCCTTAAAACACTAGTGCTTAGGAAATCTATTGGAGGCAGAAGCAGTCAAGGGTAGCTTAGGGTTAGGGTTAGGGTTAGTGTTAGGATACGGCTTAGGGTACGGGTTCGGGTACGGGTTCGGGTATGGCGTAGGGTATGGGTTAGGGTTAGGGTTAGGGTTAGTTTGAGTGTTAGGGCTCGGTTTAGGGTACGGGTTAGGATTAGGGTACGTGTTAGGGTTAGGGTAGTGTTTAGGGTTAGGGTACGCGTTAGGGTTAGGGTAGTTATTAAACCCATCCCACTCTCTAGATACCCCTTAGCACGTCAAGGAATATTATTTGGGGGTCCAGCCATGGAGAAGAGTTTAGACACTAGGAGAAGATAAGGAACACACCCATTATCAAGAAATCACATTAGTATTCTCTTTTTAACCTGTTCCTTAAAACACTAGCGCTTAGGAAATCTATTGGAGGCAGAAGCAGTCAAGGGTAGCTTAGGGTTAGGGTTAGGGTTAGGGTTAGGGTACGGCTTAGGGTACGGGTTCGGGTACGGGTTCGTGTACGGCATAGGGTATGGGTTAGGTTTAGGGTTAGGGTTAGTTTGAAGGTTAGGGCTCGGTTTAGGGTACGGGTTAGGATTAGGGTTCGTGTTAGGGTTAGGGTAGGGGTTAGGGTTAGGGTACGCGTTAGGCTTAGGGTAGTTATTAAACCTATCCCACTCTCTAGATACCCCTTAGCACGTCAAGGAATATTATTTGTGGGTCCAGCCATGGAGAAGAGTTTAGACACTAGGAGAAGATAAGGAACACACCCATTATCAAGAAATCACATTAGGATTCTCTTTTTAACCTGTTCCTTAAAACACTAGTGCTTAGGAAGTCTATTGGAGGCAGAAGCAGTCAAGGGTAGCTGAGGGTTAGGGTTAGGGTTAGGGTTAGGGTTAGGGTTAGGGTAAGGCTTAGGGTACGGGTTCGGGTACGGGTTCAGGTACGGCGTAGGGTATGGGTTAGGGTTAGGGTTAGGGTTAGTTTGAGGGTTAGGGCTCGGTTTAGGTTACGGGTTAGGATTAGGGTACGTGTTAGGGTTAGGGTAGGGGTTAGGGTTAGGGTACGCGTTAGGGTTAGGGTAGTTATTAAACCTATCCCACTCTCTAGATACCCCTTAGCACGTCAAGGAATATTATTTTGGGGTCCAGCCATGGAGAAGAGTTTAGACACTAGGATAAGATAAGGAACACACCCATTATCAAGAAATCACATTAGGATTCTCTTTTTAACCTGTTCCTTAAAACACTAGTGCTTAGGAAATCTATTGGAGGCAGAAGCAGTCAAGGGTAGCTTAGGGTTAGGGTTAGGGATAGTGTTAGGTACGGCTTAGGGTACGGGTTCGGTTACGGGTTCGGGTACGGCGTAGGGTATGTGTTAGGGTTAGGGTTAGGGTTAGTTTGAGGGTTAGGGCTCGGTTTAGGGTACGGGGTAGGATTAGGGTACGTGTTAGTGTTAGGGTAGGGGTTAGGGTTAGGGTACGCGTTAGGGTTAGGGTAATTATTAAACCCATCCCACTCTCTAGATACCCCTTAGCACGTCAAGGAATATTATTTGGGGGTCCAGCCATGGAGAAGAGTTTAGACACTAGGAGAAGATAAGGAACACACCCATTATCAAAAAATCACATTAGGATTCTCTTTTTAACCTGTTCCTTAAAACACTAGTGCTTAGGAAATCTATTGGAGGCAGAAGCAGTCAAGGGTAGCTTAGGGTTAGGGTTAGGGTTAGTGTTAGGATACGGCTTAGGGTACGGGTTCGGGTACGGGTTCGGGTATGGCGTAGGGTATGGGTTAGGGTTAGGGTTAGGGTTAGTTTGAGTGTTAGGGCTCGGTTTAGGGTACGGGTTAGGATTAGGGTACGTGTTAGGGTTAGGGTAGGGTTTAGGGTTAGGGTACGCGTTAGGGTTAGGGTAGTTATTAAACCCATCCCACTCTCTAGATACCCCTTAGCACGTCAAGGAATATTATTTGGGGGTCCAGCCATGGAGAAGAGTTTAGACACTAGGAGAAGATAAGGAACACACCCATTATCAAGAAATCACATTAGTATTCTCTTTTTAACCTGTTCCTTAAAACACTAGCGCTTAGGAAATCTATTGGAGGCAGAAGCAGTCAAGGGTAGCTTAGGGTTAGGGTTAGGGTTAGGGTTAGGGTACGGCTTAGGGTACGGGTTCGGGTACGGGTTCGTGTACGGCATAGGGTATGGGTTAGGTTTAGGGTTAGGTTTAGTTTGAAGGTTAGGGCTCGGTTTAGGGTACGGGTTAGGATTAGGGTTCGTGTTAGGGTTAGGGTAGGGGTTAGGGTTAGGGTACGCGTTAGGCTTAGGGTAGTTATTAAACCTATCCCACTCTCTAGATACCCCTTAGCACGTCAAGGAATATTATTTGTGGGTCCAGCCATGGAGAAGAGTTTAGACACTAGGAGAAGATAAGGAACACACCCATTATCAAGAAATCACATTAGGATTCTCTTTTTAACCTGTTCCTTAAAACACTAGTGCTTAGGAAATCTATTGGAGGCAGAAGCAGTCAAGGGTAGCTTAGGGTTAGGGTTAGGGTTAGGGTTAGGGTTAGGGTACGGCTTAGGGTACGGGTTCGGGTACGGGTTCATGTACGGCATAGGGTATGGGTTAGGGTTAGGGTTAGGGTTAGTTTGAAGTTTAGGGCTCGGTTTAGGGTACGGGTTAGGATTAGGGTTCGTGTTAGGGTTAGGGTAGAGGTTAGGGTTAGGGTACGCGTTAGGGTTAGGGTAGTTATTAAACCTATCCCACTCTCTAGATACCCCTTAGCACGTCAAGGAATATTATTTGGGGGTCCAGGCATGGAGAAGAGTTTAGACACCAGGAGAAGATAAGGAACACACCCATTATCAAGAAATCACATTAGGATTCTCTTTTTAACCTGTTCCTTTAAACACTAGTGCTTAGGAAATCTATTGGAGGCAGAAGCAGTCAAGGGTAGCTTAGGGTTAGGGTTAGGGTTAGGGTTAGGGTTAGGGTACGACTTAGGGTACGGGTTCGGATACGGGTTCGGGTACGGCGTAGGGTATGGGTTAGGGTTAGGGTTAGTTTGAGGATTAGGGCTCGGTTTAGGGTACGGGTTAGGATTAGGGTACGTGTTAGGGTTAGGGTAGGGGTTAGGGTTAGGATACGCGTTAGGGTTAGGGTAGTTATTAAACCTATCCCACTCTCTAGATACCCCTTAGCAAGTCAAGAAATATTATTTGGTGTTCCAGCCATGGAGAAGAGTTTAGACACTAGGAGAAGGTAAGGAACACACCCATTATCAAGAAATCACATTAGGATTCTCTTTTTAACCTGTTCCTTAAAACACTAGTGCTTAGGAAATCTATTGGAAACAGAAGCAGTCAAAGGTAGCTTAGGGTTAGTGTTAGGGTTAGTGTTAGGATACGGCTTAGGGTACGGGTTCGGGTACGGGTTCGGGTACGGCGTAGGGTATGGGTTAGGGTTAGGGTTAGTTTGAGGGTTAGGGCTCGGTTTAGGGTACGGGTTAGGATTAGGGTACGTGTTAGGGTTAGGGTAGGGGTTAGGATTAGGGTACGCGTTAGGGTTAGGGTAGTTATTAAACCCATCCCACTCCCTAGATACCCCTTAGCACGTCAAGGAATATTATTTGGGGGTCCAGCCATGGAGAAGAGTTTAGACACTAGGAGAAGATAAGGAACACACCCATTATCAAGAAATCACATTAGGATTCTCTTTTTAACCTGTTCCTTAAAACACTAGTGCTTAGGAAATCTATTGGAGGCAGAAGCAGTCAAGGGTAGCTTAGGGTTAGGGTTAGGGTTAGGGTTAGGGTTACGGTACGGCTTAGGTTACGGGTTCGGATACGGGTTCATGTACGGCATACGGTATGGGTTAGGGTTAGGGTTAGGGTTAGTTTGAAGGTTAGGGCTCGGTTTAGGGTACGGGTTAGGATTAGGGTTCGTGTTAGGGTTAGGGTAGGGGTTAGGGTTAGGGTATGCGTTAGGGTTAGGGTAGTTATTAAACCTATCCCACTCTCTAGATACCCCTTAGCACGTCAAGGAATATTATTTGTGGGTCCAGCCATGGAGAAGAGTTTAGACACTAGGAGAAGATAAGGAACACACCCATTATCCTGAAATCACATTAGGATTCTCTTTTTAAACTGTTCCTTAAAACACTAGTGCTTAGGAAATCTATTGGAGGCAGAAGCAGTGAAGGGTAGCTTAGGGTTAGGGTTAGGTTTAGGGTTAGGGTACGGCTTAGGGTACGGGTTCGGGTACGGGTTCGTGTACGGCATAGGGTATGGGTTAGGGTTAGGGTTAGGGTTAGTTTGAGGGTTAGGGCTCGGTTTAGGGTACGGGTTCGGATTAGGGTACGTGTTAGGGTTAGGGTAGGTGTTAGAGTTAGGGTACGCGTTAGGGTTAGGGTAGTTATTAAAACCATCCCACTCTCTAGATACCCCTTAGCACGTCAAGGAATATTATTTGTGGGTCCAGCCATGGAGAAGAGTTTAGACACTAGGAGAAGATAAGGAACACACCCATTATCCTGAAATCACATTAGGATTCTCTTTTTAACCTATTCCTTAAAACACTAGTGCTTAGGAAATCTATTGGAGGCAGAAGCAGTCAAGGGTAGCTTAGGGTTAGGGTTAGGGTTAGGGTACGGCTTAGGGTACGGGTTCTGGTACTGGTTCGGGTACGGCATAGGGTATGGGTTAGGGTTAGGGTTAGGGTTAGTTTGAGGGTTAGGGCTCGGTTTAGGGTACGGGTTAGGATTAGGGTACGTGTTAGTGTTATGGTGGGTTTAGGGTTAGGGTATGCGTTAGGGTTAGGGTAGTTATTAAACCTATGCCACTCTCTAGATACCCCTTAGCACGTCAAGGAATATTATTTTGGGGTCCAGCCATGGAGAAGAGTTTAGACACTAGGATAAGATAAGGAACACACCCATTATTAAGAAATCACATTAGGATTCTCTTTTTAACCTGTTCCTTAGAACACTAGTGCTTAGGAAATCTATTGGAGGCAGAAGCAGTCAAGGGTAGCTTAGGGTTAGGGTTAGGGTTAGGGTTAGGGTTAGGGTACGGCTTAGGGTATGGCGTAGGGTATGGGTTAGGGTTAGGGTAAGGGTTAGTTTTAGGGTTAGGGCTAGGGTCAGGGTTAGGGTTAGGGTTAGGGTAGGCCTTAGGGTACGGGTTCGGGTACAGGTTCGGGTAAAACATAAGGTATGGGTTAGTGTTAGGGTTAGGGTTAGTTTTAGGGTTAGGGCTCGGTTTAGGGTACGGTTTAGGATTAGGGTACGTGTTAGGGTTAGGGTACGCGTTAGGGTTAGGGTAGTTATTAAACCTATTCCACTCTCTAGATACCCCTTAGCACGTCCAGGAATATTATTTGGGGGTCCAGACATGGAGAAGAGTTTAGACACTAGGAGAAGATAAGGAACACACCCATTATCAAGAAGTCACATTAGGATTCTCTTTTTAACCTGTTCCTTAAAACACTAGTGCTTAGGAAATCTATTGGAGGCAGAAGCAGTCAAGGGTAGCTTAGGGTTAGGGTTAGGGATAGTGTTAGGGTACGGCTTAGGGTACGGGTTCGGGTACGGGTTCGGGTACGGCGTAGGGTATGGGTTAGGGTTAGGGTTAGGGTTAGTTTGAGGGTTAGGGCTCAGTTTAGGGTACAGGTTAGGATTAGGGTACGTGTTAGGGTTAGGGTAGGGGTTAGGGTTAGGGTACGCGTTAGGGTTAGGGTAGTTATTAAACCCATCCCACTCTCTAGATACCCCTTAGCACGTCAAGGAATATTATTTGGGGGTCCAGCCATGGAGAAGAGTTTAGACACTAGGAGAAGATAAGGAACACACCCATTATCAAGAAATCACATTAGGATTCTCTTTTTAACCTGTTCCTTAAAACACTAGTGCTTAGGAAATCTATTGGACGCAGAAGCAGTCAAGGGTAGCTTAGGTTTAGGGTTAGGGTTAGGGTTAGGGTTATTGTTATGGTAAGGTTTAGGGTACGGGTTCGGGTACGGTTTCGGGTACGACATAGGGTATGGGTTAGGGTTAGGGTTAGGGTTAGTTTGAGGGTTAGGGCTCGGTTTAGGGTACGGGTTAGGATTAGGGTACGTGTTACGGTTAGGGTAGGGTTTAGGGTTAGGGTACGCGTTAGGGTTAGGGTAGTTATTAAACCTATCCCACTATCTAGATACCCCTTAGCACGTCAAGGAATATTATTTGGGTGTCCAGCCATGGAGAAGAGTTTAGACACTAGGAGAAGATAAGGAACACACCCATTATCAAGAAATCACATTAGGATTCTCTTTTTAACCTGTTCCTTAAAACACTAGTGCTTAGGAAATCTATTGGAGGCAGAAGCAGTCAAGGGTAGCTTAGGGATAGGGTTAGGGTTAGGGTTAGGGTTAGGGTACGGCTTAGGGTACGGGTTCGGGTACGGGTTCATGTACGGCATAGGGTATGGGTTAGGGTTAGGGTTAGGGTTAGTTTGAAGGTTAGGGCTCGGTTTAGGGTACGGGTTAGGATTAGGGTTCGTGTTAGGGTTAGGGTAGGGGTTAGGGTTAGGGTACGCGTTAGGGTTAGGGTAGTTATTAAACCTATCCCACTCTCTAGATACCCCTTAGCACTTCAAGGAATATTATTTGGGGGTCCAGCCATGGAGAAGAGTTTAGACACTAGGAGAAGATAAGGAACACACCCATTATCAAGAAATCACATTAGGATTCTCTTTTTAACCTGTTCCTTTAAACACTAGTGCTTAGGAAATCTATTGGAGGCAGAAGCAGTCAAGGGTAGCTTAGGGTTAGGGTTAGGGTTAGGGTTAGGGTTAGGGTACGGCTTAGGGTACGGGTTCGGGTACGGGTTCGGGTACGGCGTAGGGTATGGGTTAGGGTTAGGGTTAGTTTGACGGTTAGGGCTCGGTTTAGGGTACGGGTTAGGATTGGGTACGTGTTAGGGTTAGGGTAGGGGTTAGGGTTAGGGTACGCGTTAGGGTTAGGGTAGTTATTAAACCTATCCCACTCTCTAGATACCCCTTAGCAAGTCAAGAAATATTATTTGGGGTTCCAGCCATGGAGAAGAGTTTAGACACTAGGAGAAGGTAAGGAACACACCCATTATCAAGAAATCACATTAGGATTCTCTTTTTTACCTGTTCCTTAAAACACTAGTGCTTAGGAAATCTATTGGAAACAGAAGCAGTCAAGGGTAGCTTAGGGTTAGGGTTAGGGTTAGTGTTAGGATACGGCTTAGGGTACGGGTTCGGGTACGGGTTCGGGTACGGCGTAGGGTATGGGTTAGGGTTAGGGTTAGGGTTAGTTTGAGGGTTAGGGCTCGGTTTAGGGTACGGGTTAGGATTAGGGTACGTGTTAGGGTTAGGGTAGGGGTTAGGGTTAGGGTACGCGTTAGGGTTAGGGTAGTTATTAAACCCATCCCACTCTCTAGATACCCCTTAGCACGTCAAGGAATATTATTTGGGGGTCCAGCCATGGAGAAGAGTTTAGACACTAGGAGAAGATAAGGAACACACCCATCATCAAGAAATCACATTAGGATTCTCTTTTTAACCTGTTCCTTAAAACACTAGTGCTTAGGAAATCTATTGGAGGCAGAAGCAGTCAAGGGTAGCTTAGGGTTAGGGTTAGGGTTAGGGTTAGGGTTAGGGTAAGGCTTAGGGTACGGGTTCGGGTACGGGTTCATGTACGGCATAGGGTATGGGTTAGGGTTAGGGTTAGGGTTAGTTTGAAGTTTAGGGCTCGGTTTAGGGTACGGGTTAGGATTAGGGTTCGTGTTAGGGTTAGGGTAGGGGTTAGGGTTAGGGTACGCATTAGGGTTAGGGTAGTTATTAAACCTATCCCACTCTGTAGATACCCCTTAGCACGTCAAGGAATATTATTTGGGGGTCCAGCCATGGAGAAGAGTTTAGACACTAGGAGAAGATAAGGAACACACCCATTATCAAGAAATCACATTAGGATTCTCTTTTTAACCTGTTCCTTAAAACACTAGTGCTTAGGAAATCTATTGGAGGCAGAAGCAGTCAAGGGTAGCTTAGGGTTAGGGTTAGGGATAGTGTTAGGGTACGGCTTAGGGTACGGGTTCGGTTACGGGTTCGGGTACGGCGTAGGGTATGGGTTAGGGTTAGGGTTAGGGTTAGTTTGAGGGTTAGGGCTCGGTTTAGGGTACGGGTTAGGATTAGGGTACGTGTTAGTGTTAGGGTAGGGGTTAGGGTTAGGGTACGCGTTAGGGTTAGGGTAATTATTAAACCCATCCCACACTCTAGATACCCATTAGCACGTCAAGGAATATTATTTGGGGGTCCAGCCATGGAGAAGAGTTTAGACACTAGGAGAAGATAAGGAACACACCCATTATCAAGAAATCACATTAGGATTCTCTTTTTAACCTGTTCCTTAAAACACTAGTGCTTAGGAAATCTATTGGAGGCAGAAGCAGTCAAGGGTAGCTTAGGGTTAGGGTTAGGGTTAGGGTTAGGGTTAGGGTACGGCTCAGGGTACGGGTTCGGGTACGGGTTCGGGTACGGGTTCGGGTATGGCGTAGGGTATGGGTTAGGGTTAGGGTTAGGGTTAGTTTGAGGGTTAGGGCTCGGTTTAGGGTACGTGTTAGGGTTAGGGTAGGGGTTAGGGTTAGGGTACGCGTTAGGGTTAGGGTAGTTATTAAACCTATCCCACTCCCTATATACCCCTTAGCAAGTCAAGGAATATTATTTGGGGGTCCAGCCATGGAGAAGAGTTTAGACACTAGGAGAAGATAAGGAACACACCCATTATCAAGAAATCACATTAGGATTCTCTTTTTAACCTGTTCCTTAAAACACTAGTGCTTAGGAAATCTATTGGAGGCAGAAGCAGTCAAGGGTAGCTTAGGGTTAGGGTTAGGGATAGTGTTAGGGTACGGCTTAGGGTACGGGTTCGGTTACGGTTTCGGGTACGGCGTAGGGTATGGGTTAGGGTTAGGGTTAGGGTTTGTTTGAGGGTTAGGGCTCGGTTTAGGGTACGGGTTAGGATTAGGGTACGTGTTAATGTTAGGGTAGGGGTTAGGGTTAGGGTACGCGTTAGGGTTAGGGTAATTATTAAACCCATCCCACTCTCTAGATACCACTTAGCACGTCAAGGAATATTATTTGGAGGTCCAGCCATGGAGAAGAGTTTAGACACTAGGAGAAGATAAGGAACACACCCATTATCCTGAAATCACATTAGGATTCTCTTTTTAACCTGTTCCTTAAAACACTAGTGCTTAGGAAATCTATTGGAGGCAGAAGCAGTCAAGGGTAGCTTAGGGTTAGGGTTAGGGTTAGTGTTAGGATACGGCTTAGGGTACGGGTTCGGGTACGGGTTCGGGTACGGCGTAGGGTATGGGTTAGGGTTAGGGTTAGGGTTAGTTTGAGTGTTAGGGCTCGGTTTAGGGTACGGGTTAGGATTAGGGAACGTGTTAGGGTTAGGGTAGGGGTTAGGGTTAGGGTACGCGTTAGGGTTAGGGTAGTTATTAAACCCATCCCACTCTCTAGATACCCCTTAGCACGTCAAGGAATATTATTTGGGGGTCCAGCCATGGAGAAGAGTTTAGACACTAGGAGAAGATAAGGAACACACCCATCATCAAGAAATCACATTAGGATTCTCTTTTTAACCTGTTCCTTAAAACACTAGTGCTTAGGAAATCTATTGGAGGCAGAAGCAGTCAAGGGTAGCTTAGGGTTAGGGTTAGGGTTAGGGTTAGGGTTAGGGTAAGGCTTAGGGTACGGGTTCGGGTACGGGTTCATGTACGGCATAGGGTATGGGTTAGGGTTAGGGTTAGGGTTAGTTTGAAGTTTAGGGCTCGGTTTAGGGTACGGGTTAGGATTAGGGTTCGTGTTAGGGTTAGGGTAGGGGTTAGGGTTAGGGTACGCGTTAGGGTTAGGGTAGTTATTAAACCTATCCCACTCTGTAGATACCCCTTAGCACGTCAAGGAATATTATTTGGGGGTCCAGCCATGGAGAAGAGTTTAGACACTAGGAGAAGATAAGGAACACACCCATTATCAAGAAATCACATTAGGATTCTCTTTTTAACCTGTTCCTTAAAACACTAGTGCTTAGGAAATCTATTGGAGGCAGAAGCAGTCAAGGGTAGCTTAGGGTTAGGGTTAGGGATAGTGTTAGGGTACGGCTTAGGGTACGGGTTCGGTTACGGGTTCGGGTACGGCGTAGGGTATGGGTTAGGGTTAGGGTTAGGGTTAGTTTGAGGGTTAGGGCTCGGTTTAGGGTACGGGTTAGGATTAGGGTACGTGTTAGTGTTAGGGTAGGGGTTAGGGTTAGGGTACGCGTTAGGGTTAGGGTAATTATTAAACCCATCCCGCACACTAGATACCCATTAGCACGTCAAGGAATATTATTTGGGGGTCCAGCCATGGAGAAGAGTTTAGACACTAGGAGAAGATAAGGAACACACCCATTATCAAGAAATCACATTAGGATTCTCTTTTTAACCTGTTCCTTAAAACACTAGTGCTTAGGAAATCTATTGGAGGCAGCAGCAGTCAAGGGTAGCTTAGGGTTAGGGTTAGGGTTAGGGTTAGGGTTAGGGTTATTTTTAGGGTAAGGCTTAGGGTACGGGTTCGGGTACGGGTTCGGGTACGGCATAGGGTATGGGGTAGGGTTAGGGTTAGGGTTAGTTTGAGGGTTAGGGCTCGGTTTAGGGTACGGGTTAGGATTAGGGTACGTGTTAGGGTTAGGGTAGGGTTTAGGGTTAGGGTACGCGTTAGGGTTAGGGTAGTTATTAAACCCATCCCACTCTCTAGATACCCCTTAGCACGTCAAGGAATATTATTTGGGGGTCCAGCCATGGAGAAGAGTTTAGACACTAGGAGAAGATAAGGAACACACCCATTATCAAGAAATCACATTAGTATTCTCTTTTTAACCTGTTCCTTAAAACACTAGCGCTTAGGAAATCTATTGGAGGCAGAAGCAGTCAAGGGTAGCTTAGGGTTAGGGTTAGGGTTAGGGTTAGGGTACGGCTTAGGGTACGGGTTCGGGTACGGGTTCGTGTACGGCATAGGGTATGGGTTAGGGTTAGGGTTAGGGTTAGTTTGAAGTTTAGGGCT
Organism: Eschrichtius robustus; assembly: GCF_028021215.1. NCBI lineage: Eukaryota > Metazoa > Chordata > Mammalia > Artiodactyla > Eschrichtiidae > Eschrichtius > Eschrichtius robustus. Next base: position 51,151 of record NW_027175300.1, on the reverse strand, counting down.
CGGTTTAGGGTACGGGTTAGGATTAGGGTTCGTGTTAGGGTTAGGGTAGGGGTTAGGGTTAGGGTACGCGTTAGGGTTAGGGTAGTTATTAAACCTATCCCACTCTCTAGATACCCCTTAGCACGTCAAGGAATATTATTTGTGGGTCCAGCCATGGAGAAGAGTTTAGACACTAGGAGAAGATAAGGAACACACCCATTATCAAGAAATCACATTAGGATTCTCTTTTTAACCTGTTCCTTAAAACACTAGTGCTTAAGAAATCTATTGGAGGCAGAAGCAGTCAAGGGTAGCTTAGGGTTAGGGTTAGGGTTAGGGTTAGGGTTAGGGTACGGCTCAGGGTACGGGTTCGGGTACGGGTTCGGGTACGGGTTCGGGTATGGCGTAGGGTATGGGTTAGGGTTAGGGTTAGGGTTAGTTTGAGGGTTAGGGCTCGGTTTAGGGTACGTGTTAGGGTTAGGGTAGGGGTTAGGGTTAGGGTACGCGTTAGGGTTAGGGTAGTTATTAAACCTATCCCACTCCCTATATACCCCTTAGCAAGTCAAGGAATATTATTTGGGGGTCCAGCCATGGAGAAGAGTTTAGACACTAGGAGAAGATAAGGAACACACCCATTATCAAGAAATCACATTAGGATTCTCTTTTTAACCTGTTCCTTAAAACACTAGTGCTTAGGAAATCTATTGGAGGCAGAAGCAGTCAAGGGTAGCTTAGGGTTAGGGTTAGGGATAGTGTTAGGGTACGGCTTAGGGTACGGGTTCGGTTACGGTTTCGGGTACGGCGTAGGGTATGGGTTAGGGTTAGGGTTAGGGTTTGTTTGAGGGTTAGGGCTCGGTTTAGGGTACGGGTTAGGATTAGGGTACGTGTTAATGTTAGGGTAGGGGTTAGGGTTAGGGTACGCGTTAGGGTTAGGGTAATTATTAAACCCATCCCACTCTCTAGATACCACTTAGCACGTCAAGGAATATTATTTGGAGGTCCAGCCATGGAGAAGAGTTTAGACACTAGGAGAAGATAAGGAACACACCCATTATCCTGAAATCACATTAGGATTCTCTTTTTAACCTGTTCCTTAAAACACTAGTGCTTAGGAAATCTATTGGAGGCAGAAGCAGTCAAGGGTAGCTTAGGGTTAGGGTTAGGGTTAGTGTTAGGATACGGCTTAGGGTACAGGTTCGGGTACGGGTTCGGGTACGGCGTAGGGTATGGGTTAGGGTTAGGGTTAGGGTTAGTTTGAGGGTTAGGGCTCGGTTTAGGGTACGGGTTAGGATTAGGGTACGTGTTAGGGTTAGGGTAGGGTTTAGGGTTAGGGTACCCGTTAGGGTTAGGGTAGTTATTAAACCCATCCCACTCTCTAGATACCCCTTAGCACGTCAAGGAATATTATTTGGGGGTCCAGCCATGGAGAAGAGTTTAGACACTAGGAGAAGATAAGGAACACACCCATTACCAAGAAAGCACATTAGTATTCTCTTTTTAACCTGTTCCTTAAAACACTAGCGCTTAGGAAATCTATTGGAGGCAGAAGCAGTCAAGGGTAGCCTAGGGTTAGGGTTAGGGTTAGGGTTAGGGTACGGCTTAGGGTACGGGTTCGGGTACGGTTTCGTTTACGGCATAGGGTATGGGTTAGGGTTAGGGTTAGGGTTAGTTTGAAGGTTAGGGCTCGGTTTAGGGTACGGGTTAGGATTAGGGTTCGTGTTAGTTTTAGGTTAGGGATTAGGGTTAGGGTACGCGTTAGGGTTAGGGTAGATATTAAACCTATGCCACTCTCTAGATACCCCTTAGCACGTCAAGGAATATTATTTGTGGGTCCAGCCATGGAGAAGAGTTTAGACACTAGGAGAAAATAAGGAACACACCCATTATCAAGAAATCACATTAGGATTCTCTTTTTAACCTGTTCCTTAAAACACTAGTGCTTAGGAAATCTATTGGAGGCAGAAGCAGTCAAGGGTAGCTTAGGGTTAGGGTTAGGGTTAGGGTTAGGGTTAGGGTACGGCTTAGGGTACGGGTTTGGGTACGGGTTCAGGTACGGCGTAGGGTATGGGTTAGGGTTAGGTTTAGTTTGAGGGTTAGGGCTCGGTTTAGGGTACGGGTTCGGATTAGGGTACGTGTTAGGGTTAGGGTAGGGGTTAGAGTTAGGGTACACGTTAGGGTTAGGGTAGTTATTAAACCTATCCCACTCTCTAGATACCCCTTAGCACGTCAAGGAATATTATTTGTGGGTCCAGCCATGGAGAAGAGTTTAGACACTAGGAGAAGATAAGGAACACACCCATTATCCTGAAATCACATTAGGATTCTCTTTTTAACCTGTTCCTTAAAACACTAGTGCTTAGGAAATCTATTGGAGGCAGAAGCAGTCAAGGGTAGCTTAGGGTTAGGGTTAGTGTTAGGGTACGGCTTAGGGTACGGGTTCTGGTACGGGTTCGGGTACGGCGTAAGGTATGGGTTAGGGTTAGGTTTAGGGTTAGTTTGAGGGTTAGGGCTCGGTTTAGGGTACGGGTTAGGATTAGGGTACGTGTTAGTGTTATGGTGGGTTTAGGGTTAGGGTATGCGTTAGGGTTAGGGTAGTTATTAAACCTATCCCACTCTCTAGATACCCCTTAGCACGTCAAGGAATATTATTTTGGGGTCCAGCCATGGAGAAGAGATTAGACACTAGGATAAGATAAGGAACACACCCATTATTAAGAAATCACATTAGGATTCTCTTTTTAATCTGTTCCTTAGAACACTAGTGCTTAGGAAATCTATTGGAGGCAGAAGCAGTCAAGGGTAGCTTACGGTTAGGGTTAGGGTTAGGGTTAGGGTTAGGGTACGGCTTAGGGTATGGCGTAGGGTATGGGTTAGGGTTAGGGTAAGGGTTAGTTTTAGGGTTAGGGCTAGGGTCAGGGTTAGGGTTAGGGTTAGGGTACGCCTTAGGGTACGGGTTCGGGTACGGGTTCGGGTACAACATAAGGTATGGGTTAGTGTTAGGGTTAGGGTTAGTTTTAGGGTTAGGGCTCGGTTTAGGGTACGGTTTAGGATTAGGGTACGTGTTAGGGTTAGGGTACGCGTTAGGGTTAGGGTAGTTATTAAACCTATTCCACTCTCTAGATACCCCTTAGCACGTCCAGGAATATTATTTGGGGGTCCAGACATGGAGAAGAGTTTAGACACTAGGAGAAGATAAGGAACACACCCATTATCAAGAAGTTCCATTAGGATTCTCTTTTTAACCTGTTCCTTAAAACACTAGTGCTTAGGAAATCTATTGGAGGCAGAAGCAGTCAAGGGTAGCTTAGGGTTAGGGTTAGGGATAGTGTTAGGGTACGGCTTAGGGTACGGGTTCGGGTACGGGTTCGGGTACGGCGTAGGGTATGGGTTAGGGTTAGGGTTAGGGTTAGTTTGAGGGTTAGGGCTCAGTTTAGGGTACGGGTTAGGATTAGGGTACGTGTTAGGGTTAGGGTAGGGGTTAGGGTTAGGGTACGCGTTAGGGTTAGGGTAGTTATTAAACCCATCCCACTCTCTAGATACCCCTTAGCACGTCAAGGAATATTATTTGGGGGTCCAGCCATGGAGAAGAGTTTAGACACTAGGAGAAGATAAGGAACACACCCATTATCAAGAAATCACATTAGGATTCTCTTTTTAACCTGTTCCTTAAAACACTAGTGCTTAGGAAATCTATTGGACGCAGAAGCAGTCAAGGGTAGCTTAGGTTTAGGGTTAGGGTTAGGGTTAGGGTTATTGTTATGGTAAGGTTTAGGGTACGGGTTCGGGTACGGTTTCGGGTACGACATAGGGTATGGGTTAGGGTTAGGGTTAGGGTTAGTTTGAGGGTTAGGGCTCGGTTTAGGGTACGGGTTAGGATTAGGGTACGTGTTACGGTTAGGGTAGGGTTTAGGGTTAGGGTACGCGTTAGGGTTAGGGTAGTTATTAAACCTATCCCACTATCTAGATACCCCTTAGCACGTCAAGGAATATTATTTGGGTGTCCAGCCATGGAGAAGAGTTTAGACACTAGGAGAAGATAAGGAACACACCCATTATCAAGAAATCACATTAGGATTCTCTTTTTAACCTGTTCCTTAAAACACTAGTGCTTAGGAAATCTATTGGAGGCAGAAGCAGTCAAGGGTAGCTTAGGGATAGGGTTAGGGTTAGGGTTAGGGTTAGGGTACGGCTTAGGGTACGGGTACGGGTACGGGTTCATGTACGGCATAGGGTATGGGTTAGGGTTAGGGTTAGAGTTAGTTTGAAGGTTAGGGCTCGGTTTAGGGTACGGGTTAGGATTAGGGTTCGTGTTAGGGTTAGGGTAGGGGTTAGGGTTAGGGTATGCGTTAGGGTTAGGGTAGTTATTAAACCTATCCCACTCTCTAGATACCCCTTAGCACTTCAAGGAATATTATTTGGGGGTCCAGCCATGGAGAAGAGTTTAGACACTAGGAGAAGATAAGGAACACACCCATTATCAAGAAATCACATTAGGATTCTCTTTTTAACCTGTTCCTTTAAACACTAGTGCTTAGGAAATCTATTGGAGGCAGAAGCAGTCAAGGGTAGCTTAGGGTTAGGGTTAGGGTTAGGGTTAGGGTTAGGGTACGGCTTAGGGTACGGGTTCGGGTACGGGTTCGGGTACGGCGTAGGGTATGGGTTAGGGTTAGGGTTAGGGTTAGTTTGAGGGTTAGGGCTCGGTTTAGGGTACGGGTTAGGATTAGGGTACGTGTTAGGGTTAGGGTAGGGGTTAGGGTTAGGGTACGCGTTAGGGTTAGGGTAGTTATTAAACCCATCCCACTCTCTAGATACCCCTTAGCACGTCAAGGAATATTATTTGGGGGTCCAGCCATGGAGAAGAGTTTAGACACTAGGAGAAGATAAGGAACACACCCATCATCAAGAAATCACATTAGGATTCTCTTTTTAACCTGTTCCTTAAAACACTAGTGCTTAGGAAATCTATTGGAGGCAGAAGCAGTCAAGGGTAGCTTAGGGTTAGGGTTAGGGTTAGGGTTAGGTTTAGGGTAAGGCTTAGGGTACGGTTTCGGGTACGGGTTCATGTACGGCATAGGGTATGGGTTAGGGTTAGGGTTAGGGTTAGTTTGAAGTTTAGGGCTCGGTTTAGGGTACGGGTTAGGATTAGGGTTCGTGTTAGGGTTAGGGTAGGGGTTAGGGTTAGGGTACGCGTTAGGGTTAGGGTAGTTATTAAACCTATCCCACTCTCTAGATACCCCTTAGCACGTCAAGGAATATTATTTGGGGGTCCAGCCATGGAGAAGAGTTTAGACACTAGGAGAAGATAAGGAACACACCCATTATCAAGAAATCACATTAGGATTCTCTTTTTAACCTGTTCCTTAAAAAACTAGTGCTTAGGAAATCTATTGGAGGCAGAAGCAGTCAAGGGTAGCTTAGGGTTAGGGTTAGGGATAGTGTTAGGGTACGGCTTAGGGTACGGGTTCGGTTACGGGTTCGGGTACGGCGTAGGGTATGGGTTAGGGTTAGGGTTAGGGTTAGTTTGAGGGTTAGGGCTCGGTTTAGGGTACGGGTTAGGATTAGGGTACGTGTTAGTGTTAGGGTAGGGGTTAGGGTTAGGGTACGCGTTAGGGTTAGGGTAATTATTAAACCCATCCCACACTCTAGATACCCATTAGCACGTCAAGGAATATTATTTGGGGGTCCAGCCATGGAGAAGAGTTTAGACACTAGGAGAAGATAAGGAACACACCCATTATCAAGAAATCACATTAGGATTCTCTTTTTAACCTGTTCCTTAAAACACTAGTGCTTAGGAAATCTATTGGAGGCAGCAGCAGTCAAGGGTAGCTTAGGGTTAGGGTTAGGGTTAGGGTTAGGGTTAGGGTTATTTTTAGGGTAAGGCTTAGGGTACGGGTTCGGGTACGGGTTCGGGTACGGCATAGGGTATGGGGTAGGGTTAGGGTTAGGGTTAGTTTGAGGGTTAGGGCTCGGTTTAGGGTACGGGTTAGGATTAGGGTACGTGTTAGTGTTAGGGTAGGGGTTAGGGTTAGGGTACGCGTTAGGGTTAGGGTAGTTATTAAACCCATCCCACACTCTAGATACCCATTAGCACGTCAAGGAATATTATTTGGGGGTCCAGCCATGGAGAAGAGTTTAGACACTAGGAGAAGATAAGGAACACACCCATTATCAAGAAATCACATTAGGATTCTCTTTTTAACCTGTTCCTTAAAACACTAGTGCTTAGGAAATCTATTGGAGGCAGAAGCAGTCAAGGGTAGCTTAGGGTTAGGGTTAGGGATAGTGTTAGGGTACGGCTTAGGGTACGGGTTCGGTTACGGTTTCGGGTACGGCGTAGGGTATGGGTTAGGGTTAGGGTTAGGGTTTGTTTGAGGGTTAGGGCTCGGTTTAGGGTACGGGTTAGGATTAGGGTACGTGTTAATGTTAGGGTAGGGGTTAGGGTTAGGGTACGCGTTAGGGTTAGGGTAATTATTAAACCCATCCCACTCTCTAGATACCACTTAGCACGTCAAGGAATATTATTTGGAGGTCCAGCCATGGAGAAGAGTTTAGACACTAGGAGAAGATAAGGAACACACCCATTATCCTGAAATCACATTAGGATTCTCTTTTTAACCTGTTCCTTAAAACACTAGTGCTTAGGAAATCTATTGGAGGCAGAAGCAGTCAAGGGTAGCTTAGGGTTAGGGTTAGGGTTAGTGTTAGGATACGGCTTAGGGTACGGGTTCGGGTACGGGTTCGGGTACGGCGTAGGGTATGGGTTAGGGTTAGGGCTAGGGTTAGTTTGAGGGTTAGGGCTCGGTTTAGGGTACGGGTTAGGATTAGGGTACGTGTTAGGGTTAGGGTAGGGTTTAGGGTTAGGGTACCCGTTAGGGTTAGGGTAGTTATTAAACCCATCCCACTCTCTAGATACCCCTTAGCACGTCAAGGAATATTATTTGGGGGTCCAGCCATGGAGAAGAGTTTAGACACTAGGAGAAGATAAGGAACACACCCATTACCAAGAAAGCACATTAGTATTCTCTTTTTAACCTGTTCCTTAAAACACTAGCGCTTAGGAAATCTATTGGAGGCAGAAGCAGTCAAGGGTAGCCTAGGGTTAGGGTTAGGGTTAGGGTTAGGGTACGGCTTAGGGTACGGGTTCGGGTACGGTTTCGTTTACGGCATAGGGTATGGGTTAGGGTTAGGGTTAGGGTTAGTTTGAAGGTTAGGGCTCGGTTTAGGGTACGGGTTAGGATTAGGGTTCGTGTTAGTTTTAGGTTAGGGATTAGGGTTAGGGTACGCGTTAGGGTTAGGGTAGATATTAAACCTATCCCACTCTCTAGATACCCCTTAGCACGTCAAGGAATATTATTTGTGGGTCCAGCCATGGAGAAGAGTTTAGACACTAGGAGAAGATAAGGAACACACCCATTATCAAGAAATCACATTAGGATTCTCTTTTTAACCTGTTCCTTAAAACACTAGTGCTTAGGAAATCTATTGGAGGCAGAAGCAGTCAAGGGTAGCTTAGGGTTAGGGTTAGGGTTAGGGTTAGGGTTAGGGTACGGCTTAGGGTACGGGTTTGGGTACGGGTTCAGGTACGGCGTAGGGTATGGGTTAGGGTTAGGTTTAGTTTGAGGGTTAGGGCTCGGTTTAGGGTACGGGTTCGGATTAGGGTACGTGTTAGGGTTAGGGTAGGGGTTAGAGTTAGGGTACACGTTAGGGTTAGGGTAGTTATTAAACCTATCCCACTCTCTAGATACCCCTTAGCACGTCAAGGAATATTATTTGTGGGTCCAGCCATGGAGAAGAGTTTAGACACTAGGAGAAGATAAGGAACACACCCATTATCCTGAAATCACATTAGGATTCTCTTTTTAACCTGTTCCTTAAAACACTAGTGCTTAGGAAATCTATTGGAGGCAGAAGCAGTCAAGGGTAGCTTAGGGTTAGGGTTAGTGTTAGGGTACGGCTTAGGGTACGGGTTCTGGTACGGGTTCGGGTACGGCGTAAGGTATGGGTTAGGGTTAGGTTTAGGGTTAGTTTGAGGGTTAGGGCTCGGTTTAGGGTACGGGTTAGGATTAGGGTACGTGTTAGTGTTATGGTGGGTTTAGGGTTAGGGTATGCGTTAGGGTTAGGGTAGTTATTAAACCTATCCCACTCTCTAGATACCCCTTAGCACGTCAAGGAATATTATTTTGTGGTCCAGCCATGGAGAAGAGATTAGACACTAGGATAAGATAAGGAACACACCCATTATTAAGAAATCACATTAGGATTCTCTTTTTAACCTGTTCCTTAGAACACTAGTGCTTAGGAAATCTATTGGAGGCAGAAGCAGTCAAGGGTAGCTTACGGTTAGGGTTAGGGTTAGGGTTAGGGTTAGGGTACGGCTTAGGGTATGGCGTAGGGTATGGGTTAGGGTTAGGGTAAGGGTTAGTTTTAGGGTTAGGGCTAGGGTCAGGGTTAGGGTTAGGGTTAGGGTACGCCTTAGGGTACGGGTTCGGGTACGGGTTCGGGTACAACATAAGGTATGGGTTAGTGTTAGGGTTAGGGTTAGTTTTAGGGTTAGGGCTCGGTTTAGGGTACGGTTTAGGATTAGGGTACGTGTTAGGGTTAGGGTACGCGTTAGGGTTAGGGTAGTTATTAAACCTATTCCACTCTCTAGATACCCCTTAGCACGTCCAGGAATATTATTTGGGGGTCCAGACATGGAGAAGAGTTTAGACACTAGGAGAAGATAAGGAACACACCCATTATCCTGAAATCACATTAGGATTCTCTTTTTAACCTGTTCCTTAAAACACTAGTGCTTAGGAAATCTATTGGAGGCAGAAGCAGTCAAGGGTAGCTTAGGGTTAGGGTTAGGGATAGTGTTAGGGTACGGCTTAGGGTACGGGTTCGGGTACGGGTTCGGGTACGGCGTAGGGTATGGGTTAGGGTTAGGGTTAGGGTTAGTTTGAGGGTTAGGGCTCAGTTTAGGGTACGGGTTAGGATTAGGGTACGTGTTAGGGTTAGGGTAGGGGTTAGGGTTAGGGTACGCGTTAGGGTTAGGGTAGTTATTAAACCCATCCCACTCTCTAGATACCCCTTAGCACGTCAAGGAATATTATTTGGGGGTCCAGCCATGGAGAAGAGTTTAGACACTAGGAGAAGATAAGGAACACACCCATTATCAAGAAATCACATTAGGATTCTCTTTTTAACCTGTTCCTTAAAACACTAGTGCTTAGGAAATCTATTGGACGCAGAAGCAGTCAAGGGTAGCTTAGGTTTAGGGTTAGGGTTAGGGTTAGGGTTATTGTTATGGTAAGGTTTAGGGTACGGGTTCGGGTACGGTTTCGGGTACGACATAGGGTATGGGTTAGGGTTAGGGTTAGGGTTAGTTTGAGGGTTAGGGCTCGGTTTAGGGTACGGGTTAGGATTAGGGTACGTGTTACGGTTAGGGTAGGGTTTAGGGTTAGGGTACGCGTTAGGGTTAGGGTAGTTATTAAACCTATCCCACTATCTAGATACCCCTTAGCACGTCAAGGAATATTATTTGGGTGTCCAGCCATGGAGAAGAGTTTAGACACTAGGAGAAGATAAGGAACACACCCATTATCAAGAAATCACATTAGGATTCTCTTTTTAACCTGTTCCTTAAAACACTAGTGCTTAGGAAATCTATTGGAGGCAGAAGCAGTCAAGGGTAGCTTAGGGATAGGGTTAGGGTTAGGGTTAGGGTTAGGGTACGGCTTAGGGTACGGGTTCGGGTACGGGTTCATGTACGGCATAGGGTATGGGTTAGGGTTAGGGTTAGAGTTAGTTTGAAGGTTAGGGCTCGGTTTAGGGTACGGGTTAGGATTAGGGTTCGTGTTAGGGTTAGGGTAGGGGTTAGGGTTAGGGTACGCGTTAGGGTTAGGGTAGTTATTAAACCTATCCCACTCTCTAGATACCCCTTAGCACTTCAAGGAATATTATTTGGGGGTCCAGCCATGGAGAAGAGTTTAGACACTAGGAGAAGATAAGGAACACACCCATTATCAAGAAATCACATTAGGATTCTCTTTTTAACCTGTTCCTTTAAACACTAGTGCTTAGGAAATCTATTGGAGGCAGAAGCAGTCAAGGGTAGCTTAGGGTTAGGGTTAGGGTTAGGGTTAGGGTTAGGGTACGGGTTCGGGTACGGGTTCGGTTACGGCGTAGGGTACGGGTTAGGGTTAGGGTTAGTTTGACGGTTAGGGCTCGGTTTAGGGTACGGGTTAGGATTAGGGTACGTGTTAGGGTTAGGGTAGGGGTTAGGGTTAGGGTACGCGTTAGGGTTAGGGTAGTTATTAAACCTATCCCACTCTCAAGATACCCCTTAGCAAGTCAAGAAATATTATTTGGGGTTCCAGCCATGGAGAAGAGTTTAGACACTAGGAGAAGGTAAGGAACACACCCATTATCAAGAAATCACATTAGGATTCTCTTTTTTACCTGTTCCTTAAAACACTAGTGCTTAGGAAATCTACTGGAAACAGAAGCAGTCAAGGGTAGCTTAGGGTTAGGGTTAGGGTTAGTGTTAGGATACGGCTTAGGGTACGGGTTCGGGTACGGGTTCGGGTACGGCGTAGGGTATGGGTTAGGGTTAGGGTTAGGGTTAGTTTGAGGGTTAGGGCTCGGTTTAGGGTACGGGTTAGGATTAGGGTACGTGTTAGGGTTAGGGTAGGGGTTAGGGTTAGGGTACGCGTTAGGGTTAGGGTAGTTATTAAACCCATCCCACTCTCTAGATACCCCTTAGCACGTCAAGGAATATTATTTGGGTGTCCAGCCATGGAGAAGAGTTTAGACACTAGGAGAAGATAAGGAACACACCCATCATCAAGAAATCACATTAGGATTCTCTTTTTAACCTGTTCCTTAAAACACTAGTGCTTAGGAAATCTATTGGAGGCAGAAGCAGTCAAGGGTAGCTTAGGGTTAGGGTTAGGGTTAGGGTTAGGGTTAGGGTAAGGCTTAGGGTACGGGTTCGGGTACGGGTTCATGTACGGCATAGGGTATGGGTTAGGGTTAGGGTTAGGGTTAGTTTGAAGTTTAGGACTCGGTTTAGGGTACGGGTTAGGATTAGGGTTCGTGTTAGGGTTAGGGTAGGGGTTAGGGTTAGGGTACGCGTTAGGGTTAGGGTAGTTATTAAACCTATCCCACTCTCTAGATACCCCTTAGCACGTCAAGGAATATTATTTGGGGGTCCAGCCATGGAGAAGAGTTTAGACACTAGGAGAAGATAAGGAACACACCCATTATCAAGAAATCACATTAGGATTCTCTTTTTAACCTGTTCCTTAAAACACTAGTGCTTAGGAAATCTATTGGAGGCAGAAGCAGTCAAGGGTAGCTTAGGGTTAGGGTTAGGGATAGTGTTAGGTTACGGCTTAGGGTACGGGTTCGGTTACGGGTTCGGGTACGGCGTAGGGTATTGGTTAGGGTTAGGGTTAGGGTTAGTTTGAGGGTTAGGGCTCGGTTTAGGGTACGGGTTAGGATTAGGGTACGTGTTAGTGTTAGGGTAGGGGTTAGGGTTAGGGTACGCGTTAGGGTTAGGGTAATTATTAAACCCATCCCACACTCTAGATACCCATTAGCACGTCAAGGAATATTATTTGGGGGTCCAGCCATGGAGAAGAGTTTAGACACTAGGAGAAGATAAGGAACACACCCATTATCAAGAAATCACATTAGGATTCTCTTTTTAACCTGTTCCTTAAAACACTAGTGCTTAGGAAATCTATTGGAGGCAGCAGCAGTCAAGGGTAGCTTAGGGTTAGGGTTAGGGTTAGGGTTAGGGTTAGGGTTATTTTTAGGGTAAGGCTTAGGGTACGGGTTCGGGTACGGGTTCGGGTACGGCATAGGGTATGGGGTAGGATTAGGGTTAGGGTTAGTTTGAGGGTTAGGGCTCGGTTTAGGGTACGGGTTAGGATTAGGGTACGTGTTAGGGTTAGGGTAGGGTTTAGGGTTAGGGTACGCGTTAGGGTTAGGGTAGTTATTAAACCCATCCCACTCTCTAGATACCCCTTAGCACGTCAAGGAATATTATTTGGGGGTCCAGCCATGGAGAAGAGTTTAGACACTAGGAGAAGATAAGGAACACACCCATTATCAAGAAATCACATTAGTATTCTCTTTTTAACCTGTTCCTTAAAACACTAGCGCTTAGGAAATCTATTGGAGGCAGAAGCAGTCAAGGGTAGCTTAGGGTTAGGGTTAGGGTTAGGGTTAGGGTACGGCTTAGGGTACGGGTTCGGGTACGGGTTCGGGTACGGCATAGGGTATGGGTTAGGGTTAGGGTTAGGGTTAGTTTGAAGGTTAGGGCTCGGTTTAGGGTACGGGTTAGGATTAGGGTTCGTGTTAGGGTTAGGGTAGGGGTTAGGGTTAGGGTACGCGTTAGGGTTAGGGTAGTTATTAAACCTATCCCACTCTCTAGATACCCCTTAGCACGTCAAGGAATATTATTTGTGGGTCCAGCCATGGAGAATAGTTTAGACACTAGGAGAAGATAAGGAACACACCCATTATCAAGAAATCACATTAGGATTCTCTTTTTAACCTGTTCCTTAAAACACTAGTGCTTAGGAAATCTATTGGAGGCAGAAGCAGTCAAGGGTAGCTTAGGGTTAGGGTTAGGGTTAGGGTTAGGGTTAGGGTACGGCTCAGGGTACGGGTTCGGGTACGGATTCGGGTACGGGTTCGGGTATGGCGTAGGGTATGGGTTAGGGTTAGGGTTAGGGTTAGTTTGAGGGTTAGGCCTCGGTTTAGGGTACGTGTTAGGGTTAGGGTAGGGGTTAGGGTTAGGGTACGCGTTAGGGTTAGGGTATTTATTAAACCTATCCCACTCCCTATATACCCCTTAGCAAGTCAAGGAATATTATTTGGGGGTCCAGCCATGGAGAAGAGTTTAGACACTAGGAGAAGATAAGGAACACACCAATTATCAAGAAATCACATTAGGATTCTCTTTTTAACCTGTTCCTTAAAACACTAGTGCTTAGGAAATCTATTGGAGGCAGAAGCAGTCAAGGGTAGCTTAGGGTTAGGGTTAGGGATAGTGTTAGGGTACGGCTTAGGGTACGGGTTCGGTTACGGTTTCGGGTACGGCGTAGGGTATGGGTTAGGGTTAGGGTTAGGGTTTGTTTGAGGGTTAGGGCTCGGTTTAGGGTACGGGTTATGATTAGGGTACTTGTTAATGTTAGGGTAGGGGTTAGGGTTAGGGTACGCGTTAGGGTTAGGGTAATTATTAAACCCATCCCACTCTCTAGATACCACTTAGCACGTCAAGGAATATTATTTGGGGGTCCAGCCATGGAGAAGAGTTTAGACACTAGGAGAAGATAAGGAACACACCCATTATCCTGAAATCACATTAGGATTCTCTTTTTAACCTGTTCCTTAAAACACTAGTGCTTAGGAAATCTATTGGAGGCAGAAGCAGTCAAGGGTAGCTTAGGGTTAGGGTTAGGGTTAGTGTTAGGATACGGCTTAGGGTACGGGTTCGGGTACGGGTTCGGGTACGGCGTAGGGTATGGGTTAGGGTTAGGGTTAGGGTTAGTTTGAGGGTTAGGGCTCGGTTTAGGGTACGGGTTAGGATTAGGGTACGTGTTAGGGTTAGGGTAGGGTTTAGGGTTAGGGTACCCGTTAGGGTTAGGGTAGTTATTAAACCCATCCCACTCTCTAGATACCCCTTAGCACGTCAAGGAATATTATTTGGGGGTCCAGCCATGGAGAAGAGTTTAGACACTAGGAGAAGATAAGGAACACACCCATTACCAAGAAAGCACATTAGTATTCTCTTTTTAACCTGTTCCTTAAAACACTAGCGCTTAGGAAATCTATTGGAGGCAGAAGCAGTCAAGGGTAGCCTAGGGTTAGGGTTAGGGTTAGGGTTAGGGTACGGCTTAGGGTACGAGTTCGGGTACGGTTTCGTTTACGGCATAGGGTATGGGTTAGGGTTAGGGTTAGGGTTAGTTTGAAGGTTAGGGCTCGGTTTAGGGTACGGGTTAGGATTAGGGTTCGTGTTAGTTTTAGGTTAGGGATTAGGGTTAGGGTACGCGTTAGGGTTAGGGTAGATATTAAACCTATCCCACTCTCTAGATACCCCTTAGCACGTCAAGGAATATTATTTGTGGGTCCAGCCATGGAGAAGAGTTTAGACACTAGGAGAAGATAAGGAACACACCCATTATCAAGAAATCACATTAGGATTCTCTTTTTAACCTGTTCCTTAAAACACTAGTGCTTAGGAAATCTATTGGAGGCAGAAGCAGTCAAGGGTAGCTTAGGGTTAGGGTTAGGGTTAGGGTTAGGGTTAGGGTACGGCTTAGGGTACGGGTTTGGGTACGGGTTCAGGTACGGTGTAGGGTATGGGTTAGGGTTAGGTTTAGTTTGAGGGTTAGGGCTCGGTTTAGGGTACGGGTTCGGATTAGGGTACGTGTTAGGGTTAGGGTAGGGGTTAGAGTTAGGGTACACGTTAGGGTTAGGGTAGTTATTAAACCTATCCCACTCTCTAGATACCCCTTAGCACGTCAAGGAATATTATTTGTGGGTCCAGCCATGGAGAAGAGTTTAGACACTAGGAGAAGATAAGGAACACACCCATTATCCTGAAATCACATTAGGATTCTCTTTTTAACCTGTTCCTTAAAACACTAGTGCTTAGGAAATCTATTGGAGGCAGAAGCAGTCAAGGGTAGCTTAGGGTTAGGGTTAGTGTTAGGGTACGGCTTAGGGTACGGGTTCTGGTACGGGTTCGGGTACGGCGTAAGGTATGGGTTAGGGTTAGGTTTAGGGTTAGTTTGAGGGTTAGGGCTCGGTTTAGGGTACGGATTAGGATTAGGGTACGTGTTAGTGTTATGGTGGGTTTAGGGTTAGGGTATGCGTTAGGGTTAGGGTAGTTATTAAACCTATCCCACTCTCTAGATACCCCTTAGCACGTCAAGGAATATTATTTTGGGGTCCAGCCATGGAGAAGAGATTAGACACTAGGATAAGATAAGGAACACACCCATTATTAAGAAATCACATTAGGATTCTCTTTTTAACCTGTTCCTTAGAACATTAGTGCTTAGGAAATCTATTGGAGGCAGAAGCAGTCAAGGGTAGCTTACGGTTAGGGTTAGGGTTAGGGTTAGGGTTAGGGTACGGCTTAGGGTATGGCGTAGGGTATGGGTTAGGGTTAGGGTAAGGGTTAGTTTTAGGGTTAGGGCTAGGGTCAGGGTTAGGGTTAGGGTTAGGGTACGCCTTAGGGTACGGGTTCGGGTACGGGTTCGGGTACAACATAAGGTATGGGTTAGTGTTAGGGTTAGGGTTAGTTTTAGGGTTAGGGCTCGGTTTAGGGTACGGTTTAGGATTAGGGTACGTGTTAGGATTAGGGTACGCGTTAGGGTAAGGGTAGTTATTAAACCTTTTCCACTCTCTAGATACCCCTTAGCACGTCCAGGAATATTATTTGGAGGTCCAGACATGGAGAAGAGTTTAGACACTAGGAGAAGATAAGGAACACACCCATTATCAAGAAGTCACATTAGGATTCTCTTTTTAACCTGTTCTTTAAAACACTAGTGCTTAGGAAATCTATTGGAGGCAGAAGCAGTCAAGGGTAGCTTAGGGTTAGGTTTAGGGATAGTGTTAGGGTACGGCTTAGGGTACGGGTTCGGTTACGGGTTCGGGTACGGCGTAGGGTATGGGTTAGGGTTAGGGTTAGGGTTAGTTTGAGGGTTAGGGCTCAGTTTAGGGTACGGGTTAGGATTAGGGTACGTGTTAGGGTTAGGGTAGGGGTTAGGGTTAGGGTATGCGTTAGGGTTAGGGTAGTTATTAAACCCATCCCACTCTCTAGATACCCCTTAGCACGTCAAGGAATATTATTTGGGGGTCCAGCCATGGAGAAGAGTTTAGACACTTGGAGAAGATAAGGAACACACCCATTATCAAGAAATCACATTAGGATTCTCTTTTTAACCTGTTCCTTAAAACACTAGTGCTTAGGAAATCTATTGGAGGCAGAAGCAGTCAAGGGTAGCTTAGGGTTTGGGTTAGGGTAAGGGTTAGGGTTAGGGTACGGCTTAGGGTACGGGTTCGGGTATGGGTTCGGGTACGGCGTAAGGTATGGGTTAGGGTTAGGTTTAGTTTGAGGGTTAGGGCTCGGTTTAGGGTACGGGTTCGGATTAGGGTACGTGTTAGGGTTAGGGTAGGGGTTAGAGTTAGGGTACGCGTTAGGGTTAGGGTAGTTATTAAACCTATCCCACTCTCTAGATACCCCTTAGCACGTCAAGGAATATTATTTGTGGGTCCAGCCATGGAGAAGAGTTTAGACACTAGGAGAAGATAAGGAACACACCCATTATCCTGAAATCACATTAGGATTCTCTTTTTAACCTGTTCCTTAAAACACTAGTGCTTAGGAAATCTATTGGAGGCAGAAGCAGTCAAGGGTAGCTTAGGGTTAGGGTTAGTGTTAGGGTACGGCTTAGGGTACGGGTTCTGGTACGGGTTCGGGTACGGCGTAAGGTATGGGTTAGGGTTAGGGTTAGGGTTAGTTTGAGGGTTAGGGCTCGGTTTAGGGTACGGGTTAGGATTAGGGTACGTGTTAGTGTTATGGTGGGTTTAGGGTTAGGGTATGCGTTAGGGTTAGGGTAGTTATTAAACCTATCCCACTCTCTAGATACCCCTTAGCACGTCAAGGTATATTATTTTGGGGTCCAGCCATGGAGAAGAGTTTAGATATTAGGATAAGATAAGGAACTCACCCATTATTAAGAAATCACATTAGGATTCTCTTTTTAACCTGTTCCTTAGAACACTAGTGCTTAGGAAATCTATTGGAGGCAGAAGCAGTCAAGGGTAGCTTACGGTTAGGGTTAGGGTTAGGGTTAGGGTTAGGGCACGGCTTAGGGTATGGCGTAGGGTATGGGTTAGGGTTAGGGTAAGGGTTAGTTTTAGGGTTAGGGCTAGGGTCAGGGTTAGGGTTAGGGTTAGGGTACGCCTTAGGGTACGGGTTCGGGTACGGGTTCGGGTACAACATAAGGTATGGGTTAGTGTTAGGGTTAGGGTTAGTTTTAGGGTTAGGGCTCGGTTTGGGTACGGTTTAGGATTAGGGTACGTGTTAGGGTTAGGGTACGCGTTAGGGTAAGGGTAGTTATTAAACCTATTCCACTCTCTAGATACCCCTTAGCACGTCCAGGAATATTATTTGGGGGTCCAGCCATGGAGAAGAGTTTAGACACTAGGAGAAGATAAGGAACACACCCATTATCAAGAAATCACATTAGGATTCTCTTTTTAACCTGTTCCTTAAAACACTAGTGCTTAGGAAATCTATTGGAGGCAGAAGCAGTCAAGGGTAGCTTAGGTTTAGGGTTAGGGTTAGGGTTAGGGTTATTGTTATGGTAAGGTTTAGGGTACGGGTTCGGGTACGGTTTCGGGTACGACATAGGGTATGGGTTAGGGTTAGGGTTAGGGTTAGTTTGAGGGTTAGGGCTCGGTTTAGGGTATGGGTTAGGATTAGGGTACGTGTTAGGGTTATGGTAGGGTTTAGGGTTAGGGTACGCGTTAGGGTTAGGGTAGTTATTAAACCTATCCCACTATCTAGATACCCCTTAGCACGTCAAGGAATATTATTTGGGTGTCCAGCCATGGAGAAGAGTTTAGACACTAGGAGAAGATAAGGAACACACCCAGTATCAAGAAATCACATTAGGATTCTCTTTTTAACCTGTTCCTTAAAACACTAGTGCTTAGGAAATCTATTGGAGGCAGAAGCAGTCAAGGGTAGCTTAGGGTTAGGGTTAGGGTTAGGGTTAGGGTTAGGGTTAGGGTACGGCTTAGGGTACGGGTTCGGGTACGGGTTCATGTACGGCATAGGGTATGGGTTAGGGTTAGGGTTAGGGTTAGTTTGAAGGTTAGGGCTCGGTTTAGGGTACGGGTTAGGATTAGGGTTCGTGTTAGGGTTAGGGTACGCGTTAGGGTTAGGGTACGCGTTAGGGTTAGGGTAGTTATTAAACCTATCCCACTCTCTAGATACCCCTTAGCAAGTCAAGAAATATTATTTGGGGTTCCAGCCATGGAGAAGAGTTTAGACACTAGGAGAAGGTAAGGAACACACCCATTATCAAGAAATCACATTAGGATTCTCTTTTTAACCTGTTCCTTAAAACACTAGTGCTTAGGAAATCTATTGGAAACAGAAGCAGTCAAGGGTAGCTTAGGGTTAGGGTTAGGGTTAGTGTTAGGATACGGCTTAGGGTACGGGTTCGGGTACGGGTTCGGGTACGGCGTAGGGTATGGGTTAGGGTTAGGGTTAGTTTTAGGGTTAGGGCTCGGTTTAGGGTATGGGTTAGGATTAGGGTACGTGTTAAGGGTTAGGGTAGGGGTTAGGGTTAGGGTACACGTTAGGGTTAGGGTAGTTATTAAACCCATCCCACTCTCTAGATACCCCTTAGCACGTCAAGGAATATTATTTGGGGGTCCAGCCATGGAGAAGAGTTTAGACACTAGGAGAAGATAAGGAACACACCCATTATCAAGAAATCACATTAGGATTCTCTTTTTAACCTGTTCCTTAAAACACTAGTGCTTAGGAAATCTATTGGAGGCAGAAGCAGTCAAGCGTAGCTTAGGGTTAGGGTTAGGGTTAGGTTTAGGGTTAGGGTACGGCTTAGGGTACGGGTTCGGGTACGGGTTCATGTACGGCATAGGGTATGGGTTAGGGTTAGGGTTAGGGTTAGTTTGAAGGTTAGGGCTCGGTTTAGGGTACGGGTTAGGATTAGGGTCCTTGTTAGGGTTAGGGTAGGGGTTAGGGTTAGGGTACGCGTTAGGGTTAGGGTAGTTATTAAACCTATCCCACTCTCTAGATACCCCTTAGCACGTCAAGGAATATTATTAGGGGGTCCAGCCTTGGAGAAGAGTTTAGACATTAGGAGAAGATAAGGAACACACCCATTATCAAGAAATCACATTAGGATTCTCTTTTTAACCTGTTCCTTAAAACACTAGTGCTTAGG
Source organism: Eschrichtius robustus (assembly GCF_028021215.1). NCBI lineage: Eukaryota > Metazoa > Chordata > Mammalia > Artiodactyla > Eschrichtiidae > Eschrichtius > Eschrichtius robustus. The sequence continues at coordinate 32,177 of NW_027175300.1, read as the reverse complement.
AAATCTATTGGAGGCAGAAGCAGTCAAGGGTAGCTTAGGGTTAGGGTTAGGGTTAGGGTTAGGGTTAGGGTACGGCTTAGGGTACGGGTTCGGGTACGGGTTCGGGTACGGGTTCGGGTACGGCGTAGGGTATGGGTTAGGGTTAGGGTTAGTTTGAGGGTTAGGGCTCGGTTTAGGGTACGTGTTAGGGTTAGGGTAGGGGTTAGCGTTAGGGTACGCGTTAAGGTTAGGGTAGTTATTAAACCTATCCCACTCCCTATATACCCCTTAGCAAGTCAAGGAATATTATTTGGGGGTCCAGCCATGGAGAAGAGTTTAGACACTAGGAGAAGATAAGGAACACACCCATTATCAAGAAATCACATTAGGATTCTCTTTTTAACCTGTTCCTTAAAACACTAGTGCTTAGGAAATCTATTGGAGGCAGAAGCAGTCAAGGGTAGCTTAGGGTTAGGGTTAGGGATAGTGTTAGGGTACGGCTTAGGGTACGGGTTCGGTTACGGGTTCGGGTACGGCGTAGGGTATGGGTTAGGGTTAGGGTTAGGGTTAGTTTGAGGGTTAGGGCTCGGTTTAGGGTACGGGGTATGATTAGGGTACGTGTTAGTGTTAGGGTAGGGGTTAGGGTTAGGGTACGCGTTAGGGTTAGGGTAATTATTAAACCCATCCCACTCTCTAGATACCCCTTAGCACGTCAAGGAATATTATTTGGGGGTCCAGCCATGGAGAAGAGTTTAGACACTAGGAAAAGATAAGGAACACACCCATTATCAAAAAATCACATTAGGATTCTCTTTTTAACCTGTTCCTTAAAACACTAGTGCTTAGGAAATCTATTGGAGGCAGAAGCAGTCAAGGGTAGCTTAGGGTTAGGGTTAGGGTTAGTGTTAGGATACGGCTTAGGGTACAGGTTCGGGTACGGGTTCGGGTATGGCGTAGGGTATGGGTTAGGGTTAGGGTTAGGGTTAGTTTGAGTGTTAGGGCTCGGTTTAGGGTACGGGTTAGGATTAGGGTACGTGTTAGGGTTAGGGTAGGGTTTAGGGTTAGGGTACGCGTTAGGGTTAGGGTAGTTATTAAACCCATCCCACTCTCTAGATACACCTTAGCACGTCAAGGAATATTATTTGGGGGTCCAGCCATGGAGAAGAGTTTAGACACTAGGAGAAGATAAGGAACACACCCATTATCAAGAAATCACATTAGTATTCTCTTTTTAACCTGTTCCTTAAAACACTAGCGCTTAGGAAATCTATTGGAGGCAGAAGCAGTCAAGGGTAGCTTAGGGTTAGGGTTAGGGTTAGGGTTAGGGTACGGCTTAGGGTACGGGTTCGGGTACGGGTTCGTGTACGGCATAGGGTATGGGTTAGGTTTAGGGTTAGGGTTAGTTTGAAGGTTAGGGCTCGGTTTAGGGTACGGGTTAGGATTAGGGTTCGTGTTAGGGTTAGGGTAGGGGTTAGGGTTAGGGTACGCGTTAGGCTTAGGGTAGTTATTAAACCTATCCCACTCTCTAGATACCCCTTAGCACGTCAAGGAATATTATTTGTGGGTCCAGCCATGGAGAAGAGTTTAGACACTAGGAGAAGATAAGGAACACACCCATTATCAAGAAATCACATTAGGATTCTCTTTTTAACCTGTTCCTTAAAACACTAGTGCTTAGGAAATCTATTGGAGGCAGAAGCAGTCAAGGGTAGCTGAGGGTTAGGGTTAGGGTTAGGGTTAGGGTTAGGGTTAGGGTAAGGCTTAGGGTACGGGTTCGGGTACGGGTTCAGGTACGGCGTAGGGTATGGGTTAGGGTTAGGGTTAGGGTTAGTTTGAGGGTTAGGGCTCGGTTTAGGTTACGGGTTAGGATTAGGGTACGTGTTAGGGTTAGGGTAGGGGTTAGGGTTAGGGTACGCGTTAGGGTTAGGGTAGTTATTAAACCTATCCCACTCTCTAGATACCCCTTAGCACGTCAAGGAATATTATTTTGGGGTCCAGCCATGGAGAAGAGTTTAGACACTAGGATAAGATAAGGAACACACCCATTATCAAGAAATCACATTAGGATTCTCTTTTTAACCTGTTCCTTAAAACACTAGTGCTTAGGAAATCTATTGGAGGCAGAAGCAGTCAATGGTAGCTTAGGGTTAGGGTTAGGGATAGTGTTAGGGTACGGCTTAGGGTACGGGTTCGGTTACGGGTTCGGGTACGGCGTAGGGTATGTGTTAGGGTTAGGGTTAGGGTTAGTTTGAGGGTTAGGGCTCGGTTTAGGGTACGGGGTAGGATTAGGGTACGTGTTAGTGTTAGGGTACGCGTTAGGGTTAGGGTAATTATTAAACCCATCCCACTCTCTAGATACCCCTTAGCACGTCAAGGAATATTATTTGGGGGTCCAGCCATGGAGAAGAGTTTAGACACTAGGAGAAGATAAGGAACACACCCATTATCAAAAAATCACATTAGGATTCTCTTTTTAACCTGTTCCTTAAAACACTAGTGCTTAGGAAATCTATTGGAGGCAGAAGCAGTCAAGGGTAGCTTAGGGTTAGGGTTAGGGTTAGTGTTAGGATACGGCTTAGGGTACGGGTTCGGGTACGGGTTCGGGTATGGCGTAGGGTATGGGTTAGGGTTAGGGTTAGGGTTAGTTTGAGTGTTAGGGCTCGGTTTAGGGTACGGGTTAGGATTAGGGTACCTGTTAGGGTTAGGGTAGGGTTTAGGGTTAGGGTACGCGTTAGGGTTAGGGTAGTTATTAAACCCATCCCACTCTCTAGATACCCCTTAGCACGTCAAGGAATATTATTTGGGGGTTCAGCCATGGAGAAGAGTTTAGACACTAGGAGAAGATAAGGAACACACCCATTATCAAGAAATCACATTAGTATTCTCTTTTTAACCTGTTCCTTAAAACACTAGCGCTTAGGAAATCTATTGGAGGCAGAAGCAGTCAAGGGTAGCTTAGGGTTAGGGTTAGGGTTAGGGTTAGGGTACGGCTTAGGGTACGGGTTCGGGTACGGGTTCGTGTACGGCATAGGGTATGGGTTAGGTTTAGGGTTAGGTTTAGTTTGAAGGTTAGGGCTCGGTTTAGGGTACGGGTTAGGATTAGGGTTCGTGTTAGGGTTAGGGTAGGGGTTAGGGTTAGGGTACGCGTTAGGCTTAGGGTAGTTATTAAACCTATCCCACTCTCTAGATACCCCTTAGCACGTCAAGGAATATTATTTGTGGGTCCAGCCATGGAGAAGAGTTTAGACACTAGGAGAAGATAAGGAACACACCCATTATCAAGAAATCACATTAGGATTCTCTTTTTAACCTGTTCCTTAAAACACTAGTGCTTAGGAAGTCTATTGGAGGCAGAAGCAGTCAAGGGTAGCTTAGGGTTAGGGTTAGGGTTAGGGTTAGGGTTAGGGTTAGGGTTAGGGTAAGGCTTAGGGTACGGGTTCGGGTACGGGTTCAGGTACGGCGTAGGGTATGGGTTAGGGTTAGGGTTAGGGTTAGTTTGAGAGTTAGGGCTCGGTTTAGGTTACGGGTTAGGATTAGGGTACGTGTTAGGGTTAGGGTAGGGGTTAGGGTTAGGGTACGCGTTAGGGTTAGGGTAGTTATTAAACCTATCCCAGTCTCTAGATACCCCGTAGCACGTCAAGGAATATTATTTTGGGGTCCAGCCATGGAGAAGAGTTTAGACACTAGGATAAGATAAGGAACACACCCATTATCAAGAAATCACATTAGGATTCTCTTTTTTACCTGTTCCTTAAAACACTAGTGCTTAGGAAATCTATTGGAGGCAGAAGCAGTCAAGGTTAGCTTTCGGTTAGGGTTAGGTTTAGGGTACGGGTTCGGGTACGGGTTCGGGTACGACATAAGTTATGGGTTAGTGTTAGGGTTAGGGTTAGTTTTAGGGTTAGGGCTCGGTTTAGGATACGGTTTAGGATTAGGGTACGTGTTAGGGTTAGGCTAGGGGTTAGGGTTAGGGTACGCGTTAGGTTTAGGGTAGTTATTAAACCTATTCCACTCTCTAGATACCCCTCAGCACGTCCAGGAATATTATTTGGGGGTCCAGACATGGAGAAGAGTTTAGACACTAGGAGAAGATAAGGAACACCCCATTATCAATAAATCACATTAGGATTCTCTTTTTAACATGTTCTTTAAAACACTAGTGCTTAGGAAATCTATTGGAGGCAGAAGCAGTCAAGGGTAGCTTAGGGTTAGGGTTAGGGTTAGGGTTAGGGTACGGCTTAGGGTACGGGCTCGGTTACGGGTTCGGGTATGGCGTAGGGTATGGGTTAGGGTTAGGGTTAGGGTTAGTTTGAGGGTTAGGGCTCGGTTTAGGGTACGGGTTAGGATTAGGGTACGTGTTAGGTTTAGGGTAGGGGTTAGGGTTAGGGTACGCATTAGGGTTAGGGTAGTTATTAAACCTATCCCACTATCTAGATACCCCTTAGCACGTCAAGGAATATTATTTGGGTGTCCAGCCATGGAGAAGAGTTTAGACACTAGGAGAAGATAAGGAACACACCCATTATCAAGAAATCACATTAGGATTCTCTTTTTAACCTGTTCCTTAAAACACTAGTGCTTAGGAAATCTATTGGAGGCACAAGCAGTCAAGGGTAGCTTAGGGTTAGGGTTAGGGTTAGGGTTAGGGTTAGGGTTAGGGTACGGCTTAGGGTACGGGTTCGGGTACGGGTTCATGTACGGCATAGGGTATGGGTTAGGGTTAGGGTTAGGGTTAGTTTGAAGGTTAGGGCTCGGTTTAGGGTACGGGTTAGGATTAGGGTTCGTGTTAGGGTTAGGGTATGGGTTAGGGTTAGGGTATGCGTTAGGGTTAGGGTAGTTATTAAACCTATCCCACTCTCTAGATACCCCTTAGCAAGTCAAGAAATATTATTTGGGGTTCCAGCCATGGAGAAGAGTTTAGACACTAGGAGAAGGTAAGGAACACACCCATTATCAAGAAATCACATTAGGATTCTCTTTTTAACCTGTTCCTTAAAACACTAGTGCTTAGGAAATCTATTGGAAACAGAAGCAGTCAAGGGTAGCTTAGGGTTAGGGTTAGGGTTAGTGTTAGGATACGGCTTAGGGTACGAGTTCGGGTACGGGTTCGGGTACGGCGTAGGGTATGGGTTAGGGTTAGGGTTAGGGTTAGTTTGAGGGTTAGGGCTCGGTTTAGGGTATGGGTTAGGATTAGGGTACGTGTTAGGGTTAGGGTAGGGGTTAGGGTTAGGGTACACGTTAGGGTTAGGGTAGTTATTAAACCCATCCCACTCTCTAGATACCTCTTAGCACGTCAAGGAATATTATTTGGGGGTCCAGCCATGGAGAAGAGTTTAGACACTAGGAGAAGATAAGGAACACACCCTTTATCAAGAAATCACATTAGGATTCTCTTTTTAACCTGTTCCTTAAAACACTAGTGCTTAGGAAATCTATTGGAGGCAGAAGCAGTCAAGGGTAGCTTAGGGTTAGGGTTAGGGTTAGGTTTAGGGTTAGGGTACGGCTTAGGGTACGGGTTCGGGTACGGGTTCATGTACGGCATAGGGTATGTGTTAGGGTTAGGGTTAGGGTTAGTTTGAAGGTTAGGGCTCGGTTTAGGGTACGGGTTAGGATTAGGGTTCGTGTTAGGGTTAGGGTAGTGGTTAGGGTTAGGGTACGCGTTAGGGTTAGGGTAGTTATTAAACCTATCCCACTCTCTAGATACCCCTTAGCACGTCAAGGAATATTATTTGGGGGTCCAGCCATGGAGAAGAGTTTAGACACTAGGAGAAGATAAGGAACACACCCATTATCAAGAAATCACATTAGGATTCTCTTTTTAACCTGTTCCTTAAAACACTAGTGCTTAGGAAATCTATTGGAGGCAGAAGCAGTCAAGGGTAGCTTAGGGTTAGGGTTAGGGTTAGGGTTAGGGTTAGGGTACGGCTTAGGGTACGGGTTCGGGTACGGGTTCGGGTATGGGTTCGGGTACGGCGTAGGGTATGGGTTAGGGTTAGGGTTAGGGTTAGTTTGAGGGTTAGGGCTCGGTTTAGGGTACGTGTTAGGGTTAGGGTAGGGGTTAGGGTTAGGGTACGCGTTAGGGTTTGGGTAGTTATTAAACCTATCCCACTCCCTATATACCCCTTAGCAAGTCAAGTAATATTATTTGGGGGTCCAGCCAGGGAGAAGAGTTTAGACACTAGGAGAAGATAAGGAACACACCCATTATCAAGAAATCACATTAGGATTCTCTTTTTAACCTGTTCCTTAAAACACTAGTGCTTAGGAAATCTATTGGAGGCAGAAGCAGTCAAGGGTAGCTTAGGGTTAGGGTTAGGGTTAGGGTTAGGGTTAGGGTACGGCTTAGGGTACGGGTTCGGGTACGGGTTCGGGTACGGCGTAGGGTATGGGTTAGGGTTAGGGTTAGTTTGAGGGTTAGGGCTCGGTTTAGGGTACGGGTTAGGATTAGGGTACGTGTTAGGGTTAGGGTAGGGGTTAGGGTTAGGGTACGCGTTAGGGTTAGGGTAGTTATTAAACCTATCCCACTCTCTAGATACCCCTTAGCACGTCAAGGAATATTATTTTGGGGTCCAGCCATGGAGAAGAGTTTAGACACTAGGAGAAGATAAGGAACACACCCATTATCAAGAAATCACATTAGGATTCTCTTTTTAACCTGTTCCTTAAAACACTAGTGCTTAGGAAATCTATTGGAGGCAGAAGCAGTCAAGGTTAGCTTTCGGTTAGGGTTAGGTTAAGGGTACGGGTTCGGGTACGGGTTCGGGTACGACATAAATTATGGGTTAGTGTTAGGGTTAGGGTTAGTTTTAGGGTTAGGGCTCGGTTTAGGGTACGGTTTAGGATTAGGGTACGTGTTAGGGTTAGGGTAGGGGTTAGGGTTAGGGTACGCGTTAGGTTTAGGGTAGTTATTAAACCTATTCCACTCTCTAGATACCCCTTAGCACGTCCAGGAATATTATTTGGGTGTCCAGACATGGAGAAGAGTTTAGACACTAGGAGAAGATAAGGAACACACCCATTATCAAGAAATCACATTAGGATTCTCTTTTTAACATGTTCCTTAAAACACTAGTGCTTAGGAAATCTATTGGAGGCAGAAGCAGTCAAGGGTAGCTTAGGTTTAGGGTTAGGGTTAGGGTTAGGGTTATTGTTATGGTAAGGTTTAGGGTACGGGATCGGGTACGACATAGGGTATGGGTTAGGGTTAGGGTTAGGGTACGGCTTAGGGTAAGGGTTCGGGTACGGGTTCATGTACGGCATAGGGTATGGGTTAGGATTAGGGTTAGGGTTACTTTGAAGGTTAGGGCTCGGTTTAGGGTACGGGTTAGGATTAGGGTTCGTGTTAGGGTTAGGGTAGGGGTTAGGGTTAGGGTACGCGTTAGGGTTAGGGTAGTTATTAAACCTATCCCACTCTCTAGATACCCCTTAGCACTTCAAGGAATATTATTTGGGGGTCCAGCCATGGAGAAGAGTTTAGACACTAGGAGAAGATAAGGAACACACCCATTATCAAGAAATCATATTAGGATTCTCTTTTTAACCTGTTCCTTAAAACACTAGTGCTTAGGAAATCTATTGGAAACAGAAGCAGTCAAGGGTAGCTTAGGGTTAGGGTTAGGGTTAGTGTTAGGATACGGCTTAGGGTACGGGTTCGGGTACGGGTTCATGTACGGCATAAGGTATGGGTTAGGGTTAGGGTTAGGGTTAGTTTGAAGGTTAGGGCTCGGTTTTGGGTACGGGTTAGAATTAGGGTTCTTGTTAGGGTTAGGGTAGGGGTTAGGGTTAGGGTTAGGGTTAGGGTACGGCTTAGGGTACGGGTTCGGGTACGGGTTCGGGTACGGGTTCGGGTACGGCGTAGGGTATGGGTTAGGGTTAGGGTTAGTTTGAGGGTTAGGGCTCGGTTTAGGGTACGTGTTAGGGTTAGGGTAGGGGTTAGCGTTAGGGTACGCGTTAGGGTTAGGGTAGTTATTAAACCTATCCCACTCCCTATATACCCCTTAGCAAGTCAAGGAATATTATTTGGGGGTCCAGCCATGGAGAAGAGTTTAGACACTAGGAGAAGATAAGGAACACACCCATTATCAAGAAATCACATTAGGATTCTCTTTTTAACCTGTTCCTTAAAACACTAGTGCTTAGGAAATCTATTGGAGGCAGAAGCAGTCAAGGGTAGCTTAGGGTTAGGGTTAGGGATAGTGTTAGGGTACGGCTTAGGGTACGGGTTCGGTTACGGGTTCGGGTACGGCGTAGGGTATGGGTTAGGGTTAGGGTTAGGGTTAGTTTGAGGGTTAGGGCTCGGTTTAGGGTACGGGGTAGGATTAGGGTACGTGTTAGTGTTAGGGTAGGGGTTAGGGTTAGGGTACGCGTTAGGGTTAGGGTAATTATTAAACCCATCCCACTCTCTAGATACCCCTTAGCACGTCAAGGAATATTATTTGGGGGTCCAGCCATGGAGAAGAGTTTAGACACTAGGAGAAGATAAGGAACACACCCATTATCAAAAAATCACATTAGGATTCTCTTTTTAACCTGTTCCTTAAAACACTAGTGCTTAGGAAATCTATTGGAGGCAGAAGCAGTCAAGGGTAGCTTAGTGTTAGGGTTAGGGTTAGTGTTAGGATACGGCTTAGGGTACGGGTTCGGGTACGGGTTCGGGTATGGCGTAGGGTATGGTTTAGGGTTTGGGTTAGGGTTAGTTTGAGTGTTAGGGCTCGGTTTAGGGTACGGGTTAGGATTAGGGTACGTGTTAGGGTTAGGGTAGGGTTTAGGGTTAGGGTACGCTTTAGGGTTAGGGTAGTTATTAAACCCATCCCACTCTCTAGATACCCCTTAGCACGTCAAGGAATATTATTTGGGGGTCCAGCCATGGAGAAGAGTTTAGACACTAGGAGAAGATAAGGAACACACCCATTATCAAGAAATCACATTAGTATTCTCTTTTTAACCTGTTCCTTAAAACACTAGCGCTTAGGAAATCTATTGGAGGCAGAAGCAGTCAAGGGTAGCTTAGGGTTAGGGTTAGGGTTAGGGTTAGGGTATGGCTTAGGGTACGGGTTCGGGTACGGGTTCGTGTACGGCATAGGGTATGGGTTAGGTTTAGGGTTAGGGTTAGTTTGAAGGATAGGGCTCGGTTTAGGGTACGGGTTAGGATTAGGGTTCGTGTTAGGGTTAGGGTAGGGGTTAGGGTTAGGGTACGCGTTAGGCTTAGGGTAGTTATTAAACCTATCCCACTCTCTAGATACCCCTTAGCACGTCAAGGAATATTATTTGTGGGTCCAGCCATGGAGAAGAGTTTAGACACTAGGAGAAGATAAGGAACACACCCATTATCAAGAAATCACATTAGGATTCTCTTTTTAACCTGTTCCTTAAAACACTAGTGCTTAGGAAGTCTATTGGAGGCAGAAGCAGTCAAGGGTAGCTGAGGGTTAGGGTTAGGGTTAGGGTTAGGGTTAGGGTTAGGGTAAGGCTTAGGGTACGGGTTCGGGTACGGGTTCAGGTACGGCGTAGGGTATGGGTTAGGGTTAGGGTTAGGGTTAGTTTGAGGGTTAGGGCTCGGTTTAGGTTACGGGTTAGGATTAGGGTACGTGTTAGGGTTAGGGTAGGGGTTAGGGTTAGGGTACGCGTTAGGTTTAGGGTAGTTATTAAACCTATTCCACTCTCTAGATACCCCTTAGCACGTCCAGGAATATTATTTGGGGGTCCAGACATGGAGAAGAGTTTAGACACAAGGAGAAGATAAGGAACACACCCATTATCAAAAAATCACATTAGGATTCTCTTTTTAACCTGTTCCTTAAAACACTAGTGCTTAGGAAATCTATTGGAGGCAGAAGCAGTCAAGGGTAGCTTAGGGTTAGGGTTAGGGTTAGTGTTAGGATACGGCTTAGGGTACGGGTTCGGGTACGGGTTCGGGTATGGCGTAGGGTATGGGTTAGGGTTAGGGTTAGGGTTAGTTTGAGTGTTAGGGCTCGGTTTAGGGTACGGGTTAGGATTAGGGTACGTGTTAGGGTTAGGGTAGGGTTTAGGGTTAGGGTACGCGTTAGGGTTAGGGTAGTTATTAAACCCATCCCACTCTCTAGATACCCCTTAGCACGTCAAGGAATATTATTTGGGGGTCCAGCCATGGAGAAGAGTTTAGACACTAGGAGAAGATAAGGAACACACCCATTATCAAGAAATCACATTAGTATTCTCTTTTTAACCTGTTCCTTAAAACACTAGCGCTTAGGAAATCTATTGGAGGCAGAAGCAGTCAAGGGTAGCTTAGGTTTAGGGTTAGGGTTAGGGTTAGGGTACGGCTTAGGGTACGGGTTCGGGTACGGGTTCGTGTACGGCATAGGGTATGGGTTAGGTTTAGGGTTAGGTTTAGTTTGAAGGTTAGGGCTCGGTTTAGGGTACGGGTTAGGATTAGGGTTCGTGTTAGGGTTAGGGTAGGGGTTAGGGTTAGGGTACGCGTTAGGCTTAGGGTAGTTATTAAACCTATCCCACTCTCTAGATACCCCTTAGCACGTCAAGGTATATTATTTGTGGGTCCAGCCATGGAGAAGAGTTTAGACACTAGGAGAAGATAAGGAACACACCCATTATCAAGAAATCACATTAGGATTCTCTTTTTAACCTGTTCCTTAAAACACTAGTGCTTAGGAAGTCTATTGGAGGCAGAAGCAGTCAAGGGTAGCTGAGGGTTAGGGTTAGGGTTAGGGTTAGGGTTAGGGTTAGGGTAAGGCTTAGGGTACGGGTTCGGGTACGGGTTCAGGTACGGCGTAGGGTATGGGTTAGGGTTAGGGTTAGGGTTAGTTTGAGGGTTAGGGCTCGGTTTAGGTTACGGGTTAGGATTAGGGTACGTGTTAGGGTTAGGGTAGGGGTTAGGGTTAGGGTACGCGTTAGGGTTAGGGTAGTTATTAAACCTATCCCACTCTCTAGATACCCCTTAGCACGTCAAGGAATATTATTTTGGGGTCCAGCCATGGAGAAGAGTTTAGACACTAGGATAAGATAAGGAACACACCCATTATTAAGAAATCACATTAGGATTCTCTTTTTTACCTGTTCCTTAAAACACTAGTGCTTAGGAAATCTATTGGAGGCAGAAGCAGTCAAGGTTAGCTTTCGGTTAGGGTTAGGTTTAGGGTACGGGTTCGGGTACGGGTTCGGGTACGACATAAGGTATGGGTTAGTGTTAGGGTTAGGGTTAGTTTTAGGGTTAGGGCTCGGTTTAGGGTACGGTTTAGGATTAGGGTACGTGTTAGGGTTAGGGTAGGTGTTAGGGTTAGGGTACGCGTTAGGTTTAGGGTAGTTATTAAACCTATTCCACTCTCTAGATACCCCTCAGCACGTCCAGGAATATTATTTGGGGGTCCAGACATGGAGAAGAGTTTAGACACTAGGAGAAGATAAGGAACACCCCATTATCAATAAATCACATTAGGATTCTCTTTTTAACATGTTCTTTAAAACACTAGTGCTTAGGAAATCTATTGGAGGCAGAAGCAGTCAAGGGTAGCTTAGGGTTAGGGTTAGGGTTAGGGTTAGGGTACGGCTTAGGGTACGGGCTCGGTTACGGGTTCGGGTATGGCGTAGGGTATGGGTTAGGGTTAGGGTTAGGGTTAGTTTGAGGGTTAGGGCTCGGTTTAGGTTACGGGTTAGGATTAGGGTACGTGTTAGGGTTAGGGTAGGGGTTAGGGTTAGGGTACGCGTTAGGGTTAGGGTAGTTATTAAAACCATCCCACTCTCTAGATACCCCTTAGCACGTCAAGGAATATTTTTTGGGGGTCCAGCCATGGAGAAGAGTTTAGACACTAGGAGAAGATAAGGAACACACCCATTATCAAGAAATCACATTAGGATTCTCTTTTTAACCTGTTCCTTAAAACACTAGTGCTTAGGAAATCTATTGGAGGCAGAAGCAGTCAAGGGTAGCTTAGGTTTAGGGTTAGGGTTAGGGTTAGGGTTATTGTTATGGTAAGGTTTAGGGTACGGGTTCAGGTACGGGTTCGGGTACGACATAGGGTATGGGTTAGGGTTAGGGTTAGGGTTAGTTTGAGGGTTAGGGCTCGGTTTAGGGTACGGGTTAGGATTAGGGTACGTGTTAGGGTTAGGGTAGGGTTTAGGGTTAGGGTACGCGTTAGGGTTAGGGTAGTTATTAAACCTATCCCACTATCTAGATACCCCTTAGCACGTCAAGGAATATTATTTGGGTGTCCAGCCATGGAGAAGAGTTTAGACACTAGGAGAAGATAAGGAACACACCCATTATCAAGAAATCACATTAGGATTCTCTTTTTAACCTGTTCCTTAAAACACTAGTGCTTAGGAAATCTATTGGAGGCAGAAGCAGTCAAGGGTAGCTTAGGGTTAGGGTTAGGGTTAGGTTTAGGGTTAGGGTACGGCTTAGGGTACGGGTTCGGGTACGGGTTCATGTACGGCATAGGGTATGTGTTAGGGTTAGGGTTAGGGTTAGTTTGAAGGTTAGGGCTCGGTTTAGGGTACGGGTTAGGATTAGGGTTCGTGTTAGGGTTAGGGTAGTGGTTAGGGTTAGGGTACGCGTTAGGGTTAGGGTAGTTATTAAACCTATCCCACTCTCTAGATACCCCTTAGCACGTCAAGGAATATTATTTGGGGGTCCAGCCATGGAGAAGAGTTTAGACACTAGGAGAAGATAAGGAACACACCCATTATCAAGAAATCACATTAGGATTCTCTTTTTAACCTGTTCCTTAAAACACTAGTGCTTAGGAAATCTATTGGAGGCAGAAGCAGTCAAGGGTAGCTTAGGGTTAGGGTTAGGGTTAGGGTTAGGGTTAGGGTACGGCTTAGGGTACGGGTTCGGGTACGGGTTCGGGTATGGGTTCGGGTACGGCGTAGGGTATGGGTTAGGGTTAGGGTTAGGGTTAGTTTGAGGGTTAGGGCTCGGTTTAGGGTACGTGTTAGGGTTAGGGTAGGGGTTAGGGTTAGGGTACGCGTTAGGGTTTGGGTAGTTATTAAACCTATCCCATTCCCTATATACCCCTTAGCAAGTCAAGTAATATTATTTGGGGGTCCAGCCAGGGAGAAGAGTTTAGACACTAGGAGAAGATAAGGAACACACCCATTATCAAGAAATCACATTAGGATTCTCTTTTTAACCTGTTCCTTAAAACACTAGTGCTTAGGAAATCTATTGGAGGCAGAAGCAGTCAAGGGTAGCTTAGGGTTAGGGTTAGGGTTAGGGTTAGGGTTAGGGTACGGCTTAGGGTACGGGTTCGGGTACGGGTTCGGGTACGGCGTAGGGTATGGGTTAGGGTTAGGGTTAGTTTGAGGGTTAGGGCTCGGTTTAGGGTACGGGTTAGGATTAGGGTACGTGTTAGGGTTAGGGTAGGGGTTAGGGTTAGGGTACGCGTTAGGGTTAGGGTAGTTATTAAACCTATCCCACTCTCTAGATACCCCTTAGCACGTCAAGGAATATTATTTTGGGGTCCAGCCATGGAGAAGAGTTTAGACACTAGGAGAAGATAAGGAACACACCCATTATCAAGAAATCACATTAGGATTCTCTTTTTAACCTGTTCCTTAAAACACTAGTGCTTAGGAAATCTATTGGAGGCAGAAGCAGTCAAGGTTAGCTTTCGGTTAGGGTTAGGTTAAGGGTACGGGTTCGGGTACGGGTTCGGGTACGACATAAATTATGGGTTAGTGTTAGGGTTAGGGTTAGTTTTAGGGTTAGGGCTCGGTTTAGGGTACGGTTTAGGATTAGGGTACGTGTTAGGGTTAGGGTAGGGGTTAGGGTTAGGGTACGCGTTAGGTTTAGGGTAGTTATTAAATCTATTCCACTCTCTAGATACCCCTTAGCACGTCCAGGAATATTATTTGGGGGTCCAGACATGGAGAAGAGTTTAGACACTAGGAGAAGATAAGGAACACACCCATTATCAAGAAATCACATTAGGATTCTCTTTTTAACATGTTCCTTAAAACACTAGTGCTTAGGAAATCTATTGGAGGCAGAAGCAGTCAAGGGTAGCTTAGGGTTAGGGTTAGGGTTAGGGTTAGGGTACGGCTTAGGGTACGGGCTCGGTTACGGGTTCGGGTATGGCGTAGGGTATGGGTTAGGGTTAGGGTTAGGGTTAGTTTGAGGGTTAGGGCTCGGTTTAGGGTACGGGTTAGGATTAGGGTACGTGTTAGGGTTAGGGTAGGGGTTAGGGTTAGAGTACGCGTTAGGGTTAGGGTAGTTATTAAACCCATCCCACTCTCTAGATACCCCTTAGCACGTCAAGGAATATTATTTGGGTGTCCAGCCATGGAGAAGAGTTTAGACACTAGGAGAAGATAAGGAACACACCCATTATCAAGAAATCACATTAGGATTCTCTTTTTAACCTGTTCCTTAAAATACTAGTGCTTAGGAAATCTATTGGAGGCAGAAGCAGTCAAGGGTAGCTTAGGTTTAGGGTTAGGGTTAGGGTTAGGGTTATTGTTATGGTAAGGTTTAGGGTACGGGATCGGGTACGACATAGGGTATGGGTTAGGGTTAGGGTTAGGGTACGGCTTAGGGTACGGGTTCGGGTACGGGTTCATGTACGGCATAGGGTATGGGTTAGGGTTAGGGTTAGGGTTAGTTTGAAGGTTAGGGCTCGGTTTAGGGTACGGGTTAGGATTAGGGTTCGTGTTAGGGTTAGGGTAGGGGTTAGGGTTAGGGTACGCGTTAGGGTTAGGGTAGTTATTAAACCTATCCCACTCTCTAGATACCCCTTAGCACTTCAAGGAATATTATTTGGGGGTCCAGCCATGGAGAAGAGTTTAGACACTAGGAGAAGATAAGGAACACACCCATTATCAAGAAATCACATTAGGATTCTCTTTTTAACCTGTTCCTTAAAACACTAGTGCTTAGGAAATCTATTGGAAACAGAAGCAGTCAAGGGTAGCTTAGGGTTAGGGTTAGGGTTAGTGTTAGGATACGGCTTAGGGTACGGGTTCGGGTACGGGTTCGGGTACGGCGTAGGGTATGGGTTAGGGTTAGGGTTAGGGTTAGTTTGAGGGTTAGGGCTCGGTTTAGGGTACGGGTTAGGATTAGGGTACGTGTTAGGGTTAGGGTAGGGGTTAGGGTTAGGGTACGCGTTAGGGTTAGGGTAGTTATTAAACCCATCCCACTCTCTAGATACCCCTTAGCACGTCAAGGAATATTATTTGGGGGTCCAGCCATGGAGAAGAGTTTAGACACTAGGAGAAGATAAGGAACACACCCATCATCAAGAAATCACATTAGGATTCTCTTTTTAACCTGTTCCTTAAAACACTAGTGCTTAGGAAATCTATTGGAGGCAGAAGCAGTCAAGGGTAGCTTAGGGTTAGGGTTAGGGTTAGGGTTAGGGTTAGGGTTAGGGTAAGGCTTAGGGTACGGGTTCGGGTACGGGTTCATGTACGGCATAGGGTATGGGTTAGGGTTAGGGTTAGGGTTAGTTTGAAGTTTAGGGCTCGGTTTAGGGTACGGGTTAGGATTAGGGTTCGTGTTAGGGTTAGGGTAGGGGTTAGGGTTAGGGTACGCGTTAGGGTTAGGGTAGTTATTAAACCTATCCCACTCTCTAGATACCCCTTAGCAAGTCAAGAAATATTATTTGGGGTTCCAGCCATGGAGAAGAGTTTAGACACTAGGAGAAGGTAAGGAACACACCCATTATCAAGAAATCACATTAGGATTCTCTTTTTAACCTGTTCCTTAAAACACTAGTGCTTAGGAAATCTATTGGAAACAGAAGCAGTCAAGGGTAGCTTAGGGTTAGGGTTAGGGTTAGTGTTAGGATACGGCTTAGGGTACGGGTTCGGGTACAGGTTCGGGTACGGCGTAGGGTATGGGTTAGGGTTAGGGTTAGTTTTAGGGTTAGGGCTCGGTTTAGGGTATGGGTTAGGATTAGGGTACGTGTAAGGGTTAGGGTAGGGGTTAGGGTTAGGGTACACGTTAGGGTTAGGGTAGTTATTAAACCCATCCCACTCTCTAGATACCCCTTAGCACGTCAAGGAATATTATTTGGGGGTCCAGCCATGGAGAAGAGTTTAGACACTAGGAGAAGATAAGGAACACACCCATTATCAAGAAATCACATTAGGATTCTCTTTTTAACCTGTTCCTTAAAACACTAGTGCTTAGGAAATATATTGGAGGCAGAAGCAGTCAAGCGTAGCTTAGGGTTAGGGTTAGGGTTAGGTTTAGGGTTAGGGTACGGCTTAGGGTACGGGTTCAGGTACGGGTTCATGTACGGCATAGGGTATGGGTTAGGGTTAGGGTTAGGGTTAGTTTGAAGGTTAGGGCTCGGTTTAGGGTACGGGTTAGGATTAGGGTTCTTGTTAGGGTTAGGGTAGGGGTTAGGGTTAGGGTACGCGTTAGGGTTAGGGTAGTTATTAAACCTATCCCACTCTCTAGATACCCCTTAGCACGTCAAGGAATATTATTTGGGGGTCCAGCCTTGGAGAAGAGTTTAGACACTAGGAGAAGATAAGGAACACACCCATTTTCAAGAAATCACATTAGGATTCTCTTTTTAACCTGTTCCTTAAAACACTAGTGCTTAGGAAATCTATTGGAGGCAGAAGCAGTCAAGGGTAGCTTAGGGTTAGGGTTAGGGTTAGGGTTAGGGTTAGGGTACGGCTTAGGGTACGGGTTCGGGTACGGGTTCGGGTACGGGTTCGGGTACGGCGTAGGGTATGGGTTAGGGTTAGGGTTAGTTTGAGGGTTAGGGCTCGGTTTAGGGTACGTGTTAGGGTTAGGGTAGGGGTTAGCGTTAGGGTACGCGTTAGGGTTAGGGTAGTTATTAAACCTATCCCACTCCCTATATACCCCTTAGCAAGTCAAGGAATATTATTTGGGGGTCCAGCCATGGAGAAGAGTTTAGACACTAGGAGAAGATAAGGAACACACCCATTATCAAGAAATCACATTAGGATTCTCTTTTTAACCTGTTCCTTAAAACACTAGTGCTTAGGAAATCTATTGGAGGCAGAAGCAGTCAAGGGTAGCTTAGGGTTAGGGTTAGGGATAGTGTTAGGGTACGGCTTAGGGTACGGGTTCGGTTACGGGTTTGGGTACGGCGTAGGGTATGGGTTAGGGTTAGGGTTAGGGTTAGTTTGAGGGTTAGGGCTCGGTTTAGGGTACGGGGTAGGATTAGGGTACGTGTTAGTGTTAGGGTAGGGGTTAGGGTTAGGGTACGCGTTAGGGTTAGGGTAATTATTAAACCCATCCCACTCTCTAGATACCCCTTAGCACGTCAAGGAATATTATTTGGGGGTCCAGCCATGGAGAAGAGTTTAGACACTAGGAGAAGATAAGGAACACACCCATTATCAAAAAATCACATTAGGATTCTCTTTTTAACCTGTTCCTTAAAACACTAGTGCTTAGGAAATCTATTGGAGGCAGAAGCAGTCAAGGGTAGCTTAGGGTTAGGGTTAGGGTTAGTGTTAGGATACGGCTTAGGGTACGGGTTCGGGTACGGGTTCGGGTATGGCGTAGGGTATGGGTTAGGGTTAGGGTTAGGGTTAGTTTGAGTGTTAGGGCTCGGTTTAGGGTACGGGTTAGGATTAGGGTACGTGTTAGGGTTAGGGTAGGGTTTAGGGTTAGGGTACGCGTTAGGGTTAGGGTAGTTATTAAACCCATCCCACTCTCTAGATACCCCTTAGCACGTCAAGGAATATTATTTGGGGGTCCAGCCATGGAGAAGAGTTTAGACACTAGGAGAAGATAAGGAACACACCCATTATCAAGAAATCACATTAGTATTCTCTTTTTAACCTGTTCCTTAAAACACTAGCGCTTAGGAAATCTATTGGAGGCAGAAGCAGTCAAGGGTAGCTTAGGGTTAGGGTTAGGGTTAGGGTTAGGGTACGGCTTAGGGTACGGGTTCGGGTACGGGTTCGTGTACGGCATTGGGTATGGGTTAGGTTTAGGGTTAGGTTTAGTTTGAAGGTTAGGGCTCGGTTTAGGGTACGTGTTAGGATTAGGGTTCGTGTTAGGGTTAGGGTAGGGGTTAGGGTTAGGGTACGCGTTAGGCTTAGGGTAGTTATTAAACCTATCCCACTCTCTAGATACCCCTTAGCACGTCAAGGAATATTATTTGTGGGTCCAGCCATGGAGAAGAGTTTAGACACTAGGAGAAGATAAGGAACACACCCATTATCAAGAAATCACATTAGGATTCTCTTTTTAACCTGTTCCTTAAAACACTAGTGCTTAGGAAGTCTATTGGAGGCAGAAGCAGTCAAGGGTAGCTGAGGGTTAGGGTTAGGGTTAGGGTTAGGGTTAGGGTTAGGGTAAGGCTTAAGGTACGGGTTCGGGTACGGGTTCAGGTACGGCGTAGGGTATGGGTTAGGGTTAGGGTTAGGGTTAGTTTGAGGGTTAGGGCTCGGTTTAGGTTACGGGTTAGGATTAGGGTACGTGTTAGGGTTAGGGTAGGGGTTAGGGTTAGGGTACGCGTTAGGGTTAGGGTAGTTATTAAACCTATCCCACTCTCTAGATACCCCTTAGCACGTCAAGGAATATTATTTTGGGGTCCAGCCATGGAGAAGAGTTTAGACACTAGGATAAGATAAGGAACACACCCATTATCAAGAAATCACATTAGGATTCTCTTTTTTACCTGTTCCTTAAAACACTAGTGCTTAGGAAATCTATTGGAGGCAGAAGCAGTCAAGGTTAGCTTTCGGTTAGGGTTAGGTTTAGGGTACGGGTTCGGGTACGGGTTCGGGTACGACATAAGGTATGGGTTAGTGTTAGGGTTAGGGTTAGTTTTAGGGTTAGGGCTCGGTTTAGGGTACGGTTTAGGATTAGGGTACGTGTTAGGGTTAGGGTAGGGGTTAGGGTTAGGGTACGCGTTAGGTTTAGGGTAGTTATTAAACCTATTCCACTCTCTAGATACCCCTCAGCACGTCCAGCAATATTATTTGGGGGTCCAGACATGGAGAAGAGTTTAGACACTAGGAGAAGATAAGGAACACCCCATTATCAATAAATCACATTAGGATTCTCTTTTTAACATGTTCTTTAAAACACTAGAGCTTAGGAAATCTATTGGAGGCAGAAGCAGTCAAGGGTAGCTTAGGGTTAGGGTTAGGGTTAGGGTTAGGGTACGGCTTAGGGTACGGGCTCGGTTACGGGTTCGGGTATGGCGTAGGGTATGGGTTAGGGTTAGGGTTAGGGTTAGTTTGAGGGTTAGGGCTCGGTTTAGGTTACGGGTTAGGATTAGGGTACGTGTTAGGGTTAGGGTAGGGGTTAGGGTTAGGGTATGCGTTAGGGTTAGGGTAGTTATTAAAACCATCCCACTCTCTAGATACCCCTTAGCACGTCAAGGAATATTTTTTGGGGGTCCAGCCATGGAGAAGAGTTTAGACACTAGGAGAAGATAAGGAACACACCCATTATCAAGAAATCACATTAGGATTCTCTTTTTAACCTGTTCCTTAAAACACTAGTGCTTAGGAAATCTATTGGAGGCAGAAGCAGTCAAGGGTAGCTTAGGTTTAGGGTTAGGGTTAGGGTTAGGGTTATTGTTATGGTAAGGTTTAGGGTACGGGTTCAGGTACGGGTTCGGGTACGACATAGGGTATGGGTTAGGGTTAGGGTTAGGGTTAGTTTGAGGGTTAGGGCTCGGTTTAGGGTACGGGTTAGGATTAGGGTACGTGTTAGGGTTAGGGTAGGGTTTAGGGTTAGGGTACGCGTTAGGGTTAGGGTAGTTATTAAACCTATCCCACTATCTAGATACCCCTTAGCACGTCAAGGAATATTATTTGGGTGTCCAGCCATGGAGAAGAGTTTAGACACTAGGAGAAGATAAGGAACACACCCATTATCAAGAAATCACATTAGGATTCTCTTTTTAACCTGTTCCTTAAAACACTAGTGCTTAGGAAATCTATTGGAGGCACAAGCAGTCAAGGGTAGCTTAGGGTTAGGGTTAGGTTTAGGGTTAGGGTTAGGGTTAGGGTACGGCTTAGGGTACGGGTTCGGGTACGGGTTCATGTACGGCATAGGGTATGGGTTAGGGTTAGGGTTAGGGTTAGTTTGAAGGTTAGGGCTCGGTTTAGGGTACGGGTTAGGATTAGGGTTCGTGTTAGGGTTAGGGTAGGGGTTAGGGTTAGGGTATGCGTTAGGGTTAGGGTAGTTATTAAACCTATCCCACTCTCTAGATACCCCTTAGCAAGTCAAGAAATATTATTTGGGGTTCCAGCCATGGAGAAGAGTTTAGACACTAGGAGAAGGTAAGGAACACACCCATTATCAAGAAATCACATTAGGATTCTCTTTTTAACCTGTTCCTTAAAACACTAGTGCTTAGGAAATCTATTGGAAACAGAAGCAGTCAAGTGTAGCTTAGGGTTAGGGTTAGGGTTAGTGTTAGGATACGGCTTAGGGTACGAGTTCGGGTACGGGTTCGGGTACGGCGTAGGGTATGGGTTAGGGTTAGGGTTAGGGTTAGTTTGAGGGTTAGGGCTCGGTTTAGGGTATGGGTTAGGATTAGGGTACGTGTTAGTGTTAGGGTAGGGGTTAGGGTTAGGGTACACGTTAGGGTTAGGGTAGTTATTAAACCCATCCCACTCTCTAGATACCTCTTAGCACGTCAAGGAATATTATTTGGGGGTCCAGCCATGGAGAAGAGTTTAGACACTAGGAGAAGATAAGGAACACACCCATTATCAAGAAATCACATTAGGATTCTCTTTTTAACCTGTTCCTTAAAACACTAGTGCTTAGGAAATCTATTGGAGGCAGAAGCAGTCAAGGGTAGCTTAGGGTTAGGGTTAGGGTTAGGTTTAGGGTTAGGGTACGGCTTAGGGTACGGGTTCGGGTACGGGTTCATGTACGGCATAGGGTATGTGTTAGGGTTAGGGTTAGGGTTAGTTTGAAGGTTAGGGCTCGGTTTAGGGTACGGGTTAGGATTAGGGTTCGTGTTAGGGTTAGGGTAGTGGTTAGGGTTAGGGTACGCGTTAGGGTTAGGGTAGTTATTAAACCTATCCCACTCTCTAGATACCCCTTAGCACGTCAAGGAATATTATTTGGGGGTCCAGCCATGGAGAAGAGTTTAGACACTAGTAGAAGATAAGGAACACACCCATTATCAAGAAATCACATTAGGATTCTCTTTTTAACCTGTTCCTTAAAACACTAGTGCTTAGGAAATCTATTGGAGGCAGAAGCAGTCAAGGGTAGCTTAGGGTTAGGGTTAGGGTTAGGGTTAGGGTACGGCTTAGGGTACGGGCTCGGTTACGGGT
Source organism: Eschrichtius robustus (assembly GCF_028021215.1). Taxonomy (NCBI): domain Eukaryota; kingdom Metazoa; phylum Chordata; class Mammalia; order Artiodactyla; family Eschrichtiidae; genus Eschrichtius; species Eschrichtius robustus. The sequence goes on along the minus strand of NW_027175300.1, from coordinate 10,961 downwards.
TCGGGTATGGCGTAGGGTATGGGTTAGGGTTAGGGTTAGGGTTAGTTTGAGGGTTAGGGCTCGGTTTAGGGTACGGGTTAGGATTAGGGTACGTGTTAGGGTTAGGGTAGGGGTTAGGGTTAGGGTACGCGTTAGGGTTAGGGTAGTTATTAAACCCATCCCACTCTCTAGATACCCCTTAGCACGTCAAGGAATATTATTTGGGTGTCCAGCCATGGAGAAGAGTTTAGACACTAGGAGAAGATAAGGAACACACCCATTATCAAGAAATCACATTAGGATTCTCTTTTTAACCTGTTCCTTAAAATACTAGTGCTTAGGAAATCTATTGGAGGCAGAAGCAGTCAAGGGTAGCTTAGGTTTAGGGTTAGGGTTAGGGTTAGGGTTATTGTTATGGTAAGGTTTAGGGTACGGGATCGGGTACGACATAGGGTATGGGTTAGGGTTAGGGTTAGGGTACGGCTTAGGGTACGGGTTCGGGTACGGGTTCATGTACGGCATAGGGTATGGGTTAGGGTTAGGGTTAGGGTTAGTTTGAAGGTTAGGGCTCGGTTTAGGGTACGGGTTAGGATTAGGGTTCGTGTTAGGGTTAGGGTAGGGGTTAGGGTTAGGGTACGCGTTAGGGTTAGGGTAGTTATTAAACCTATCCCACTCTCTAGATACCCCTTAGCACTTCAAGGAATATTATTTGGGGGTCCAGCCATGGAGAAGAGTTTAGACACTAGGAGAAGATAAGGAACACACCCATTATCAAGAAATCACATTAGGATTCTCTTTTTAACCTGTTCCTTAAAACACTAGTGCTTAGGAAATCTATTGGAAACAGAAGCAGTCAAGGGTAGCTTAGGGTTAGGGTTAGGGTTAGTGTTAGGATACGGCTTAGGGTACGGGTTCGGGTACGGGTTCGGGTACGGCGTAGGGTATGGGTTAGGGTTAGGGTTAGGGTTAGTTTGAGGGTTAGGGCTCGGTTTAGGGTACGGGTTAGGATTAGGGTACGTGTTAGGGTTAGGGTAGGGGTTAGGGTTAGGGTACGCGTTAGGGTTAGGGTAGTTATTAAACCCATCCCACTCTCTAGATACCCCTTAGCACGTCAAGGAATATTATTTGGGGGTCCAGCCATGGAGAAGAGTTTAGACACTAGGAGAAGATAAGGAACACACCCATCATCAAGAAATCACATTAGGATTCTCTTTTTAACCTGTTCCTTAAAACACTAGTGCTTAGGAAATCTATTGGAGGCAGAAGCAGTCAAGGGTAGCTTAGGGTTAGGGTTAGGGTTAGGGTTAGGGTTAGGGTTAGGGTACGGGTTCGGGTACGGGTTCATGTACGGCATAGGGTATGGGTTAGGGTTAGGGTTAGGGTTAGTTTGAAGTTTAGGGCTCGGTTTAGGGTACGGGTTAGGATTAGGGTTCGTGTTAGGGTTAGGGTAGGGGTTAGGGTTAGGGTACGCGTTAGGGTTAGGGTAGTTATTAAACCTATCCCACTCTCTAGATACCCCTTAGCAAGTCAAGAAATATTATTTGGGGTTCCAGCCATGGAGAAGAGTTTAGACACTAGGAGAAGGTAAGGAACACACCCATTATCAAGAAATCACATTAGGATTCTCTTTTTAACCTGTTCCTTAAAACACTAGTGCTTAGGAAATCTATTGGAAACAGAAGCAGTCAAGGGTAGCTTAGGGTTAGGGTTAGGGTTAGTGTTAGGATACGGCTTAGGGTACGGGTTCGGGTACAGGTTCGGGTACGGCGTAGGGTATGGGTTAGGGTTAGGGTTAGTTTTAGGGTTAGGGCTCGGTTTAGGGTATGGGTTAGGATTAGGGTACGTGTAAGGGTTAGGGTAGGGGTTAGGGTTAGGGTACACGTTAGGGTTAGGGTAGTTATTAAACCCATCCCACTCTCTAGATACCCCTTAGCACGTCAAGGAATATTATTTGGGGGTCCAGCCATGGAGAAGAGTTTAGACACTAGGAGAAGATAAGGAACACACCCATTATCAAGAAATCACATTAGGATTCTCTTTTTAACCTGTTCCTTAAAACACTAGTGCTTAGGAAATCTATTGGAGGCAGAAGCAGTCAAGCGTAGCTTAGGGTTAGGGTTAGGGTTAGGTTTAGGGTTAGGGTACGGCTTAGGGTACGGGTTCAGGTACGGGTTCATGTACGGCATAGGGTATGGGTTAGGGTTAGGGTTAGGGTTAGTTTGAAGGTTAGGGCTCGGTTTAGGGTACGGGTTAGGATTAGGGTTCTTGTTAGGGTTAGGGTAGGGGTTAGGGTTAGGGTACGCGTTAGGGTTAGGGTAGTTATTAAACCTATCCCACTCTCTAGATACCCCTTAGCACGTCAAGGAATATTATTTGGGGGTCCAGCCTTGGAGAAGAGTTTAGACACTAGGAGAAGATAAGGAACACACCCATTTTCAAGAAATCACATTAGGATTCTCTTTTTAACCTGTTCCTTAAAACACTAGTGCTTAGGAAATCTATTGGAGGCAGAAGCAGTCAAGGGTAGCTTAGGGTTAGGGTTAGGGTTAGGGTTAGGGTTAGGGTACGGCTTAGGGTACGGGTTCGGGTACGGGTTCGGGTACGGGTTCGGGTACGGCGTAGGGTATGGGTTAGGGTTAGGGTTAGTTTGAGGGTTAGGGCTCGGTTTAGGGTACGTGTTAGGGTTAGGGTAGGGGTTAGCGTTAGGGTACGCGTTAGGGTTAGGGTAGTTATTAAACCTATCCCACTCCCTATATACCCCTTAGCAAGTCAAGGAATATTATTTGGGGGTCCAGCCATGGAGAAGAGTTTAGACACTAGGAGAAGATAAGGAACACACCCATTATCAAGAAATCACATTAGGATTCTCTTTTTAACCTGTTCCTTAAAACACTAGTGCTTAGGAAATCTATTGGAGGCAGAAGCAGTCAAGGGTAGCTTAGGGTTAGGGTTAGGGATAGTGTTAGGGTACGGCTTAGGGTACGGGTTCGGTTACGGGTTTGGGTACGGCGTAGGGTATGGGTTAGGGTTAGGGTTAGGGTTAGTTTGAGGGTTAGGGCTCGGTTTAGGGTACGGGGTAGGATTAGGGTACGTGTTAGTGTTAGGGTAGGGGTTAGGGTTAGGGTACGCGTTAGGGTTAGGGTAATTATTAAACCCATCCCACTCTCTAGATACCCCTTAGCACGTCAAGGAATATTATTTGGGGGTCCAGCCATGGAGAAGAGTTTAGACACTAGGAGAAGATAAGGAACACACCCATTATCAAAAAATCACATTAGGATTCTCTTTTTAACCTGTTCCTTAAAACACTAGTGCTTAGGAAATCTATTGGAGGCAGAAGCAGTCAAGGGTAGCTTAGGGTTAGGGTTAGGGTTAGTGTTAGGATACGGCTTAGGGTACGGGTTCGGGTACGGGTTCGGGTATGGCGTAGGGTATGGGTTAGGGTTAGGGTTAGGGTTAGTTTGAGTGTTAGGGCTCGGTTTAGGGTACGGGTTAGGATTAGGGTACGTGTTAGGGTTAGGGTAGGGTTTAGGGTTAGGGTACGCGTTAGGGTTAGGGTAGTTATTAAACCCATCCCACTCTCTAGATACCCCTTAGCACGTCAAGGAATATTATTTGGGGGTCCAGCCATGGAGAAGAGTTTAGACACTAGGAGAAGATAAGGAACACACCCATTATCAAGAAATCACATTAGTATTCTCTTTTTAACCTGTTCCTTAAAACACTAGCGCTTAGGAAATCTATTGGAGGCAGAAGCAGTCAAGGGTAGCTTAGGGTTAGGGTTAGGGTTAGGGTTAGGGTACGGCTTAGGGTACGGGTTCGGGTACGGGTTCGTGTACGGCATAGGGTATGGGTTAGGTTTAGGGTTAGGTTTAGTTTGAAGGTTAGGGCTCGGTTTAGGGTACGGGTTAGGATTAGGGTTCGTGTTAGGGTTAGGGTAGGGGTTAGGGTTAGGGTACGCGTTAGGCTTAGGGTAGTTATTAAACCTATCCCACTCTCTAGATACCCCTTAGCACGTCAAGGAATATTATTTGTGGGTCCAGCCATGGAGAAGAGTTTAGACACTAGGAGAAGATAAGGAACACACCCATTATCAAGAAATCACATTAGGATTCTCTTTTTAACCTGTTCCTTAAAACACTAGTGCTTAGGAAGTCTATTGGAGGCAGAAGCAGTCAAGGGTAGCTGAGGGTTAGGGTTAGGGTTAGGGTTAGGGTTAGGGTTAGGGTAAGGCTTAAGGTACGGGTTCGGGTACGGGTTCAGGTACGGCGTAGGGTATGGGTTAGGGTTAGGGTTAGGGTTAGTTTGAGGGTTAGGGCTCGGTTTAGGTTACGGGTTAGGATTAGGGTACGTGTTAGGGTTAGGGTAGGGGTTAGGGTTAGGGTACGCGTTAGGGTTAGGGTAGTTATTAAACCTATCCCACTCTCTAGATACCCCTTAGCACGTCAAGGAATATTATTTTGGGGTCCAGCCATGGAGAAGAGTTTAGACACTAGGATAAGATAAGGAACACACCCATTATCAAGAAATCACATTAGGATTCTCTTTTTTACCTGTTCCTTAAAACACTAGTGCTTAGGAAATCTATTGGAGGCAGAAGCAGTCAAGGTTAGCTTTCGGTTAGGGTTAGGTTTAGGGTACGGGTTCGGGTACGGGTTCGGGTACGACATAAGGTATGGGTTAGTGTTAGGGTTAGGGTTAGTTTTAGGGTTAGGGCTCGGTTTAGGGTACGGTTTAGGATTAGGGTACGTGTTAGGGTTAGGGTAGGGGTTAGGGTTAGGGTACGCGTTAGGTTTAGGGTAGTTATTAAACCTATTCCACTCTCTAGATACCCCTCAGCACGTCCAGCAATATTATTTGGGGGTCCAGACATGGAGAAGAGTTTAGACACTAGGAGAAGATAAGGAACACCCCATTATCAATAAATCACATTAGGATTCTCTTTTTAACATGTTCTTTAAAACACTAGAGCTTAGGAAATCTATTGGAGGCAGAAGCAGTCAAGGGTAGCTTAGGGTTAGGGTTAGGGTTAGGGTTAGGGTACGGCTTAGGGTACGGGCTCGGTTACGGGTTCGGGTATGGCGTAGGGTATGGGTTAGGGTTAGGGTTAGGGTTAGTTTGAGGGTTAGGGCTCGGTTTAGGTTACGGGTTAGGATTAGGGTACGTGTTAGGGTTAGGGTAGGGGTTAGGGTTAGGGTACGCGTTAGGGTTAGGGTAGTTATTAAAACCATCCCACTCTCTAGATACCCCTTAGCACGTCAAGGAATATTTTTTGGGGGTCCAGCCATGGAGAAGAGTTTAGACACTAGGAGAAGATAAGGAACACACCCATTATCAAGAAATCACATTAGGATTCTCTTTTTAACCTGTTCCTTAAAACACTAGTGCTTAGGAAATCTATTGGAGGCAGAAGCAGTCAAGGGTAGCTTAGGTTTAGGGTTAGGGTTAGGGTTAGGGTTATTGTTATGGTAAGGTTTAGGGTACGGGTTCAGGTACGGGTTCGGGTACGACATAGGGTATGGGTTAGGGTTAGGGTTAGGGTTAGTTTGAGGGTTAGGGCTCGGTTTAGGGTACGGGTTAGGATTAGGGTACGTGTTAGGGTTAGGGTAGGGTTTAGGGTTAGGGTACGCGTTAGGGTTAGGGTAGTTATTAAACCTATCCCACTATCTAGATACCCCTTAGCACGTCAAGGAATATTATTTGGGTGTCCAGCCATGGAGAAGAGTTTAGACACTAGGAGAAGATAAGGAACACACCCATTATCAAGAAATCACATTAGGATTCTCTTTTTAACCTGTTCCTTAAAACACTAGTGCTTAGGAAATCTATTGGAGGCACAAGCAGTCAAGGGTAGCTTAGGGTTAGGGTTAGGTTTAGGGTTAGGGTTAGGGTTAGGGTACGGCTTAGGGTACGGGTTCGGGTACGGGTTCATGTACGGCATAGGGTATGGGTTAGGGTTAGGGTTAGGGTTAGTTTGAAGGTTAGGGCTCGGTTTAGGGTACGGGTTAGGATTAGGGTTCGTGTTAGGGTTAGGGTAGGGGTTAGGGTTAGGGTATGCGTTAGGGTTAGGGTAGTTATTAAACCTATCCCACTCTCTAGATACCCCTTAGCAAGTCAAGAAATATTATTTGGGGTTCCAGCCATGGAGAAGAGTTTAGACACTAGGAGAAGGTAAGGAACACACCCATTATCAAGAAATCACATTAGGATTCTCTTTTTAACCTGTTCCTTAAAACACTAGTGCTTAGGAAATCTATTGGAAACAGAAGCAGTCAAGTGTAGCTTAGGGTTAGGGTTAGGGTTAGTGTTAGGATACGGCTTAGGGTACGAGTTCGGGTACGGGTTCGGGTACGGCGTAGGGTATGGGTTAGGGTTAGGGTTAGGGTTAGTTTGAGGGTTAGGGCTCGGTTTAGGGTATGGGTTAGGATTAGGGTACGTGTTAGTGTTAGGGTAGGGGTTAGGGTTAGGGTACACGTTAGGGTTAGGGTAGTTATTAAACCCATCCCACTCTCTAGATACCTCTTAGCACGTCAAGGAATATTATTTGGGGGTCCAGCCATGGAGAAGAGTTTAGACACTAGGAGAAGATAAGGAACACACCCATTATCAAGAAATCACATTAGGATTCTCTTTTTAACCTGTTCCTTAAAACACTAGTGCTTAGGAAATCTATTGGAGGCAGAAGCAGTCAAGGGTAGCTTAGGGTTAGGGTTAGGGTTAGGTTTAGGGTTAGGGTACGGCTTAGGGTACGGGTTCGGGTACGGGTTCATGTACGGCATAGGGTATGTGTTAGGGTTAGGGTTAGGGTTAGTTTGAAGGTTAGGGCTCGGTTTAGGGTACGGGTTAGGATTAGGGTTCGTGTTAGGGTTAGGGTAGTGGTTAGGGTTAGGGTACGCGTTAGGGTTAGGGTAGTTATTAAACCTATCCCACTCTCTAGATACCCCTTAGCACGTCAAGGAATATTATTTGGGGGTCCAGCCATGGAGAAGAGTTTAGACACTAGTAGAAGATAAGGAACACACCCATTATCAAGAAATCACATTAGGATTCTCTTTTTAACCTGTTCCTTAAAACACTAGTGCTTAGGAAATCTATTGGAGGCAGAAGCAGTGAAGGGTAGCTTAGGGTTAGGGTTAGGGTTAGGGTTAGGGTTAGGGTACGGCTTAGGGTACGGGTTCGGGTACGGGTTCGGGTATGGGTTCGGGTACGGCGTAGGGTATGGGTTAGGGTTAGGGTTAGGGTTAGTCTGAGGGTTAGGGCTCGGTTTAGGGTACGTGTTAGGGTTAGGGTAGGGGTTAGGGTTAGGGTACGCGTTAGGGTTTGGGTAGTTATTAAACCTATCCCACTCCCTATATACCCCTTAGCAAGTCAAGTAATATTATTTGGGGGTCCAGCCAGGGAGAAGAGTTTAGACACTAGGAGAAGATAAGGAACACACCCATTATCAAGAAATCACATTAGGATTCTCTTTTTAACCTGTTCCTTAAAACACTAGTGCTTAGGAAATCTATTGGAGGCAGAAGCAGTCAAGGGTAGCTTAGGGTTAGGGTTAGGGTTAGGGTTAGGGTTAGGGTACGGCTTAGGGTACGGGTTCGGGTACGGGTTCGGGTACGGCGTAGGGTATGGGTTAGGGTTAGGGTTAGGGTTAGTTTGAGGGTTAGGGCTCGGTTTAGGGTACGGGTTAGGATTAGGGTACGTGTTAGGGTTAGGGTAGGGGTTAGGGTTAGGGTACGCGTTAGGGTTAGGGTAGTTATTAAACCTATCCCACTCTCTAGATACCCCTTAGCACGTCAAGGAATATTATTTTGGGGTCCAGCCATGGAGAAGAGTTTAGACACTAGGAGAAGATAAGGAACACACCCATTATCAAGAAATCACATTAGGATTCTCTTTTTAACCTGTTCCTTAAAACACTAGTGCTTAGGAAATCTATTGGAGGCAGAAGCAGTCAAGGTTAGCTTTCGGTTAGGGTTAGGTTAAGGGTACGGGTTCGGGTACGGGTTCGGGTACGACATAAATTATGGGTTAGTGTTAGGGTTAGGGTTAGTTTTAGGGTTAGGGCTCGGTTTAGGGTACGGTTTAGGATTAGGGTACGTGTTAGGGTTAGGGTAGGGGTTAGGGTTAGGGTACGCGTTAGGTTTAGGGTAGTTATTAAACCTATTCCACTCTCTAGATACCCCTTAGCACGTCCAGGAATATTATTTGGGGGTCCAGACATGGAGAAGAGTTTAGACACTAGGAGAAGATTAGGAACACACCCATTATCAAGAAATCACATTAGGATTCTCTTTTTAACATGTTCCTTAAAACACTAGTGCTTAGGAAATCTATTGGAGGCAGAAGCAGTCAAGGGTAGCTTAGGGTTAGGGTTAGGGTTAGGGTTAGGGTACGGCTTAGGGTACGGGCTCGGTTACGGGTTCGGGTATGGCGTAGGGTATGGGTTAGGGTTAGGGTTAGGGTTAGTTTAAGGGTTAGGGCTCGGTTTAGGGTACGGGTTAGGATTAGGGTACGTGTTAGGGTTAGGGTAGGGGTTAGGGTTAGGGTACGCGTTAGGGTTAGGGTAGTTATTAAACCCATCCCACTCTCTAGATACCCCTTAGCACGTCAAGGAATATTATTTGGGTGTCCAGCCATGGAGAAGAGTTTAGACACTAGGAGAAGATAAGGAACACACCCATTATCAAGAAATCACATTAGGATTCTCTTTTTAACCTGTTCCTTAAAATACTAGTGCTTAGGAAATCTATTGGAGGCAGAAGCAGTCAAGGGTAGCTTAGGGTTAGGGTTAGGGATAGTGTTAGGGTACGGCTTAGGGTACGGGTTCGGGTACGGGTTCGGGTACGGCGTAGGGTATGGGTTAGGGTTAGGGTTAGGGTTAGTTTGAGGGTTAGGGCTCAGTTTAGGGTACGGGTTAGGATTAGGGTACGTGTTAGGGTTAGGGTAGGGGTTAGGGTTAGGGTACGCGTTAGGGTTAGGGTAGTTATTAAACCCATCCCACTCTCTAGATACCCCTTAGCACGTCAAGGAATATTATTTGGGGGTCCAGCCATGGAAAAAAAAAGGAAAAAAGAGTTTAGACACTAGGAGAAGATAAGGAACACACCCATTATCAAGAAATCACATTAGGATTCTCTTTTTAACCTGTTCCTTAAAACACTAGTGCTTAGGAAATCTATTGGAGGCAGAAGCAGTCAAGGGTAGCTTAGGTTTAGGGTTAGGGTTAGGGTTAGGGTTATTGTTATGGTAAGGTTTAGGGTACGGGATCGGGTACGACATAGGGTATGGGTTAGGGTTAGGGTTAGGGTACGGCTTAGGGTACGGGTTCGGGTACGGGTTCATGTACGGCATAGGGTATGGGTTAGGGTTAGGGTTAGGGTTAGTTTGAAGGTTAGGGCTCGGTTTAGGGTACGGGTTAGGATTAGGGTTCGTGTTAGGGTTAGGGTAGGGGTTAGGGTTAGGGTACGCGTTAGGGTTAGGGTAGTTATTAAACCTATCCCACTCTCTAGATACCCCTTAGCAAGTCAAGAAATATTATTTGGGGTTCCAGCCATGGAGAAGAGTTTAGACACTAGGAGAAGGTAAGGAACACACCCATTATCAAGAAATCACATTAGGATTCTCTTTTTAACCTGTTCCTTAAAACACTAGTGCTTAGGAAATCTATTGGAAACAGAAGCAGTCAAGGGTAGCTTAGGGTTAGGGTTAGGGTTAGTGTTAGGATACGCTTAGGGTACGGGTTCGGGTACGGGTTCGGGTACGGCGTAGGGTATGGGTTAGGGTTAGGGTTAGGGTTAGTTTGAGGGTTAGGGCTCGGTTTAGGGTACGGGTTAGGATTAGGGTACGTGTTAGGGTTAGGGTAGGGGTTAGGGTTAGGGTACGCGTTAGGGTTAGGGTAGTTATTAAACCCATCCCACTCTCTAGATACCCCTTAGCACGTCAAGGAATATTATTTGGGGGTCCAGCCATGGAGAAGAGTTTAGACACTAGGAGAAGATAAGGAACTCACCCATCATCAAGAAATCACATTAGGATTCTCTTTTTAACCTGTTCCTTAATAGGAAATCTATTGGAGGCAGAAGCAGTCAAGGGTAGCTTAGGGTTAGGGTTAGGGTTAGGGTTAGGGTTAGGGTAAGGCTTAGGGTACGGGTTCGGGTACGGGTTCATGTACGGCATAGGGTATGTGTTAGGGTTAGTTTGAAGGTTAGGGCTCGGTTTAGGGTACGGGTTAGGATTAGGGTTCGTGTTAGGGTTAGGGTAGTGGTTAGGGTTAGGGTACGCGTTAGGGTTAGGGTAGTTATTAAACCTATCCCACTCTCTAGATACCCCTTAGCACGTCAAGGAATATTATTTGGGGGTCCAGCCATGGAGAAGAGTTTAGACACTAGGAGAAGATAAGGAACACACCCATTATCAAGAAATCACATTAGGATTCTCTTTTTAACCTGTTCCTTAAAACACTAGTGCTTAGGAAATCTATTGGAGGCAGAAGCAGTGAAGGGTAGCTTAGGGTTAGGGTTAGGGTTAGGGTTAGGGTTAGGGTACGGCTTAGGGTACGGGTTCGGGTACGGGTTCGGGTATGGGTTCGGGTACGGCGTAGGGTATGGGTTAGGGTTAGGGTTAGGGTTAGTCTGAGGGTTAGGGCTCGGTTTAGGGTACGTGTTAGGGTTAGGGTAGGGGTTAGGGTTAGGGTACGCGTTAGGGTTTGGGTAGTTATTAAACCTATCCCACTCCCTATATACCCCTTAGCAAGTCAAGTAATATTATTTGGGGGTCCAGCCAGGGAGAAGAGTTTAGACACTAGGAGAAGATAAGGAACACACCCATTATCAAGAAATCACATTAGGATTCTCTTTTTAACCTGTTCCTTAAAACACTAGTGCTTAGGAAATCTATTGGAGGCAGAAGCAGTCAAGGGTAGCTTAGGGTTAGGGTTAGGGTTAGGGTTAGGGTTAGGGTACGGCTTAGGGTACGGGTTCGGGTAC